>NW_026961682.1:362671-725343 GCF_963924245.1 Chroicocephalus ridibundus
TCACTGTCCCGGGAAACTCTCTGCTAACACCCTGCAGAGCGCTGTGCCCAATATACAGAAACGTCTTGCGGTATCCCCTACAGGGAAAGTGCCAGGAGGAATTGTGGAGCTTGGTCTCAGTGTCTCTGAGAATTGCTCTGATTATCCGTGTGACCTCTTTGCTGAGACACTCCAGAAAGCTGTCCTCAAAACCAACACACATCTTGACATATCTCCCACATTGATCGCAGTGTCTCCAGAAACGGCATTCAAGGAGCCAGGAACTTTTCTCCCTACACTGTCCATTGAGTTGTCCTCAAAACCAATATACATCCTGCTATATCTCCCACCTGGAAAGTGCCAGGAGGGAAAAGTGAGGATTATGCTTAGACTTTCTCGGAACTGCTTCAAATCAACTAGATATCTTTGTGCTGTAAATCTCCCAACAGCCAAATGTAAAAGCAGCAAACATCTCGCTGTATGTCCCACATCCAAAGTGCCAAGAGAGAGCTTGCTCTCCCTGTCTTTGAGTACTGTTTGCACTGTCCCGGTTACCTCTTTGCTAACATTCTCTTCAGAGCTGCAGTGAAACCAGGAACCACGTGGAGAAGGCACCCACACTGAAAGTGCCTGGAGGGAACATTGGGGCTTCTTCTCAGTGTCTCTGACATAGGGTTTCACTGTCCCGGGAAACTCTCTGCTAACACCCTGCAGAGCGCTGTGCCCAATGTACAGAAACATCTTGCGGTATCTCCTACAGGGAAAGTGCCAGGAGGGAAAAGTGAGGATTATGTTTAGACTTTCTCGGAACTGCTTCAAATCAACTAGATATCTTTGTGCTGTAAATCTCCCAACAGCCAAATGTAAAAGCAGCAAACATCTCGCTGTATGTCCCACATCCAAAGTGCCAAGAGAGAGCTTGCTCTCCCTGTCTTTGAGTACTGCTTGCACTGTCCCGATTACCTCTTTGCTAACATTCTCTTCAGAGCTGCAGTGAAACCAGGAACCACGTGGAGAAGGCACCCACACTGAAAGTGCCTGGAGGGAACATTGGGGCTTCTTCTCAGTGTCTCTGACATAGGGTTTCACTGTCCCGGGAAACTCTCTGCTAACACCCTGCAGAGCGCTGTGCCCAATATACAGAAACGTCTTGCGGTATCCCCTACAGGGAAAGTGCCAGGAGGGAAAAGTGAGGATTATGCTTAGACTTTCTCGGAACTGCTTCAAATCAACTAGATATCTTTGTGCTGTAAATCTCCCAACAGCCAAATGTAAAAGCAGCAAACATCTCGCTGTATGTCCCACATCCAAAGTGCCGAGAGAGTAATGTAGAGCTTGCTCTCCCTGTCTTTGAGTACTGTTTGCACTGTCCCGATTACCTCTTTGCTAACATTCTCTTCAGAGCTGCAGTGAAACCAGGAACCACGTGGAGAAGGCACCCACACTGAAAGTGCCTGGAGGGAACATTGGGGCTTCTTCTCAGTGTCTTTGACATAGGGTTTCACTGTCCCGGGAAACTCTCTGCTAACACCCTGCAGAGCGCTGTGCCCAATATACAGAAACGTCTTGCGGTATCCCCTACAGGGAAAGTGCCAGGAGGGAATAGTGAGGATTATGTTTAGACTTTCTCGGAACTGCTTCAAATCAACTAGATATCTTTGTGCTGTAAATCTCCCAACAGCCAAATGTAAAAGCAGCAAACATCTCGCTGTATGTCCCACATCCAAAGTGCCAAGAGAGAGCTTGCTCTCCCTGTCTTTGAGTACTGTTTGCACTGTCCCGATTACCTCTTTGCTAACATTCTCTTCAGAGCTGCAGTGAAACCAGGAACCACGTGGAGAAGGCACCCACACTGAAAGTGCCTGGAGTGAACATTGGGGCTTCTTCTCAGTGTCTCCGATATAGGGTTTCACTGTCCCGGGAAACTCTCTGCTAACACCCTGCAGAGCGCTGTGCCCAATGTACAGAAACGTCTTGCGGTATCTCCTACAGGGAAAGTGCCAGGAGGGAAAAGTGAGGATTATGTTTAGACTTTCTCGGAACTGCTTCAAATCAACTAGATATCTTTGTGCTGTAAATCTCCCAACAGCCAAATGTAAAAGCAGCAAACATCTCGCTCTATGTCCCACATCCAAAGTGCCAAGAGAGTAATGTAGAGCTTGCTCTCCCTGTCTTTGAGTACTGTTTGCACTGTCCCGATTACCTCTTTGCTAACATTCTCTTCAGAGCTGCAGTGAAACCAGGAACCACGTGGAGAAGGCACCCACACTGAAAGTGCCTGGAAGGAACGTTGGGGCTTCTTCTCAGTGTCTCTGACATAGGGTTTCACTGTCCCGGGAAACTCTCTGCTAACACCCTGCAGAGCGCTGTGCCCAATATACAGAAACGTCTTGCGGTATCCCCTACAGGGAAAGTGCCAGGAGTGAAAAGTGAGGATTATGCTTAGACTTTCTCGGAACTGCTTCAAATCAACTAGATATCTTTGTGCTGTAAATCTCCCAACAGCCAAACGCAAAAGCAGCAAACATCTCGATGTATGTACCACATCCAAAGTGCCGAGAGAGTAATGTAGAGCTTGCTCTCCCTGTCTTTGAGTACTGTTTGCACTGTCCCGATTACCTCTTTGCTAACATTCTCTTCAGAGCTGCAGTGAAACCAGGAACCACGTGGAGAAGGCACCCACACTGAAAGTGCCTGGAGGGAACATTGGGGCTTCTTCTCACTGTCTCTGACATAGGGTTTCACTGTCCCGGGAAACTCTCTGCTAACACCCTGCAGAGCGCTGTGCCCAATATACAGAAACGTCTTGCGGTATCCCCTACAGGGAAAGTGCCAGGAGGAATTGTGGAGCTTGGTCTCAGTGTCTCTGAGAATTGCTCTGATTATCCGTGTGACCTCTTTGCTGAGACACTCCAGAAAGCTGTCCTCAAAACCAACACACATCTTGACATATCTCCCACATTGATCGCAGTGTCTCCAGAAACGGCATTCAAGGAGCCAGGAACTTTTCTCCCTACACTGTCCATTGAGTTGTCCTCAAAACCAATATACATCCTGCTATATCTCCTACAGGGAAAGTGCCAGGAGGGAAAAGTGAGGATTATGCTTAGACTTTCTCGGAACTGCTTCAAATCAACTAGATATCTTTGTGCTGTAAATCTCCCAACAGCCAAATGTAAAAGCAGCAAACATCTCGCTGTATGTCCCACATCCAAAGTGCCAAGAGAGAGCTTGCTCTCCCTGTCTTTGAGTACTGCTTGCACTGTCCCGATTACCTCTTTGCTAACATTCTCTTCAGAGCTGCAGTGAAACCAGGAACCACGTGGAGAAGGCACCCACACTGAAAGTGCCTGGAGGGAACATTGGGGCTTCTTCTCAGTGTCTCTGACATAGGGTTTCACTGTCCCGGGAAACTCTCTGCTAACACCCTGCAGAGCGCTGTGCCCAATATACAGAAACGTCTTGCGGTATCCCCTACAGGGAAAGTGCCAGGAGGGAAAAGTGAGGATTATGCTTAGACTTTCTCGGAACTGCTTCAAATCAACTAGATATCTTTGTGCTGTAAATCTCCCAACAGCCAAATGTAAAAGCAGCAAACATCTCGCTGTATGTCCCACATCCAAAGTGCCGAGAGAGTAATGTAGAGCTTGCTCTCCCTGTCTTTGAGTACTGTTTGCACTGTCCCGATTACCTCTTTGCTAACATTCTCTTCAGAGCTGCAGTGAAACCAGGAACCACGTGGAGAAGGCACCCACACTGAAAGTGCCTGGAGGGAACATTGGGGCTTCTTCTCAGTGTCTTTGACATAGGGTTTCACTGTCCCGGGAAACTCTCTGCTAACACCCTGCAGAGCGCTGTGCCCAATATACAGAAACGTCTTGCGGTATCCCCTACAGGGAAAGTGCCAGGAGGGAATAGTGAGGATTATGTTTAGACTTTCTCGGAACTGCTTCAAATCAACTAGATATCTTTGTGCTGTAAATCTCCCAACAGCCAAATGTAAAAGCAGCAAACATCTCGCTGTATGTCCCACATCCAAAGTGCCAAGAGAGAGCTTGCTCTCCCTGTCTTTGAGTACTGTTTGCACTGTCCCGATTACCTCTTTGCTAACATTCTCTTCAGAGCTGCAGTGAAACCAGGAACCACGTGGAGAAGGCACCCACACTGAAAGTGCCTGGAGTGAACATTGGGGCTTCTTCTCAGTGTCTCCGTTATAGGGTTTCACTGTCCCGGGAAACTCTCTGCTAACACCCTGCAGAGCGCTGTGCCCAATGTACAGAAACGTCTTGCGGTATCTCCTACAGGGAAAGTGCCAGGAGGGAAAAGTGAGGATTATGTTTAGACTTTCTCGGAACTGCTTCAAATCAACTAGATATCTTTGTGCTGTAAATCTCCCAACAGCCAAATGTAAAAGCAGCAAACATCTCGCTCTATGTCCCACATCCAAAGTGCCAAGAGAGTAATGTAGAGCTTGCTCTCCCTGTCTTTGAGTACTGTTTGCACTGTCCCGATTACCTCTTTGCTAACATTCTCTTCAGAGCTGCAGTGAAACCAGGAACCACGTGGAGAAGGCACCCACACTGAAAGTGCCTGGAAGGAACGTTGGGGCTTCTTCTCAGTGTCTCTGACATAGGGTTTCACTGTCCCGGGAAACTCTCTGCTAACACCCTGCAGAGCGCTGTGCCCAATATACAGAAACGTCTTGCGGTATCCCCTACAGGGAAAGTGCCAGGAGTGAAAAGTGAGGATTATGCTTAGACTTTCTCGGAACTGCTTCAAATCAACTAGATATCTTTGTGCTGTAAATCTCCCAACAGCCAAACGCAAAAGCAGCAAACATCTCGCTGTATGTCCCACATCCAAAGTGCCGAGAGAGTAATGTAGAGCTTGCTCTCCCTGTCTTTGAGTACTGTTTGCACTGTCCCGATTACCTCTTTGCTAACATTCTCTTCAGAGCTGCAGTGAAACCAGGAACCACGTGGAGAAGGCACCCACACTGAAAGTGCCTGGAGGGAACATTGGGGCTTCTTCTCACTGTCTCTGACATAGGGTTTCACTGTCCCGGGAAACTCTCTGCTAACACCCTGCAGAGCGCTGTGCCCAATATACAGAAACGTCTTGCGGTATCCCCTACAGGGAAAGTGCCAGGAGGAATTGTGGAGCTTGGTCTCAGTGTCTCTGAGAATTGCTCTGATTATCCGTGTGACCTCTTTGCTGAGACACTCCAGAAAGCTGTCCTCAAAACCAACACACATCTTGACATATCTCCCACATTGATCGCAGTGTCTCCAGAAACGGCATTCAAGGAGCCAGGAACTTTTCTCCCTACACTGTCCATTGAGTTGTCCTCAAAACCAATATACATCCTGCTATATCTCCCACCTGGAAAGTGCCAGGAGGGAAAAGTGAGGATTATGCTTAGACTTTCTCGGAACTGCTTCAAATCAACTAGATATCTTTGTGCTGTAAATCTCCCAACAGCCAAATGTAAAAGCAGCAAACATCTCGCTGTATGTCCCACATCCAAAGTGCCAAGAGAGAGCTTGCTCTCCCTGTCTTTGAGTACTGTTTGCACTGTCCCGGTTACCTCTTTGCTAACATTCTCTTCAGAGCTGCAGTGAAACCAGGAACCACGTGGAGAAGGCACCCACACTGAACGTGCCTGGAGGGAACATTGGGGCTTCTTCTCAGTGTCTCTGACATAGGGTTTCACTGTCCCGGGAAACTCTCTGCTAACACCCTGCAGAGCGCTGTGCCCAATGTACAGAAACATCTTGCGGTATCTCCTACAGGGAAAGTGCCAGGAGGGAAAAGTGAGGATTATGTTTAGACTTTCTCGGAACTGCTTCAAATCAACTAGATATCTTTGTGCTGTAAATCTCCCAACAGCCAAATGTAAAAGCAGCAAACATCTCGCTGTATGTCCCACATCCAAAGTGCCAAGAGAGAGCTTGCTCTCCCTGTCTTTGAGTACTGCTTGCACTGTCCCGATTACCTCTTTGCTAACATTCTCTTCAGAGCTGCAGTGAAACCAGGAACCACGTGGAGAAGGCACCCACACTGAAAGTGCCTGGAGGGAACATTGGGGCTTCTTCTCAGTGTCTCTGACATAGGGTTTCACTGTCCCGGGAAACTCTCTGCTAACACCCTGCAGAGCGCTGTGCCCAATATACAGAAACGTCTTGCGGTATCCCCTACAGGGAAAGTGCCAGGAGGGAAAAGTGAGGATTATGCTTAGACTTTCTCGGAACTGCTTCAAATCAACTAGATATCTTTGTGCTGTAAATCTCCCAACAGCCAAATGTAAAAGCAGCAAACATCTCGCTCTATGTCCCACATCCAAAGTGCCGAGAGAGTAATGTAGAGCTTGCTCTCCCTGTCTTTGAGTACTGTTTGCACTGTCCCGATTACCTCTTTGCTAACATTCTCTCCAGAGCTGCAGTGAAACCAGGAACCACGTGGAGAAGGCACCCACACTGAAAGTGCCTGGAGGGAACATTGGGGCTTCTTCTCAGTGTCTCTGACATAGGGTTTCACTGTCCCGGGAAACTCTCTGCTAACACCCTGCAGAGCGCTGTGCCCAATGTACAGAAACGTCTTGCGGTATCTCCTACAGGGAAAGTGCCAGGAGGGAAAAGTGAGGATTATGTTTAGACTTTCTCGGAACTGCTTCAAATCAACTAGATATCTTTGTGCTGTAAATCTCCCAACAGCCAAATGTAAAAGCAGCAAACATCTCGCTGTATGTCCCACATCCAAAGTGCCAAGAGAGTAATGTAGAGCTTGCTCTCCCTGTCTTTGAGTACTGTTTGCACTGTCCCGATTACCTCTTTGCTAACATTCTCTTCAGAGCTGCAGTGAAACCAGGAACCACGTGGAGAAGGCACCCACACTGAAAGTGCCTGGAGGGAACATTGGGGCTTCTTCTCAGTGTCTCTGACATAGGGTTTCACTGTCCCGGGAAACTCTCTGCTAACACCCTGCAGAGCGCTGTGCCCAATATACAGAAACGTCTTGCGGTATCTCCTACAGGGAAAGTGCCAGGAGGAATTGTGGAGCTTGGTCTCAGTGTCTCTGAGAATTGCTCTGATTATCCGTGTGACCTCTTTGCTGAGACACTCCAGAAAGCTGTCCTCAAAACCAACACACATCTTGACATATCTCCCACATTGATCGCAGTGTCTCCAGAAACGGCATTCAAGGAGCCAGGAACTTTTCTCCCTACACTGTCCATTGAGTTGTCCTCAAAACCAATATACATCCTGCTATATCTCCCACCTGGAAAGTGCCAGGAGGGAAAAGTGAGGATTATGCTTAGACTTTCTCGGAACTGCTTCAAATCAACTAGATATCTTTGTGCTGTAAATCTCCCAACAGCCAAATGTAAAAGCAGCAAACATCTCGCTGTATGTCCCACATCCAAAGTGCCAAGAGAGAGCTTGCTCTCCCTGTCTTTGAGTACTGTTTGCACTGTCCCGGTTAACTCTTTGCTAACATTCTCTTCAGAGCTGCAGTGAAACCAGGAACCACGTGGAGAAGGCACCCACACTGAAAGTGCCTGGAGGGAACATTGGGGCTTCTTCTCAGTGTCTCTGACATAGGGTTTCACTGTCCCGGGAAACTCTCTGCTAACACCCTGCAGAGCGCTGTGCCCAATGTACAGAAACATCTTGCGGTATCTCCTACAGGGAAAGTGCCAGGAGGGAAAAGTGAGGATTATGTTTAGACTTTCTCGGAACTGCTTCAAATCAACTAGATATCTTTGTGCTGTAAATCTCCCAACAGCCAAATGTAAAAGCAGCAAACATCTCGCTCTATGTCCCACATCCAAAGTGCCAAGAGAGTAATGTAGAGCTTGCTCTCCCTGTCTTTGAGTACTGTTTGCACTGTCCCGATTACCTCTTTGCTAACATTCTCTTCAGAGCTGCAGTGAAACCAGGAACCACGTGGAGAAGGCACCCACACTGAAAGTGCCTGGAGGAAACATTGGGGCTTCTTCTCAGTGTCTTTGACATAGGGTTTCACTGTCCCGGGAAACTCTCTGCTAACACCCTGCAGAGCGCTGTGCCCAATATACAGAAACGTCTTGCGGTATCTCCTACAGGGAAAGTGCCAGGAGGAATTGTGGAGCTTGGTCTCAGTGTCTCTGAGAATTGCTCTGATTATCCGTGTGACCTCTTTGCTGAGACACTCCAGAAAGCTGTCCTCAAAACCAACACACATCTTGACATATCTCCCACATTGATCGCAGTGTCTCCAGAAACGGCATTCAAGGAGCCAGGAACTTTTCTCCCTACACTATCCATTGAGTTGTCCTCAAAACCAATATACATCCTGCTATATCTCCCACATGGAAAGTGCCAGGAGGGAAAAGTGAGGATTATGTTTAGACTTTCTCGGAACTGCTTCAAATCAACTAGATATCTTTGTGCTGTAAATCTCCCAACAGCCAAACGCAAAAGCAGCAAACATCTCGCTGTATGTCCCACATCCAAAGTGCCAAGAGAGAGCTTGCTCTCCCTGTCTTTGAGTACTGTTTGCACTGTCCCGGTTACCTCTTTGCTAACATTCTCTTCAGAGCTGCAGTGAAACCAGGAACCACGTGGAGAAGGCACCCACACTGAAAGTGCCTGGAGGGAACATTGGGGCTTCTTCTCAGTGTCTCTGACATAGGGTTTCACTGTCCCGGGAAACTCTCTGCTAACACCCTGCAGAGCGCTGTGCCCAATATACAGAAACGTCTTGCGGTATCCCCTACAGGGAAAGTGCCAGGAGGGAAAAGTGAGGATTATGTTTAGACTTTCTCGGAACTGCTTCAAATCAACTAGATATCTTTGTGCTGTAAATCTCCCAACAGCCAAATGTAAAAGCAGCAAACATCTCGCTCTATGTCCCACATCCAAAGTGCCAAGAGAGTAATGTAGAGCTTGCTCTCCCTGTCTTTGAGTACTGTTTGCACTGTCCCGATTACCTCTTTGCTAACATTCTCTTCAGAGCTGCAGTGAAACCAGGAACCACGTGGAGAAGGCACCCACACTGAAAGTGCCTGGAGGAAACATTGGGGCTTCTTCTCAGTGTCTTTGACATAGGGTTTCACTGTCCCGGGAAACTCTCTGCTAACACCCTGCAGAGCGCTGTGCCCAATATACAGAAACGTCTTGCGGTATCTCCTACAGGGAAAGTGCCAGGAGGAATTGTGGAGCTTGGTCTCAGTGTCTCTGAGAATTGCTCTGATTATCCGTGTGACCTCTTTGCTGAGACACTCCAGAAAGCTGTCCTCAAAACCAACACACATCTTGACATATCTCCCACATTGATCGCAGTGTCTCCAGAAACGGCATTCAAGGAGCCAGGAACTTTTCTCCCTACACTATCCATTGAGTTGTCCTCAAAACCAATATACATCCTGCTATATCTCCCACATGGAAAGTGCCAGGAGGGAAAAGTGAGGATTATGTTTAGACTTTCTCGGAACTGCTTCAAATCAACTAGATATCTTTGTGCTGTAAATCTCCCAACAGCCAAACGCAAAAGCAGCAAACATCTCGCTGTATGTCCCACATCCAAAGTGCCAAGAGAGAGCTTGCTCTCCCTGTCTTTGAGTACTGTTTGCACTGTCCCGGTTACCTCTTTGCTAACATTCTCTTCAGAGCTGCAGTGAAACCAGGAACCACGTGGAGAAGGCACCCACACTGAAAGTGCCTGGAGGGAACATTGGGGCTTCTTCTCAGTGTCTCTGACATAGGGTTTCACTGTCCCGGGAAACTCTCTGCTAACACCCTGCAGAGCGCTGTGCCCAATATACAGAAACGTCTTGCGGTATCCCCTACAGGGAAAGTGCCAGGAGGGAAAAGTGAGGATTATGTTTAGACTTTCTCGGAACTGCTTCAAATCAACTAGATATCTTTGTGCTGTAAATCTCCCAACAGCCAAATGTAAAAGCAGCAAACATCTCGCTGTATGTCCCACATCCAAAGTGCCAAGAGAGTAATGTAGAGCTTGCTCTCCCTGTCTTTGAGTACTGTTTGCACTGTCCCGATTACCTCTTTGCTAACATTCTCTCCAGAGCTGCAGTGAAACCAGGAACCACGTGGAGAAGGCACCCACACTGAAAGTGCCTGGAGGGAACGTTGGGGCTTCTTCTCAGTGTCTCTGACATAGGGTTTCACTGTCCCGGGAAACTCTCTGCTAACACCCTGCAGAGCGCTGTGCCTAATGTACAGAAACGTCTTGCGGTATCTCCTACAGGGAAAGTGCCAGGAGGGAAAAGTGAGGATTATGTTTAGACTTTCTCGGAACTGCTTCAAATCAACTAGATATCTTTGTGCTGTAAATCTCCCAACAGCCAAATGTAAAAGCAGCAAACATCTCGCTGTATGTCCCACATCCAAAGTGCCAAGAGAGTAATGTAGAGCTTGCTCTCCCTGTCTTTGAGTACTGTTTGCACTGTCCCGATTACCTCTTTGCTAACATTCTCTTCAGAGCTGCAGTGAAACCAGGAACCACGTGGAGAAGGCACCCACACTGAAAGTGCCTGGAGGGAACATTGGGGCTTCTTCTCACTGTCTCTGACATAGGGTTTCACTGTCCCGGGAAACTCTCTGCTAACACCCTGCAGAGCGCTGTGCCCAATATACAGAAACGTCTTGCGGTATCTCCTACAGGGAAAGTGCCAGGAGGAATTGTGGAGCTTGGTCTCAGTGTCTCTGAGAATTGCTCTGATTATCCGTGTGACCTCTTTGCTGAGACACTCCAGAAAGCTGTCCTCAAAACCAACACACATCTTGACATATCTCCCACATTGATCGCAGTGTCTCCAGAAACGGCATTCAAGGAGCCAGGAACTTTTCTCCCTACACTGTCCATTGAGTTGTCCTCAAAACCAATATACATCCTGCTATATCTCCCACCTGGAAAGTGCCAGGAGGGAAAAGTGAGGATTATGCTTAGACTTTCTCGGAACTGCTTCAAATCAACTAGATATCTTTGTGCTGTAAATCTCCCAACAGCCAAATGTAAAAGCAGCAAACATCTCGCTGTATGTCCCACATCCAAAGTGCCAAGAGAGAGCTTGCTCTCCCTGTCTTTGAGTACTGTTTGCACTGTCCCGGTTACCTCTTTGCTAACATTCTCTTCAGAGCTGCAGTGAAACCAGGAACCACGTGGAGAAGGCACCCACACTGAAAGTGCCTGGAGGGAACATTGGGGCTTTTTCTCAGTGTCTCTGACATAGGGTTTCACTGTCCCGGGAAACTCTCTGCTAACACCCTGCAGAGCGCTGTGCCCAATGTACAGAAACATCTTGCGGTATCTCCTACAGGGAAAGTGCCAGGAGGGAAAAGTGAGGATTATGTTTAGACTTTCTCGGAACTGCTTCAAATCAACTAGATATCTTTGTGCTGTAAATCTCCCAACAGCCAAATGTAAAAGCAGCAAACATCTCGCTGTATGTCCCACATCCAAAGTGCCAAGAGAGAGCTTGCTCTCCCTGTCTTTGAGTACTGCTTGCACTGTCCCGATTACCTCTTTGCTAACATTCTCTTCAGAGCTGCAGTGAAACCAGGAACCACGTGGAGAAGGCACCCACACTGAAAGTGCCTGGAGGGAACATTGGGGCTTCTTCTCAGTGTCTCTGACATAGGGTTTCACTGTCCCGGGAAACTCTCTGCTAACACCCTGCAGAGCGCTGTGCCCAACGTACAGAAACGTCTTGCGGTATCTCCTACAGGGAAAGTGCCAGGAGGGAAAAGTGAGGATTATGTTTAGACTTTCTCGGAACTGCTTCAAATCAACTAGATATCTTTGTGCTGTAAATCTCCCAACAGCCAAATGTAAAAGCAGCAAACATCTCGCTGTATGTCCCACATCCAAAGTGCCAAGAGAGTAATGTAGAGCTTGCTCTCCCTGTCTTTGAGTACTGTTTGCACTGTCCCGATTACCTCTTTGCTAACATTCTCTTCAGAGCTGCAGTGAAACCAGGAACCACGTGGAGAAGGCACCCACACTGAAAGTGCCTGGAAGGAACGTTGGGGCTTCTTCTCAGTGTCTCTGACATAGGGTTTCACTGTCCCGGGAAACTCTCTGCTAACACCCTGCAGAGCGCTGTGCCCAATATACAGAAACGTCTTGCGGTATCCCCTACAGGGAAAGTGCCAGGAGGAATTGTGGAGCTTGGTCTCAGTGTCTCTGAGAATTGCTCTGATTATCCGTGTGACCTCTTTGCTGAGACACTCCAGAAAGCTGTCCTCAAAACCAACACACATCTTGACATATCTCCCACATTGATCGCAGTGTCTCCAGAAACGGCATTCAAGGAGCCAGGAACTTTTCTCCCTACACTGTCCATTGAGTTGTCCTCAAAACCAATATACATCCTGCTATATCTCCCACCTGGAAAGTGCCAGGAGGGAAAAGTGAGGATTATGCTTAGACTTTCTCGGAACTGCTTCAAATCAACTAGATATCTTTGTGCTGTAAATCTCCCAACAGCCAAATGTAAAAGCAGCAAACATCTCGCTGTATGTCCCACATCCAAAGTGCCAAGAGAGAGCTTGCTCTCCCTGTCTTTGAGTACTGTTTGCACTGTCCCGGTTACCTCTTTGCTAACATTCTCTTCAGAGCTGCAGTGAAACCAGGAACCACGTGGAGAAGGCACCCACACTGAAAGTGCCTGGAGGGAACATTGGGGCTTCTTCTCAGTGTCTCTGACATAGGGTTTCACTGTCCCGGGAAACTCTCTGCTAACACCCTGCAGAGCGCTGTGCCCAATGTACAGAAACATCTTGCGGTATCTCCTACAGGGAAAGTGCCAGGAGGGAAAAGTGAGGATTATGTTTAGACTTTCTCGGAACTGCTTCAAATCAACTAGATATCTTTGTGCTGTAAATCTCCCAACAGCCAAATGTAAAAGCAGCAAACATCTCGCTGTATGTCCCACATCCAAAGTGCCAAGAGAGAGCTTGCTCTCCCTGTCTTTGAGTACTGCTTGCACTGTCCCGATTACCTCTTTGCTAACATTCTCTTCAGAGCTGCAGTGAAACCAGGAACCACGTGGAGAAGGCACCCACACTGAAAGTGCCTGGAGGGAACATTGGGGCTTCTTCTCAGTGTCTCTGACATAGGGTTTCACTGTCCCGGGAAACTCTCTGCTAACACCCTGCAGAGCGCTGTGCCCAATATACAGAAACGTCTTGCGGTATCCCCTACAGGGAAAGTGCCAGGAGGGAAAAGTGAGGATTATGCTTAGACTTTCTCGGAACTGCTTCAAATCAACTAGATATCTTTGTGCTGTAAATCTCCCAACAGCCAAATGTAAAAGCAGCAAACATCTCGCTGTATGTCCCACATCCAAAGTGCCGAGAGAGTAATGTAGAGCTTGCTCTCCCTGTCTTTGAGTACTGTTTGCACTGTCCCGATTACCTCTTTGCTAACATTCTCTTCAGAGCTGCAGTGAAACCAGGAACCACGTGGAGAAGGCACCCACACTGAAAGTGCCTGGAGGGAACATTGGGGCTTCTTCTCAGTGTCTTTGACATAGGGTTTCACTGTCCCGGGAAACTCTCTGCTAACACCCTGCAGAGCGCTGTGCCCAATATACAGAAACGTCTTGCGGTATCCCCTACAGGGAAAGTGCCAGGAGGGAATAGTGAGGATTATGTTTAGACTTTCTCGGAACTGCATCAAATCAACTAGATATCTTTGTGCTGTAAATCTCCCAACAGCCAAATGTAAAAGCAGCAAACATCTCGCTGTATGTCCCACATCCAAAGTGCCAAGAGAGAGCTTGCTCTCCCTGTCTTTGAGTACTGTTTGCACTGTCCCGATTACCTCTTTGCTAACATTCTCTTCAGAGCTGCAGTGAAACCAGGAACCACGTGGAGAAGGCACCCACACTGAAAGTGCCTGGAGTGAACATTGGGGCTTCTTCTCAGTGTCTCCGATATAGGGTTTCACTGTCCCGGGAAACTCTCTGCTAACACCCTGCAGAGCGCTGTGCCCAATGTACAGAAACGTCTTGCGGTATCTCCTACAGGGAAAGTGCCAGGAGGGAAAAGTGAGGATTATGTTTAGACTTTCTCGGAACTGCTTCAAATCAACTAGATATCTTTGTGCTGTAAATCTCCCAACAGCCAAATGTAAAAGCAGCAAACATCTCGCTCTATGTCCCACATCCAAAGTGCCAAGAGAGTAATGTAGAGCTTGCTCTCCCTGTCTTTGAGTACTGCTTGCACTGTCCCGATTACCTCTTTGCTAACATTCTCTCCAGAGCTGCAGTGAAACCAGGAACCACGTGGAGAAGGCACCCACACTGAAAGTGCCTGGAGGGAACGTTGGGGCTTCTTCTCAGTGTCTCTGACATAGGGTTTCACTGTCCCGGGAAACTCTCTGCTAACACCCTGCAGAGCGCTGTGCCCAATGTACAGAAACGTCTTGCGGTATCTCCTACAGGGAAAGTGCCAGGAGGGAAAAGTGAGGATTATGTTTAGACTTTCTCGGAACTGCTTCAAATCAACTAGATATCTTTGTGCTGTAAATCTCCCAACAGCCAAATGTAAAAGCAGCAAACATCTCGCTGTATGTCCCACATCCAAAGTGCCAAGAGAGTAATGTAGAGCTTGCTCTCCCTGTCTTTGAGTACTGTTTGCACTGTCCCGATTACCTCTTTGCTAACATTCTCTTCAGAGCTGCAGTGAAACCAGGAACCACGTGGAGAAGGCACCCACACTGAAAGTGCCTGGAGGGAACATTGGGGCTTCTTCTCAGTGTCTCTGACATAGGGTTTCACTGTCCCGGGAAACTCTCTGCTAACACCCTGCAGAGCGCTGTGCCCAATATACAGAAACGTCTTGCGGTATCTCCTACAGGGAAAGTGCCAGGAGGAATTGTGGAGCTTGGTCTCAGTGTCTCTGAGAATTGCTCTGATTATCCGTGTGACCTCTTTGCTGAGACACTCCAGAAAGCTGTCCTCAAAACCAACACACATCTTGACATATCTCCCACATTGATCGCAGTGTCTCCAGAAACGGCATTCAAGGAGCCAGGAACTTTTCTCCCTACACTGTCCATTGAGTTGTCCTCAAAACCAATATACATCCTGCTATATCTCCCACCTGGAAAGTGCCAGGAGGGAAAAGTGAGGATTATGCTTAGACTTTCTCGGAACTGCTTCAAATCAACTAGATATCTTTGTGCTGTAAATCTCCCAACAGCCAAATGTAAAAGCAGCAAACATCTCGCTGTATGTCCCACATCCAAAGTGCCAAGAGAGAGCTTGCTCTCCCTGTCTTTGAGTACTGTTTGCACTGTCCCGGTTACCTCTTTGCTAACATTCTCTTCAGAGCTGCAGTGAAACCAGGAACCACGTGGAGAAGGCACCCACACTGAAAGTGCCTGGAGGGAACATTGGGGCTTCTTCTCAGTGTCTCTGACATAGGGTTTCACTGTCCCGGGAAACTCTCTGCTAACACCCTGCAGAGCGCTGTGCCCAATGTACAGAAACATCTTGCGGTATCTCCTACAGGGAAAGTGCCAGGAGGGAAAAGTGAGGATTATGTTTAGACTTTCTCGGAACTGCTTCAAATCAACTAGATATCTTTGTGCTGTAAATCTCCCAACAGCCAAATGTAAAAGCAGCAAACATCTCACTCTATGTCCCACATCCAAAGTGCCAAGAGAGTAATGTAGAGCTTGCTCTCCCTGTCTTTGAGTACTGTTTGCACTGTCCCGATTACCTCTTTGCTAACATTCTCTTCAGAGCTGCAGTGAAACCAGGAACCACGTGGAGAAGGCACCCACACTGAAAGTGCCTGGAGGAAACATTGGGGCTTCTTCTCAGTGTCTTTGACATAGGGTTTCACTGTCCCAGGAAACTCTCTGCTAACACCCTGCAGAGCGCTGTGCCCAATATACAGAAACGTCTTGCGGTATCTCCTACAGGGAAAGTGCCAGGAGGAATTGTGGAGCTTGGTCTCAGTGTCTCTGAGAATTGCTCTGATTATCCGTGTGACCTCTTTGCTGAGACACTCCAGAAAGCTGTCCTCAAAACCAACACACATCTTGACATATCTCCCACATTGATCGCAGTGTCTCCAGAAACGGCATTCAAGGAGCCAGGAACTTTTCTCCCTACACTATCCATTGAGTTGTCCTCAAAACCAATATACATCCTGCTATATCTCCCACATGGAAAGTGCCAGGAGGGAAAAGTGAGGATTATGTTTAGACTTTCTCGGAACTGCTTCAAATCAACTAGATATCTTTGTGCTGTAAATCTCCCAACAGCCAAATGTAAAAGCAGCAAACATCTCGCTCTATGTCCCACATCCAAAGTGCCAAGAGAGTAATGTAGAGCTTGCTCTCCCTGTCTTTGAGTACTGTTTGCACTGTCCCGATTACCTCTTTGCTAACATTCTCTCCAGAGCTGCAGTGAAACCAGGAACCACGTGGAGAAGGCACCCACACTGAAAGTGCCTGGAGGGAACGTTGGGGCTTCTTCTCAGTGTCTCTGACATAGGGTTTCACTGTCCCGGGAAACTCTCTGCTAACACCCTGCAGAGCGCTGTGCCCAATGTACAGAAACGTCTTGCGGTATCTCCTACAGGGAAAGTGCCAGGAGGGAAAAGTGAGGATTATGTTTAGACTTTCTCGGAACTGCTTCAAATCAACTAGATATCTTTGTGCTGTAAATCTCCCAACAGCCAAATGTAAAAGCAGCAAACATCTCGCTGTATGTCCCACATCCAAAGTGCCAAGAGAGTAATGTAGAGCTTGCTCTCCCTGTCTTTGAGTACTGTTTGCACTGTCCCGATTACCTCTTTGCTAACATTCTCTTCAGAGCTGCAGTGAAACCAGGAACCACGTGGAGAAGGCACCCACACTGAAAGTGCCTGGAGGGAACATTGGGGCTTCTTCTCACTGTCTCTGACATAGGGTTTCACTGTCCCGGGAAACTCTCTGCTAACACCCTGCAGAGCGCTGTGCCCAATATACAGAAACGTCTTGCGGTATCTCCTACAGGGAAAGTGCCAGGAGGAATTGTGGAGCTTGGTCTCAGTGTCTCTGAGAATTGCTCTGATTATCCGTGTGACCTCTTTGCTGAGACACTCCAGAAAGCTGTCCTCAAAACCAACACACATCTTGACATATCTCCCACATTGATCGCAGTGTCTCCAGAAACGGCATTCAAGGAGCCAGGAACTTTTCTCCCTACACTGTCCATTGAGTTGTCCTCAAAACCAATATACATCCTGCTATATCTCCCACCTGGAAAGTGCCAGGAGGGAAAAGTGAGGATTATGCTTAGACTTTCTCGGAACTGCTTCAAATCAACTAGATATCTTTGTGCTGTAAATCTCCCAACAGCCAAATGTAAAAGCAGCAAACATCTCGCTGTATGTCCCACATCCAAAGTGCCAAGAGAGAGCTTGCTCTCCCTGTCTTTGAGTACTGTTTGCACTGTCCCGGTTACCTCTTTGCTAACATTCTCTTCAGAGCTGCAGTGAAACCAGGAACCACGTGGAGAAGGCACCCACACTGAAAGTGCCTGGAGGGAACATTGGGGCTTCTTCTCAGTGTCTCTGACATAGGGTTTCACTGTCCCGGGAAACTCTCTGCTAACACCCTGCAGAGCGCTGTGCCCAATGTACAGAAACATCTTGCGGTATCTCCTACAGGGAAAGTGCCAGGAGGGAAAAGTGAGGATTATGTTTAGACTTTCTCGGAACTGCTTCAAATCAACTAGATATCTTTGTGCTGTAAATCTCCCAACAGCCAAATGTAAAAGCAGCAAACATCTCGCTGTATGTCCCACGTCCAAAGTGCCAAGAGAGAGCTTGCTCTCCCTGTCTTTGAGTACTGCTTGCACTGTCCCGATTACCTCTTTGCTAACATTCTCTTCAGAGCTGCAGTGAAACCAGGAACCACGTGGAGAAGGCACCCACACTGAAAGTGCCTGGAGGGAACATTGGGGCTTCTTCTCAGTGTCTCTGACATAGGGTTTCACTGTCCCGGGAAACTCTCTGCTAACACCCTGCAGAGCACTGTGCCCAATGTACAGAAACGTCTTGCGGTATCTCCTACAGGGAAAGTGCCAGGAGGGAAAAGTGAGGATTATGTTTAGACTTTCTCGGAACTGCTTCAAATCAACTAGATATCTTTGTGCTGTAAATCTCCCAACAGCCAAATGTAAAAGCAGCAAACATCTCGCTCTATGTCCCACATCCAAAGTGCCAAGAGAGTAATGTAGAGCTTGCTCTCCCTGTCTTTGAGTACTGTTTGCACTGTCCCGATTACCTCTTTGCTAACATTCTCTTCAGAGCTGCAGTGAAACCAGGAACCACGTGGAGAAGGCACCCACACTGAAAGTGCCTGGAGGGAACATTGGGGCTTCTTCTCACTGTCTCTGACATAGGGTTTCACTGTCCCGGGAAACTCTCTGCTAACACCCTGCAGAGCGCTGTGCCCAATATACAGAAACGTCTTGCGGTATCCCCTACAGGGAAAGTGCCAGGAGTGAAAAGTGAGGATTATGCTTAGACTTTCTCGGAACTGCTTCAAATCAACTAGATATCTTTGTGCTGTAAATCTCCCAACAGCCAAACGCAAAAGCAGCAAACATCTCGCTGTATGTCCCACATCCAAAGTGCCGAGAGAGTAATGTAGAGCTTGCTCTCCCTGTCTTTGAGTACTGTTTGCACTGTCCCGATTACCTCTTTGCTAACATTCTCTTCAGAGCTGCAGTGAAACCAGGAACCACGTGGAGAAGGCACCCACACTGAAAGTGCCTGGAGGAAACATTGGGGCTTCTTCTCAGTGTCTTTGACATAGGGTTTCACTGTCCCGGGAAACTCTCTGCTAACACCCTGCAGAGCGCTGTGCCCAATATACAGAAACGTCTTGCGGTATCCCCTACAGGGAAAGTGCCAGGAGGGAAAAGTGAGGATTATGCTTAGACTTTCTCGGAACTGCTTCAAATCAACTAGATATCTTTGTGCTGTAAATCTCCCAACAGCCAAATGTAAAAGCAGCAAACATCTCGCTGTATGTCCCACATCCAAAGTGCCAAGAGAGAGCTTGCTCTCCCTGTCTTTGAGTACTGTTTGCACTGTCCCGATTACCTCTTTGCTAACATTCTCTTCAGAGCTGCAGTGAAACCAGGAACCACGTGGAGAAGGCACCCACACTGAAAGTGCCTGGAGGGAACATTGGGGCTTCTTCTCAGTGTCTCTGACATAGGGTTTCACTGTCCCGGGAAACTCTCTGCTAACACCCTGCAGAGCGCTGTGCCCAATGTACAGAAACGTCTTGCGGTATCTCCTACAGGGAAAGTGCCAGGAGGGAAAAGTGAGGATTATGTTTAGACTTTCTCGGAACTGCTTCAAATCAACTAGATATCTTTGTGCTGTAAATCTCCCAACAGCCAAATGTAAAAGCAGCAAACATCTCGCTGTATGTCCCACATCCAAAGTGCCAAGAGAGAGCTTGCTCTCCCTGTCTTTGAGTACTGTTTGCACTGTCCCGATTACCTCTTTGCTAACATTCTCTTCAGAGCTGCAGTGAAACCAGGAACCACGTGGAGAAGGCACCCACACTGAAAGTGCCTGGAGGGAACATTGGGGCTTCTTCTCAGTGTCTCTGACATAGGGTTTCACTGTCCCGGGAAACTCTCTGCTAACACCCTGCAGAGCGCTGTGCCCAATATACAGAAACGTCTTGCGGTATCCCCTACAGGGAAAGTGCCAGGAGGGAAAAGTGAGGATTATGCTTAGACTTTCTCGGAACTGCTTCAAATCAACTAGATATCTTTGTGCTGTAAATCTCCCAACAGCCAAATGTAAAAGCAGCAAACATCTCGCTGTATGTCCCACATCCAAAGTGCCGAGAGAGTAATGTAGAGCTTGCTCTCCCTGTCTTTGAGTACTGTTTGCACTGTCCCGATTACCTCTTTGCTAACATTCTCTTCAGAGCTGCAGTGAAACCAGGAACCACGTGGAGAAGGCACCCACACTGAAAGTGCCTGGAGGGAACATTGGGGCTTCTTCTCAGTGTCTCTGACATAGGGTTTCACTGTCCCGGGAAACTCTCTGCTAACACCCTGCAGAGCGCTGTGCCCAATATACAGAAACGTCTTGCGGTATCCCCTACAGGGAAAGTGCCAGGAGGGAAAAGTGAGGATTATGCTTAGACTTTCTCGGAACTGCTTCAAATCAACTAGATATCTTTGTGCTGTAAATCTCCCAACAGCCAAATGTAAAAGCAGCAAACATCTCGCTGTATGTCCCACATCCAAAGTGCCAAGAGAGAGCTTGCTCTCCCTGTCTGTGAGTACTGTTTGCACTGTCCCGATTACCTCTTTGCTAACATTCTCTTCAGAGCTGCAGTGAAACCAGGAACCACGTGGAGAAGGCACCCACACTGAAAGTGCCTGGAGGGAACATTGGGGCTTCTTCTCAGTGTCTCTGACATAGGGTTTCACTGTCCCGGGAAACTCTCTGCTAACACCCTGCAGAGCGCTGTGCCCAATATACAGAAACGTCTTGCGGTATCCCCTACAGGGAAAGTGCCAGGAGGGAAAAGTGAGGATTATGCTTAGACTTTCTCGGAACTGCTTCAAATCAACTAGATATCTTTGTGCTGTAAATCTCCCAACAGCCAAATGTAAAAGCAGCAAACATCTCGCTGTATGTCCCACATCCAAAGTGCCAAGAGAGTAATGTAGAGCTTGCTCTCCCTGTCTTTGAGTACTGTTTGCACTGTCCCGATTACCTCTTTGCTAACATTCTCTTCAGAGCTGCAGTGAAACCAGGAACCACGTGGAGAAGGCACCCACACTGAAAGTGCCTGGAGGGAACATTGGGGCTTCTTCTCAGTGTCTCTGACATAGGGTTTCACTGTCCCGGGAAACTCTCTGCTAACACCCTGCAGAGCGCTGTGCCCAATATACAGAAACGTCTTGCGGTATCCCCTACAGGGAAAGTGCCAGGAGGGAAAAGTGAGGATTATGTTTAGACTTTCTCGGAACTGCTTCAAATCAACTAGATATCTTTGTGCTGTAAATCTCCCAACAGCCAAATGTAAAAGCAGCAAACATCTCGCTGTATGTCCCACATCCAAAGTGCCAAGAGAGTAATGTAGAGCTTGCTCTCCCTGTCTTTGAGTACTGTTTGCACTGTCCCGATTACCTCTTTGCTAACATTCTCTTCAGAGCTGCAGTGAAACCAGGAACCACGTGGAGAAGGCACCCACACTGAAAGTGCCTGGAGGGAACATTGGGGCTTCTTCTCAGTGTCTCTGACATAGGGTTTCACTGTCCCGGGAAACTCTCTGCTAACACCCTGCAGAGCGCTGTGCCCAATGTACAGAAACGTCTTGCGGTATCTCCTACAGGGAAAGTGCCAGGAGGAATTGTGGAGCTTGGTCTCAGTGTCTCTGAGAATTGCTCTGATTATCCGTGTGACCTCTTTGCTAAGACACTCCAGAAAGCTGTCCTCAAAACCAACACACATCTTGACATATCTCCCACATTGATCGCAGTGTCTCCAGAAACGGCATTCAAGGAGCCAGGAACTTTTCTCCCTACAATGTCCATTGAGTTGTCCTCAAAACCAATATACATCCTGCTATATCTCCCACATGGAAAGTGCCAGGAGGGAAAAGTGAGGATTATGCTTAGACTTTCTTGGAACTGCTTCAAATCAACTAGATATCTTTGTGCTGTAAATCTCCCAACAGCCAAACGCAAAAGCAGCAAACATCTCGCTGTATGTCCCACATCCAAAGTGCCAAGAGAGAGCTTGCTCTCCCTGTCTTTGAGTACTGTTTGCACTGTCCCGATTACCTCTTTGCTAACATTCTCTTCAGAGCTGCAGTGAAACCAGGAACCACGTGGAGAAGGCACCCACACTGAAAGTGCCTGGAGGGAACATTGGGGCTTCTTCTCATTGTCTCTGACATAGGGTTTCACTGTCCCGGGAAACTCTCTGCTAACACCCTGCAGAGCGCTGTGCCCAATGTACAGAAACGTCTTGCGGTATCTCCTACAGGGAAAGTGCCAGGAGGGAAAAGTGAGGATTATGTTTAGACTTTCTCGGAACTGCTTCAAATCAACTAGATATCTTTGTGCTGTAAATCTCCCAACAGCCAAATGTAAAAGCAGCAAACATCTCGCTGTATGTCCCACATCCAAAGTGCCAAGAGAGTAATGTAGAGCTTGCTCTCCCTGTCTTTGAGTACTGTTTGCACTGTCCCGATTACCTCTTTGCTAACATTCTCTTCAGAGCTGCAGTGAAACCAGGAACCACGTGGAGAAGGCACCCACACTGAAAGTGCCTGGAGGGAACATTGGGGCTTCTTCTCAGTGTCTCTGACATAGGGTTTCACTGTCCCGGGAAACTCTCTGCTAACACCCTGCAGAGCGCTGTGCCCAATATACAGAAACGTCTTGCGGTATCTCCTACAGGGAAAGTGCCAGGAGGGAAAAGTGAGGATTATGTTTAGACTTTCTCGGAACTGCTTCAAATCAACTAGATATCTTTGTGCTGTAAATCTCCCAACAGCCAAATGTAAAAGCAGCAAACATCTCGCTGTATGTCCCACATCCAAAGTGCCAAGAGAGAGCTTGCTCTCCCTGTCTTTGAGTACTGTTTGCACTGTCCCGATTACCTCTTTGCTAACATTCTCTTCAGAGCTGCAGTGAAACCAGGAACCACGTGGAGAAGGCACCCACACTGAAAGTGCCTGGAGGGAACATTGGGGCTTCTTCTCAGTGTCTCTGACATAGGGTTTCACTGTCCCGGGAAACTCTCTGCTAACACCCTGCAGAGCGCTGTGCCCAATATACAGAAACGTCTTGCGGTATCCCCTACAGGGAAAGTGCCAGGAGGGAAAAGTGAGGATTATGCTTAGACTTTCTTGGAACTGCTTCAAATCAACTAGATATCTTTGTGCTGTAAATCTCCCAACAGCCAAATGTAAAAGCAGCAAACATCTCGCTGTATGTCCCACATCCAAAGTGCCGAGAGAGTAATGTAGAGCTTGCTCTCCCTGTCTTTGAGTACTGTTTGCACTGTCCCGATTACCTCTTTGCTAACATTCTCTTCAGAGCTGCAGTGAAACCAGGAACCACGTGGAGAAGGCACCCACACTGAAAGTGCCTGGAGGGAACATTGGGGCTTCTTCTCAGTGTCTTTGACATAGGGTTTCACTGTCCCAGGAAACTCTCTGCTAACACCCTGCAGAGCGCTGTGCCCAATATACAGAAACGTCTTGCGATATCTCCTACAGGGAAAGTGCCAGGAGGGAAAAGTGAGGATTATGCTTAGACTTTCTCGGAACTGCTTCAAATCAACTAGATATCTTTGTGCTGTAAATCTCCCAACAGCCAAATGTAAAAGCAGCAAACATCTCGCTGTATGTCCCACATCCAAAGTGCCAAGAGAGTAATGTAGAGCTTGCTCTCCCTGTCTTTGAGTACTGTTTGCACTGTCCCGATTACCTCTTTGCTAACATTCTCTTCAGAGCTGCAGTGAAACCAGGAACCACGTGGAGAAGGCACCCACACTGAAAGTGCCTGGAGGGAACATTGGGGCTTCTTCTCAGTGTCTCTGACATAGGGTTTCACTGTCCCGGGAAACTCTCTGCTAACACCCTGCAGAGCGCTGTGCCCAATATACAGAAACGTCTTGCGGTATCTCCTACAGGGAAAGTGCCAGGAGGGAAAAGTGAGGATTATGCTTAGACTTTCTCGGAACTGCTTCAAATCAACTAGATATCTTTGTGCTGTAAATCTCCCAACAGCCAAATGTAAAAGCAGCAAACATCTCGCTGTATGTCCCACATCCAAAGTGCCAAGAGAGTAATGTAGAGCTTGCTCTCCCTGTCTTTGAGTACTGTTTGCACTGTCCCGATTACCTCTTTGCTAACATTCTCTTCAGAGCTGCAGTGAAACCAGGAACCACGTGGAGAAGGCACCCACACTGAAAGTGCCTGGAGGGAACATTGGGGCTTCTTCTCAGTGTCTCTGACATAGGGTTTCACTGTCCCGGGAAACTCTCTGCTAACACCCTGCAGAGCGCTGTGCCCAATATACAGAAACGTCTTGCGGTATCCCCTACAGGGAAAGTGCCAGGAGGGAAAAGTGAGGATTATGTTTAGACTTTCTCGGAACTGCTTCAAATCAACTAGATATCTTTGTGCTGTAAATCTCCCAACAGCCAAATGTAAAAGCAGCAAACATCTCGCTGTATGTCCCACATCCAAAGTGCCAAGAGAGAGCTTGCTCTCCCTGTCTTTGAGTACTGTTTGCACTGTCCCGATTACCTCTTTGCTAACATTCTCTTCAGAGCTGCAGTGAAACCAGGAACCACGTGGAGAAGGCACCCACACTGAAAGTGCCTGGAGTGAACATTGGGGCTTCTTCTCAGTGTCTCTGACATAGGGTTTCACTGTCCCAGGAAACTCTCTGCTAACACCCTGCAGAGCGCTGTGCCCAATATACAGAAACGTCTTGCGGTATCCCCTACAGGGAAAGTGCCAGGAGGGAAAAGTGAGGATTATGCTTAGACTTTCTCGGAACTGTTTCAAATCAACTAGATATCTTTGTGCTGTAAATCTCCCAACAGCCAAATGTAAAAGCAGCAAACATCTCGCTGTATGTCCCACATCCAAAGTGCCGAGAGAGTAATGTAGAGCTTGCTCTCCCTGTCTTTGAGTACTGTTTGCACTGTCCCGATTACCTCTTTGCTAACATTCTCTTCAGAGCTGCAGTGAAACCAGGAACCACGTGGAGAAGGCACCCACACTGAAAGTGCCTGGAGGGAACATTGGGGCTTCTTCTCAGTGTCTCTGACATAGGGTTTCACTGTCCCGGGAAACTCTCTGCTAACACCCTGCAGAGCGCTGTGCCCAATGTACAGAAACGTCTTGCGGTATCTCCTACAGGGAAAGTGCCAGGAGGGAAAAGTGAGGATTATGTTTAGACTTTCTCGGAACTGCTTCAAATCAACTAGATATCTTTGTGCTGTAAATCTCCCAACAGCCAAATGTAAAAGCAGCAAACATCTCGCTGTATGTCCCACATCCAAAGTGCCAAGAGAGAGCTTGCTCTCCCTGTCTTTGAGTACTGTTTGCACTGTCCCGATTACCTCTTTGCTAACATTCTCTTCAGAGCTGCAGTGAAACCAGGAACCACGTGGAGAAGGCACCCACACTGAAAGTGCCTGGAGGGAACATTGGGGCTTCTTCTCAGTGTCTCTGACATAGGGTTTCACTGTCCCGGGAAACTCTCTGCTAACACCCTGCAGAGCGCTGTGCCCAATATACAGAAACGTCTTGCGGTATCCCCTACAGGGAAAGTGCCAGGAGGGAAAAGTGAGGATTATGCTTAGACTTTCTCGGAACTGCTTCAAATCAACTAGATATCTTTGTGCTGTAAATCTCCCAACAGCCAAATGTAAAAGCAGCAAACATCTCGCTGTATGTCCCACATCCAAAGTGCCGAGAGAGTAATGTAGAGCTTGCTCTCCCTGTCTTTGAGTACTGTTTGCACTGTCCCGATTACCTCTTTGCTAACATTCTCTTCAGAGCTGCAGTGAAACCAGGAACCACGTGGAGAAGGCACCCACACTGAAAGTGCCTGGAGGGAACATTGGGGCTTCTTCTCAGTGTCTCTGACATAGGGTTTCACTGTCCCGGGAAACTCTCTGCTAACACCCTGCAGAGCGCTGTGCCCAATATACAGAAACGTCTTGCGGTATCCCCTACAGGGAAAGTGCCAGGAGGGAAAAGTGAGGATTATGCTTAGACTTTCTCGGAACTGCTTCAAATCAACTAGATATCTTTGTGCTGTAAATCTCCCAACAGCCAAATGTAAAAGCAGCAAACATCTCGCTGTATGTCCCACATCCAAAGTGCCAAGAGAGAGCTTGCTCTCCCTGTCTTTGAGTACTGTTTGCACTGTCCCGATTACCTCTTTGCTAACATTCTCTTCAGAGCTGCAGTGAAACCAGGAACCACGTGGAGAAGGCACCCACACTGAAAGTGCCTGGAGGGAACATTGGGGCTTCTTCTCAGTGTCTCTGACATAGGGTTTCACTGTCCCGGGAAACTCTCTGCTAACACCCTGCAGAGCGCTGTGCCCAATATACAGAAACGTCTTGCGGTATCCCCTACAGGGAAAGTGCCAGGAGGGAAAAGTGAGGATTATGCTTAGACTTTCTCGGAACTGCTTCAAATCAACTAGATATCTTTGTGCTGTAAATCTCCCAACAGCCAAATGTAAAAGCAGCAAACATCTCGCTGTAT
This sequence comes from Chroicocephalus ridibundus, assembly GCF_963924245.1. Taxonomy (NCBI): domain Eukaryota; kingdom Metazoa; phylum Chordata; class Aves; order Charadriiformes; family Laridae; genus Chroicocephalus; species Chroicocephalus ridibundus. The sequence goes on from NW_026961682.1 coordinate 388,949, forward strand.
GTCCCACATCCAAAGTGCCAAGAGAGAGCTTGCTCTCCCTGTCTTTGAGTACTGTTTGCACTGTCCCGATTACCTCTTTGCTAACATTCTCTTCAGAGCTGCAGTGAAACCAGGAACCACGTGGAGAAGGCACCCACACTGAAAGTGCCTGGAGGGAACATTGGGGCTTCTTCTCAGTGTCTCCGATATAGGGTTTCACTGTCCCGGGAAACTCTCTGCTAACACCCTGCAGAGCGCTGTGCCCAATGTACAGAAACGTCTTGCGGTATCCCCTACAGGGAAAGTGCCAGGAGGGAAAAGTGAGGATTATGTTTAGACTTTCTCGGAACTGCTTCAAATCAACTAGATATCTTTGTGCTGTAAATCTCCCAACAGCCAAATGTAAAAGCAGCAAACATCTCGCTGTATGTCCCACATCCAAAGTGCCAAGAGAGTAATGTAGAGCTTGCTCTCCCTGTCTTTGAGTACTGTTTGCACTGTCCCGATTACCTCTTTGCTAACATTCTCTTCAGAGCTGCAGTGAAACCAGGAACCACGTGGAGAAGGCACCCACACTGAAAGTGCCTGGAGGGAACATTGGGGCTTCTTCTCAGTGTCTCTGACATAGGGTTTCACTGTCCCGGGAAACTCTCTGCTAACACCCTGCAGAGCGCTGTGCCCAATGTACAGAAACGTCTTGCGGTATCTCCTACAGGGAAAGTGCCAGGAGGAATTGTGGAGCTTGGTCTCAGTGTCTCTGAGAATTGCTCTGATTATCCGTGTGACCTCTTTGCTAAGACACTCCAGAAAGCTGTCCTCAAAACCAACACACATCTTGACATATCTCCCACATTGATCGCAGTGTCTCCAGAAACGGCATTCAAGGAGCCAGGAACTTTTCTCCCTACAATGTCCATTGAGTTGTCCTCAAAACCAATATACATCCTGCTATATCTCCCACATGGAAAGTGCCAGGAGGGAAAAGTGAGGATTATGCTTAGACTTTCTTGGAACTGCTTCAAATCAACTAGATATCTTTGTGCTGTAAATCTCCCAACAGCCAAACGCAAAAGCAGCAAACATCTCGCTGTATGTCCCACATCCAAAGTGCCAAGAGAGAGCTTGCTCTCCCTGTCTTTGAGTACTGTTTGCACTGTCCCGATTACCTCTTTGCTAACATTCTCTTCAGAGCTGCAGTGAAACCAGGAACCACGTGGAGAAGGCACCCACACTGAAAGTGCCTGGAGGGAACATTGGGGCTTCTTCTCATTGTCTCTGACATAGGGTTTCACTGTCCCGGGAAACTCTCTGCTAACACCCTGCAGAGCGCTGTGCCCAATGTACAGAAACGTCTTGCGGTATCTCCTACAGGGAAAGTGCCAGGAGGGAAAAGTGAGGATTATGTTTAGACTTTCTCGGAACTGCTTCAAATCAACTAGATATCTTTGTGCTGTAAATCTCCCAACAGCCAAATGTAAAAGCAGCAAACATCTCGCTGTATGTCCCACATCCAAAGTGCCAAGAGAGTAATGTAGAGCTTGCTCTCCCTGTCTTTGAGTACTGTTTGCACTGTCCCGATTACCTCTTTGCTAACATTCTCTTCAGAGCTGCAGTGAAACCAGGAACCACGTGGAGAAGGCACCCACACTGAAAGTGCCTGGAGGGAACATTGGGGCTTCTTCTCAGTGTCTCTGACATAGGGTTTCACTGTCCCGGGAAACTCTCTGCTAACACCCTGCAGAGCGCTGTGCCCAATATACAGAAACGTCTTGCGGTATCTCCTACAGGGAAAGTGCCAGGAGGGAAAAGTGAGGATTATGTTTAGACTTTCTCGGAACTGCTTCAAATCAACTAGATATCTTTGTGCTGTAAATCTCCCAACAGCCAAATGTAAAAGCAGCAAACATCTCGCTGTATGTCCCACATCCAAAGTGCCAAGAGAGAGCTTGCTCTCCCTGTCTTTGAGTACTGTTTGCACTGTCCCGATTACCTCTTTGCTAACATTCTCTTCAGAGCTGCAGTGAAACCAGGAACCACGTGGAGAAGGCACCCACACTGAAAGTGCCTGGAGGGAACATTGGGGCTTCTTCTCAGTGTCTCTGACATAGGGTTTCACTGTCCCGGGAAACTCTCTGCTAACACCCTGCAGAGCGCTGTGCCCAATATACAGAAACGTCTTGCGGTATCCCCTACAGGGAAAGTGCCAGGAGGGAAAAGTGAGGATTATGCTTAGACTTTCTTGGAACTGCTTCAAATCAACTAGATATCTTTGTGCTGTAAATCTCCCAACAGCCAAATGTAAAAGCAGCAAACATCTCGCTGTATGTCCCACATCCAAAGTGCCGAGAGAGTAATGTAGAGCTTGCTCTCCCTGTCTTTGAGTACTGTTTGCACTGTCCCGATTACCTCTTTGCTAACATTCTCTTCAGAGCTGCAGTGAAACCAGGAACCACGTGGAGAAGGCACCCACACTGAAAGTGCCTGGAGGGAACATTGGGGCTTCTTCTCAGTGTCTTTGACATAGGGTTTCACTGTCCCAGGAAACTCTCTGCTAACACCCTGCAGAGCGCTGTGCCCAATATACAGAAACGTCTTGCGATATCTCCTACAGGGAAAGTGCCAGGAGGGAAAAGTGAGGATTATGCTTAGACTTTCTCGGAACTGCTTCAAATCAACTAGATATCTTTGTGCTGTAAATCTCCCAACAGCCAAATGTAAAAGCAGCAAACATCTCGCTGTATGTCCCACATCCAAAGTGCCAAGAGAGTAATGTAGAGCTTGCTCTCCCTGTCTTTGAGTACTGTTTGCACTGTCCCGATTACCTCTTTGCTAACATTCTCTTCAGAGCTGCAGTGAAACCAGGAACCACGTGGAGAAGGCACCCACACTGAAAGTGCCTGGAGGGAACATTGGGGCTTCTTCTCAGTGTCTCTGACATAGGGTTTCACTGTCCCGGGAAACTCTCTGCTAACACCCTGCAGAGCGCTGTGCCCAATATACAGAAACGTCTTGCGGTATCTCCTACAGGGAAAGTGCCAGGAGGGAAAAGTGAGGATTATGCTTAGACTTTCTCGGAACTGCTTCAAATCAACTAGATATCTTTGTGCTGTAAATCTCCCAACAGCCAAATGTAAAAGCAGCAAACATCTCGCTGTATGTCCCACATCCAAAGTGCCAAGAGAGTAATGTAGAGCTTGCTCTCCCTGTCTTTGAGTACTGTTTGCACTGTCCCGATTACCTCTTTGCTAACATTCTCTTCAGAGCTGCAGTGAAACCAGGAACCACGTGGAGAAGGCACCCACACTGAAAGTGCCTGGAGTGAACATTGGGGCTTCTTCTCAGTGTCTCTGACATAGGGTTTCACTGTCCCAGGAAACTCTCTGCTAACACCCTGCAGAGCGCTGTGCCCAATATACAGAAACGTCTTGCGGTATCCCCTACAGGGAAAGTGCCAGGAGGGAAAAGTGAGGATTATGCTTAGACTTTCTCGGAACTGTTTCAAATCAACTAGATATCTTTGTGCTGTAAATCTCCCAACAGCCAAATGTAAAAGCAGCAAACATCTCGCTGTATGTCCCACATCCAAAGTGCCGAGAGAGTAATGTAGAGCTTGCTCTCCCTGTCTTTGAGTACTGTTTGCACTGTCCCGATTACCTCTTTGCTAACATTCTCTTCAGAGCTGCAGTGAAACCAGGAACCACGTGGAGAAGGCACCCACACTGAAAGTGCCTGGAGGGAACATTGGGGCTTCTTCTCAGTGTCTCTGACATAGGGTTTCACTGTCCCGGGAAACTCTCTGCTAACACCCTGCAGAGCGCTGTGCCCAATGTACAGAAACGTCTTGCGGTATCTCCTACAGGGAAAGTGCCAGGAGGGAAAAGTGAGGATTATGTTTAGACTTTCTCGGAACTGCTTCAAATCAACTAGATATCTTTGTGCTGTAAATCTCCCAACAGCCAAATGTAAAAGCAGCAAACATCTCGCTGTATGTCCCACATCCAAAGTGCCAAGAGAGAGCTTGCTCTCCCTGTCTTTGAGTACTGTTTGCACTGTCCCGATTACCTCTTTGCTAACATTCTCTTCAGAGCTGCAGTGAAACCAGGAACCACGTGGAGAAGGCACCCACACTGAAAGTGCCTGGAGGGAACATTGGGGCTTCTTCTCAGTGTCTCTGACATAGGGTTTCACTGTCCCGGGAAACTCTCTGCTAACACCCTGCAGAGCGCTGTGCCCAATATACAGAAACGTCTTGCGGTATCCCCTACAGGGAAAGTGCCAGGAGGGAAAAGTGAGGATTATGCTTAGACTTTCTCGGAACTGCTTCAAATCAACTAGATATCTTTGTGCTGTAAATCTCCCAACAGCCAAATGTAAAAGCAGCAAACATCTCGCTGTATGTCCCACATCCAAAGTGCCGAGAGAGTAATGTAGAGCTTGCTCTCCCTGTCTTTGAGTACTGTTTGCACTGTCCCGATTACCTCTTTGCTAACATTCTCTTCAGAGCTGCAGTGAAACCAGGAACCACGTGGAGAAGGCACCCACACTGAAAGTGCCTGGAGGGAACATTGGGGCTTCTTCTCAGTGTCTCTGACATAGGGTTTCACTGTCCCGGGAAACTCTCTGCTAACACCCTGCAGAGCGCTGTGCCCAATATACAGAAACGTCTTGCGGTATCCCCTACAGGGAAAGTGCCAGGAGGGAAAAGTGAGGATTATGCTTAGACTTTCTCGGAACTGCTTCAAATCAACTAGATATCTTTGTGCTGTAAATCTCCCAACAGCCAAATGTAAAAGCAGCAAACATCTCGCTGTATGTCCCACATCCAAAGTGCCAAGAGAGAGCTTGCTCTCCCTGTCTGTGAGTACTGTTTGCACTGTCCCGATTACCTCTTTGCTAACATTCTCTTCAGAGCTGCAGTGAAACCAGGAACCACGTGGAGAAGGCACCCACACTGAAAGTGCCTGGAGGGAACATTGGGGCTTCTTCTCAGTGTCTCTGACATAGGGTTTCACTGTCCCGGGAAACTCTCTGCTAACACCCTGCAGAGCGCTGTGCCCAATATACAGAAACGTCTTGCGGTATCCCCTACAGGGAAAGTGCCAGGAGGGAAAAGTGAGGATTATGCTTAGACTTTCTCGGAACTGCTTCAAATCAACTAGATATCTTTGTGCTGTAAATCTCCCAACAGCCAAATGTAAAAGCAGCAAACATCTCGCTGTATGTCCCACATCCAAAGTGCCAAGAGAGAGCTTGCTCTCCCTGTCTTTGAGTACTGTTTGCACTGTCCCGATTACCTCTTTGCTAACATTCTCTTCAGAGCTGCAGTGAAACCAGGAACCACGTGGAGAAGGCACCCACACTGAAAGTGCCTGGAGGGAACATTGGGGCTTCTTCTCAGTGTCTCCGATATAGGGTTTCACTGTCCCGGGAAACTCTCTGCTAACACCCTGCAGAGCGCTGTGCCCAATGTACAGAAACGTCTTGCGGTATCCCCTACAGGGAAAGTGCCAGGAGGGAAAAGTGAGGATTATGTTTAGACTTTCTCGGAACTGCTTCAAATCAACTAGATATCTTTGTGCTGTAAATCTCCCAACAGCCAAATGTAAAAGCAGCAAACATCTCGCTGTATGTCCCACATCCAAAGTGCCAAGAGAGTAATGTAGAGCTTGCTCTCCCTGTCTTTGAGTACTGTTTGCACTGTCCCGATTACCTCTTTGCTAACATTCTCTTCAGAGCTGCAGTGAAACCAGGAACCACGTGGAGAAGGCACCCACACTGAAAGTGCCTGGAGGGAACATTGGGGCTTCTTCTCAGTGTCTCTGACATAGGGTTTCACTGTCCCGGGAAACTCTCTGCTAACACCCTGCAGAGCGCTGTGCCCAATGTACAGAAACGTCTTGCGGTATCTCCTACAGGGAAAGTGCCAGGAGGAATTGTGGAGCTTGGTCTCAGTGTCTCTGAGAATTGCTCTGATTATCCGTGTGACCTCTTTGCTAAGACACTCCAGAAAGCTGTCCTCAAAACCAACACACATCTTGACATATCTCCCACATTGATCACAGTGTCTCCAGAAACGGCATTCAAGGAGCCAGGAACTTTTCTCCCTACAATGTCCATTGAGTTGTCCTCAAAACCAATATACATCCTGCTATATCTCCCACATGGAAAGTGCCAGGAGGGAAAAGTGAGGATTATGCTTAGACTTTCTTGGAACTGCTTCAAATCAACTAGATATCTTTGTGCTGTAAATCTCCCAACAGCCAAACGCAAAAGCAGCAAACATCTCGCTGTATGTCCCACATCCAAAGTGCCAAGAGAGAGCTTGCTCTCCCTGTCTTTGAGTACTGTTTGCACTGTCCCGATTACCTCTTTGCTAACATTCTCTTCAGAGCTGCAGTGAAACCAGGAACCACGTGGAGAAGGCACCCACACTGAAAGTGCCTGGAGGGAACATTGGGGCTTCTTCTCATTGTCTCTGACATAGGGTTTCACTGTCCCGGGAAACTCTCTGCTAACACCCTGCAGAGCGCTGTGCCCAATGTACAGAAACGTCTTGCGGTATCTCCTACAGGGAAAGTGCCAGGAGGGAAAAGTGAGGATTATGTTTAGACTTTCTCGGAACTGCTTCAAATCAACTAGATATCTTTGTGCTGTAAATCTCCCAACAGCCAAATGTAAAAGCAGCAAACATCTCGCTGTATGTCCCACATCCAAAGTGCCAAGAGAGTAATGTAGAGCTTGCTCTCCCTGTCTTTGAGTACTGTTTGCACTGTCCCGATTACCTCTTTGCTAACATTCTCTTCAGAGCTGCAGTGAAACCAGGAACCACGTGGAGAAGGCACCCACACTGAAAGTGCCTGGAGGGAACATTGGGGCTTCTTCTCAGTGTCTCTGACATAGGGTTTCACTGTCCCGGGAAACTCTCTGCTAACACCCTGCAGAGCGCTGTGCCCAATATACAGAAACGTCTTGCGGTATCTCCTACAGGGAAAGTGCCAGGAGGGAAAAGTGAGGATTATGTTTAGACTTTCTCGGAACTGCTTCAAATCAACTAGATATCTTTGTGCTGTAAATCTCCCAACAGCCAAATGTAAAAGCAGCAAACATCTCGCTGTATGTCCCACATCCAAAGTGCCAAGAGAGAGCTTGCTCTCCCTGTCTTTGAGTACTGTTTGCACTGTCCCGATTACCTCTTTGCTAACATTCTCTTCAGAGCTGCAGTGAAACCAGGAACCACGTGGAGAAGGCACCCACACTGAAAGTGCCTGGAGGGAACATTGGGGCTTCTTCTCAGTGTCTCTGACATAGGGTTTCACTGTCCCGGGAAACTCTCTGCTAACACCCTGCAGAGCGCTGTGCCCAATATACAGAAACGTCTTGCGGTATCCCCTACAGGGAAAGTGCCAGGAGGGAAAAGTGAGGATTATGCTTAGACTTTCTTGGAACTGCTTCAAATCAACTAGATATCTTTGTGCTGTAAATCTCCCAACAGCCAAATGTAAAAGCAGCAAACATCTCGCTGTATGTCCCACATCCAAAGTGCCGAGAGAGTAATGTAGAGCTTGCTCTCCCTGTCTTTGAGTACTGTTTGCACTGTCCCGATTACCTCTTTGCTAACATTCTCTTCAGAGCTGCAGTGAAACCAGGAACCACGTGGAGAAGGCACCCACACTGAAAGTGCCTGGAGGGAACATTGGGGCTTCTTCTCAGTGTCTCTGACATAGGGTTTCACTGTCCCGGGAAACTCTCTGCTAACACCCTGCAGAGCGCTGTGCCCAATGTACAGAAACGTCTTGCGGTATCTCCTACAGGGAAAGTGCCAGGAGGAATTGTGGAGCTTGGTCTCAGTGTCTCTGAGAATTGCTCTGATTATCCGTGTGACCTCTTCGCTAAGACACTCCAGAAAGCTGTCCTCAAAACCAACACACATCTTGACATATCTCCCACATTGATCGCAGTGTCTCCAGAAACGGCATTCAAGGAGCCAGGAACTTTTCTCCCTACAATGTCCATTGAGTTGTCCTCAAAACCAATATACATCCTGCTATATCTCCCACATGGAAAGTGCCAGGAGGGAAAAGTGAGGATTATGCTTAGACTTTCTTGGAACTGCTTCAAATCAACTAGATATCTTTGTGCTGTAAATCTCCCAACAGCCAAACGCAAAAGCAGCAAACATCTCGCTGTATGTCCCACATCCAAAGTGCCAAGAGAGAGCTTGCTCTCCCTGTCTTTGAGTACTGTTTGCACTGTCCCGATTACCTCTTTGCTAACATTCTCTTCAGAGCTGCAGTGAAACCAGGAACCACGTGGAGAAGGCACCCACACTGAAAGTGCCTGGAGGGAACATTGGGGCTTCTTCTCATTGTCTCTGACATAGGGTTTCACTGTCCCGGGAAACTCTCTGCTAACACCCTGCAGAGCGCTGTGCCCAATGTACAGAAACGTCTTGCGGTATCTCCTACAGGGAAAGTGCCAGGAGGGAAAAGTGAGGATTATGTTTAGACTTTCTCGGAACTGCTTCAAATCAACTAGATATCTTTGTGCTGTAAATCTCCCAACAGCCAAATGTAAAAGCAGCAAACATCTCGCTGTATGTCCCACATCCAAAGTGCCAAGAGAGTAATGTAGAGCTTGCTCTCCCTGTCTTTGAGTACTGTTTGCACTGTCCCGATTACCTCTTTGCTAACATTCTCTTCAGAGCTGCAGTGAAACCAGGAACCACGTGGAGAAGGCACCCACACTGAAAGTGCCTGGAGGGAACATTGGGGCTTCTTCTCAGTGTCTCTGACATAGGGTTTCACTGTCCCGGGAAACTCTCTGCTAACACCCTGCAGAGCGCTGTGCCCAATATACAGAAACGTCTTGCGGTATCTCCTACAGGGAAAGTGCCAGGAGGGAAAAGTGAGGATTATGTTTAGACTTTCTCGGAACTGCTTCAAATCAACTAGATATCTTTGTGCTGTAAATCTCCCAACAGCCAAATGTAAAAGCAGCAAACATCTCGCTGTATGTCCCACATCCAAAGTGCCAAGAGAGAGCTTGCTCTCCCTGTCTTTGAGTACTGTTTGCACTGTCCCGATTACCTCTTTGCTAACATTCTCTTCAGAGCTGCAGTGAAACCAGGAACCACGTGGAGAAGGCACCCACACTGAAAGTGCCTGGAGGGAACATTGGGGCTTCTTCTCAGTGTCTCTGACATAGGGTTTCACTGTCCCGGGAAACTCTCTGCTAACACCCTGCAGAGCGCTGTGCCCAATATACAGAAACGTCTTGCGGTATCCCCTACAGGGAAAGTGCCAGGAGGGAAAAGTGAGGATTATGCTTAGACTTTCTTGGAACTGCTTCAAATCAACTAGATATCTTTGTGCTGTAAATCTCCCAACAGCCAAATGTAAAAGCAGCAAACATCTCGCTGTATGTCCCACATCCAAAGTGCCGAGAGAGTAATGTAGAGCTTGCTCTCCCTGTCTTTGAGTACTGTTTGCACTGTCCCGATTACCTCTTTGCTAACATTCTCTTCAGAGCTGCAGTGAAACCAGGAACCACGTGGAGAAGGCACCCACACTGAAAGTGCCTGGAGGGAACATTGGGGCTTCTTCTCAGTGTCTTTGACATAGGGTTTCACTGTCCCAGGAAACTCTCTGCTAACACCCTGCAGAGCGCTGTGCCCAATATACAGAAACGTCTTGCGATATCTCCTACAGGGAAAGTGCCAGGAGGGAAAAGTGAGGATTATGCTTAGACTTTCTCGGAACTGCTTCAAATCAACTAGATATCTTTGTGCTGTAAATCTCCCAACAGCCAAATGTAAAAGCAGCAAACATCTCGCTGTATGTCCCACATCCAAAGTGCCAAGAGAGTAATGTAGAGCTTGCTCTCCCTGTCTTTGAGTACTGTTTGCACTGTCCCGATTACCTCTTTGCTAACATTCTCTTCAGAGCTGCAGTGAAACCAGGAACCACGTGGAGAAGGCACCCACACTGAAAGTGCCTGGAGGGAACATTGGGGCTTCTTCTCAGTGTCTCTGACATAGGGTTTCACTGTCCCGGGAAACTCTCTGCTAACACCCTGCAGAGCGCTGTGCCCAATATACAGAAACGTCTTGCGGTATCTCCTACAGGGAAAGTGCCAGGAGGGAAAAGTGAGGATTATGCTTAGACTTTCTCGGAACTGCTTCAAATCAACTAGATATCTTTGTGCTGTAAATCTCCCAACAGCCAAATGTAAAAGCAGCAAACATCTCGCTGTATGTCCCACATCCAAAGTGCCAAGAGAGTAATGTAGAGCTTGCTCTCCCTGTCTTTGAGTACTGTTTGCACTGTCCCGATTACCTCTTTGCTAACATTCTCTTCAGAGCTGCAGTGAAACCAGGAACCACGTGGAGAAGGCACCCACACTGAAAGTGCCTGGAGGGAACATTGGGGCTTCTTCTCAGTGTCTCTGACATAGGGTTTCACTGTCCCGGGAAACTCTCTGCTAACACCCTGCAGAGCGCTGTGCCCAATATACAGAAACGTCTTGCGGTATCCCCTACAGGGAAAGTGCCAGGAGGGAAAAGTGAGGATTATGTTTAGACTTTCTCGGAACTGCTTCAAATCAACTAGATATCTTTGTGCTGTAAATCTCCCAACAGCCAAATGTAAAAGCAGCAAACATCTCGCTGTATGTCCCACATCCAAAGTGCCAAGAGAGAGCTTGCTCTCCCTGTCTTTGAGTACTGTTTGCACTGTCCCGATTACCTCTTTGCTAACATTCTCTTCAGAGCTGCAGTGAAACCAGGAACCACGTGGAGAAGGCACCCACACTGAAAGTGCCTGGAGTGAACATTGGGGCTTCTTCTCAGTGTCTCTGACATAGGGTTTCACTGTCCCAGGAAACTCTCTGCTAACACCCTGCAGAGCGCTGTGCCCAATATACAGAAACGTCTTGCGGTATCCCCTACAGGGAAAGTGCCAGGAGGGAAAAGTGAGGATTATGCTTAGACTTTCTCGGAACTGTTTCAAATCAACTAGATATCTTTGTGCTGTAAATCTCCCAACAGCCAAATGTAAAAGCAGCAAACATCTCGCTGTATGTCCCACATCCAAAGTGCCGAGAGAGTAATGTAGAGCTTGCTCTCCCTGTCTTTGAGTACTGTTTGCACTGTCCCGATTACCTCTTTGCTAACATTCTCTTCAGAGCTGCAGTGAAACCAGGAACCACGTGGAGAAGGCACCCACACTGAAAGTGCCTGGAGTGAACATTGGGGCTTCTTCTCAGTGTCTCTGACATAGGGTTTCACTGTCCCGGGAAACTCTCTGCTAACACCCTGCAGAGCGCTGTGCCCAATGTACAGAAACGTCTTGCGGTATCTCCTACAGGGAAAGTGCCAGGAGGGAAAAGTGAGGATTATGTTTAGACTTTCTCGGAACTGCTTCAAATCAACTAGATATCTTTGTGCTGTAAATCTCCCAACAGCCAAATGTAAAAGCAGCAAACATCTCGCTGTATGTCCCACATCCAAAGTGCCAAGAGAGAGCTTGCTCTCCCTGTCTTTGAGTACTGTTTGCACTGTCCCGATTACCTCTTTGCTAACATTCTCTTCAGAGCTGCAGTGAAACCAGGAACCACGTGGAGAAGGCACCCACACTGAAAGTGCCTGGAGGGAACATTGGGGCTTCTTCTCAGTGTCTTTGACATAGGGATTCACTGTCCCGGGAAACTATCTGCTAACACCCTGCAGAGCGCTGTGCCCAATGTACAGAAACGTCTTGCGGTATCTCCTACAGGGAAAGTGCCAGGAGGGAAAAGTGAGGATTATGTTTAGACTTTCTCGGAACTGCTTCAAATCAACTAGATATCTTTGTGCTGTAAATCTCCCAACAGCCAAATGTAAAAGCAGCAAACATCTCGCTCTATGTCCCACATCCAAAGTGCCAAGAGAGAGCTTGCTCTCCCTGTCATTGAGTACTGCTTGCACTGTCCCGATTACCTCTTTGCTAACATTCTCTTCAGAGCTGCAGTGAAACCAGGAACCACGTGGAGAAGGCACCCACACTGAAAGTGCCTGGAGGGAACATTGGGGCTTCTTCTCAGTGTCTCCGATATAGGGATTCACTGTCCCGGGAAACTCTCTGCTAACACCCTGCAGAGCGCTGTGCCCAATGTACAGAAACGTCTTGCGGTATCTCCTACAGGGAAAGTGCCAGGAGGGAAAAGTGAGGATTATGTTTAGACTTTCTCGGAACTGCTTCAAATCAACTAGATATCTTTGTGCTGTAAATCTCCCAACAGCCAAATGTAAAAGCAGCAAACATCTCGCTGTATGTCCCACATCGAAAGTGCCAAGAGAGTAATGTAGAGCTTGCTCTCCCTGTCTTTGAGTACTGTTTGCACTGTCCCGATTACCTCTTTGCTAACATTCTCTTCAGAGCTGCAGTGAAACCAGGAACCACGTGGAGAAGGCACCCACACTGAAAGTGCCTGGAGGGAACATGGGGGCTTCTTCTCAGTGTCTCTGACATAGGGTTTCACTGTCCCGGGAAACTCTCTGCTAACACCCTGCAGAGCGCTGTGCCCAATGTACAGAAACGTCTTGCGGTATCTCCTACAGGGAAAGTGCCAGGAGGGAAAAGTGAGGATTATGTTTAGACTTTCTCGGAACTGCTTCAAATCAACTAGATATCTTTGTGCTGTAAATCTCCCAACAGCCAAATGTAAAAGCAGCAAACATCTCGCTCTATGTCCCACATCCAAAGTGCCAAGAGAGAGCTTGCTCTCCCTGTCTTTGAGTACTGTTTGCACTGTCCCGATTACCTCTTTGCTAACATTCTCTTCAGAGCTGCAGTGAAACCAGGAACCACGTGGAGAAGGCACCCACACTGAAAGTGCCTGGAGGGAACATTGGGGCTTCTTCTCAGTGTCTCTGACATAGGGTTTCACTGTCCCGGGAAACTCTCTGCTAACACCCTGCAGAGCGCTGTGCCCAATATACAGAAACGTCTTGCGGTATCCCCTACAGTGAAAGTGCCAGGAGGGAAAAGTGAGGATTATGCTTAGACTTTCTCGGAACTGCTTCAAATCAACTAGATATCTTTGTGCTGTAAATCTCCCAACAGCCAAATGTAAAAGCAGCAAACATCTCGCTGTATGTCCCACATCCAAAGTGCCGAGAGAGTAATGTAGAGCTTGCTCTCCCTGTCTTTGAGTACTGCTTGCACTGTCCCGATTACCTCTTTGCTAACATTCTCTTCAGAGCTGCAGTGAAACCAGGAACCACGTGGAGAAGGCACCCACACTGAAAGTGCCTGGAGGGAACATTGGGGCTTCTTCTCAGTGTCTCTGACATAGGGTTTCACTGTCCCGGGAAACTCTCTGCTAACACCCTGCAGAGCGCTGTGCCCAATGTACAGAAACGTCTTGCGGTATCCCCTACAGGGAAAGTGCCAGGAGGGAAAAGTGAGGATTATGCTTAGACTTTCTCGGAACTGCTTCAAATCAACTAGATATCTTTGTGCTGTAAATCTCCCAACAGCCAAACGCAAAAGCAGCAAACATCTCGCTGTATGTCCCACATCCAAAGTGCCAAGAGAGTAATGTAGAGCTTGCTCTCCCTGTCTTTGAGTACTGTTTGCACTGTCCCGGTTACCTCTTTGCTAACATTCTCTTCAGAGCTGCAGTGAAACCAGGAACCACGTGGAGAAGGCACCCACACTGAAAGTGCCTGGAGGGAACATTGGGGCTTCTTCTCAGTGTCTCTGACATAGGGTTTCACTGTCCCGGGAAACTCTCTGCTAACACCCTGCAGAGCGCTGTGCCCAATATACAGAAACGTCTTGCGGTATCTCCTACAGGGAAAGTGCCAGGAGGACTTGTGGAGCTTGGTCTCAGTGTCTCTGAGAATTGCTCTGATTATCCGTGTGACCTCTTTGCTAAGACACTCCAGAAAGCTGTCCTCAAAACCAACACACATCTTGACATATCTCCCACATTGATCGCAGTGTCTCCAGAAACGGCATTCAAGGAGCCAGGAACTTTTCTCCCTACACTATCCATTGAGTTGTCCTCAAAACCAATATACATCCTGCTATATCTCCCACATGGAAAGTGCCAGGAGGGAAAAGTGAGGATTATGTTTAGACTTTCTCGGAACTGCTTCAAATCAACTAGATATCTTTGTGCTGTAAATCTCCCAACAGCCAAACGCAAAAGCAGCAAACATCTCGCTGTATGTCCCACATCCAAAGTGCCAAGAGAGAGCTTGCTCTCCCTGTCTTTGAGTACTGCTTGCACTGTCCCGATTACCTCTTTGCTAACATTCTCTTCAGAGCTGCAGTGAAACCAGGAACCACGTGGAGAAGGCACCCACACTGAAAGTGCCTGGAGGGAACATTGGGGCTTCTTCTCACTGTCTCTGACATAGGGTTTCACTGTCCCGGGAAACTCTCTGCTAACACCCTGCAGAGCGCTGTGCCCAATGTACAGAAACGTCTTGCGGTATCTCCTACAGGGAAAGTGCCAGGAGGGAAAAGTGAGGATTATGTTTAGACTTTCTCGGAACTGCTTCAAATCAACTAGATATCTTTGTGCTGTAAATCTCCCAACAGCCAAATGTAAAAGCAGCAAACATCTCGCTCTATGTCCCACATCCAAAGTGCCAAGAGAGTAATGTAGAGCTTGCTCTCCCTGTCTTTGAGTACTGTTTGCACTGTCCCGATTACCTCTTTGCTAACATTCTCTTCAGAGCTGCAGTGAAACCAGGAACCACGTGGAGAAGACACCCACACTGAAAGTGCCTGGAAGGAACGTTGGGGCTTCTTCTCAGTGTCTCTGACATAGGGTTTCACTGTCCCGGGAAACTCTCTGCTAACACCCTGCAGAGCGCTGTGCCCAATATACAGAAACGTCTTGCGGTATCCCCTACAGGGAAAGTGCCAGGAGGGAAAAGTGAGGATTATGCTTAGACTTTCTCGGAACTGCTTCAAATCAACTAGATATCTTTGTGCTGTAAATCTCCCAACAGCCAAATGTAAAAGCAGCAAACATCTCGCTGTATGTCCCACATCCAAAGTGCCAAGAGAGTAATGTAGAGCTTGCTCTCCCTGTCTTTGAGTACTGTTTGCACTGTCCCGATTACCTCTTTGCTAACATTCTCTTCAGAGCTGCAGTGAAACCAGGAACCACGTGGAGAAGGCACCCACACTGAAAGTGCCTGGAGGGAACATTGGGGCTTCTTCTCAGTGTCTCTGACATAGGGTTTCACTGTCCCGGGAAACTCTCTGCTAACACCCTGCAGAGCGCTGTGCCCAATATACAGAAACGTCTTGCGGTATCTCCTACAGGGAAAGTGCCAGGAGGAATTGTGGAGCTTGGTCTCAGTGTCTCTGAGAATTGCTCTGATTATCCGTGTGACCTCTTTGCTGAGACACTCCAGAAAGCTGTCCTCAAAACCAACACACATCTTGACATATCTCCCACATTGATCGCAGTGTCTCCAGAAACGGCATTCAAGGAGCCAGGAACTTTTCTCCCTACACTGTCCATTGAGTTGTCCTCAAAACCAATATACATCCTGCTATATCTCCCACCTGGAAAGTGCCAGGAGGGAAAAGTGAGGATTATGCTTAGACTTTCTCGGAACTGCTTCAAATCAACTAGATATCTTTGTGCTGTAAATCTCCCAACAGCCAAATGTAAAAGCAGCAAACATCTCGCTGTATGTCCCACATCCAAAGTGCCAAGAGAGAGCTTGCTCTCCCTGTCTTTGAGTACTGTTTGCACTGTCCCGGTTACCTCTTTGCTAACATTCTCTTCAGAGCCGCAGTGAAACCAGGAACCACGTGGAGAAGGCACCCACACTGAAAGTGCCTGGAGGGAACATTGGGGCTTCTTCTCAGTGTCTCTGACATAGGGTTTCACTGTCCCGGGAAACTCTCTGCTAACACCCTGCAGAGCGCTGTGCCCAATGTACAGAAACATCTTGCGGTATCTCCTACAGGGAAAGTGCCAGGAGGGAAAAGTGAGGATTATGTTTAGACTTTCTCGGAACTGCTTCAAATCAACTAGATATCTTTGTGCTGTAAATCTCCCAACAGCCAAATGTAAAAGCAGCAAACATCTCGCTCTATGTCCCACATCCAAAGTGCCAAGAGAGTAATGTAGAGCTTGCTCTCCCTGTCTTTGAGTACTGTTTGCACTGTCCCGATTACCTCTTTGCTAACATTCTCTTCAGAGCTGCAGTGAAACCAGGAACCACGTGGAGAAGGCACCCACACTGAAAGTGCCTGGAAGGAACGTTGGGGCTTCTTCTCAGTGTCTCTGACATAGGGTTTCACTGTCCCGGGAAACTCTCTGCTAACACCCTGCAGAGCGCTGTGCCCAATATACAGAAACGTCTTGCGGTATCCCCTACAGGGAAAGTGCCAGGAGTGAAAAGTGAGGATTATGCTTAGACTTTCTCGGAACTGCTTCAAATCAACTAGATATCTTTGTGCTGTAAATCTCCCAACAGCCAAACGCAAAAGCAGCAAACATCTCGCTGTATGTCCCACATCCAAAGTGCCGAGAGAGTAATGTAGAGCTTGCTCTCCCTGTCTTTGAGTACTGTTTGCACTGTCCCGATTACCTCTTTGCTAACATTCTCTTCAGAGCTGCAGTGAAACCAGGAACCACGTGGAGAAGGCACCCACACTGAAAGTGCCTGGAGGGAACATTGGGGCTTCTTCTCACTGTCTCTGACATAGGGTTTCACTGTCCCGGGAAACTCTCTGCTAACACTCTGCAGAGCGCTGTGCCCAATATACAGAAACGTCTTGCGGTATCCCCTACAGGGAAAGTGCCAGGAGGAATTGTGGAGCTTGGTCTCAGTGTCTCTGAGAATTGCTCTGATTATCCGTGTGACCTCTTTGCTGAGACACTCCAGAAAGCTGTCCTCAAAACCAACACACATCTTGACATATCTCCCACATTGATCGCAGTGTCTCCAGAAACGGCATTCAAGGAGCCAGGAACTTTTCTCCCTACAATGTCCATTGAGTTGTCCTCAAAACCAATATACATCCTGCTATATCTCCCACATGGAAAGTGCCAGGAGGGAAAAGTGAGGATTATGCTTAGACTTTCTCGGAACTGCTTCAAATCAACTAGATATCTTTGTGCTGTAAATCTCCCAACAGCCAAATGTAAAAGCAGCAAACATCTCGCTGTATGTCCCACATCCAAATTGCCAAGAGAGAGCTTGCTCTCCCTGTCTTTGAGTACTGTTTGCACTGTCCCGGTTACCTCTTTGCTAACATTCTCTTCAGAGCTGCAGTGAAACCAGGAACCACGTGGAGAAGGCACCCACACTGAAAGTGCCTGGAGGGAACATTGGGGCTTCTTCTCAGTGTCTCTGACATAGGGTTTCACTGTCCCGGGAAACTCTCTGCTAACACCCTGCAGAGCGCTGTGCCCAATGTACAGAAACGTCTTGCGGTATCTCCTACAGGGAAAGTGCCAGGAGGGAAAAGTGAGGATTATGTTTAGACTTTCTCGGAACTGCTTCAAATCAACTAGATATCTTTGTGCTGTAAATCTCCCAACAGCCAAATGTAAAAGCAGCAAACATCTCGCTGTATGTCCCACATCCAAAGTGCCAAGAGAGAGCTTGCTCTCCCTGTCTTTGAGTACTGTTTGCACTGTCCCGATTACCTCTTTGCTAACATTCTCTTCAGAGCTGCAGTGAAACCAGGAACCACGTGGAGAAGGCACCCACACTGAAAGTGCCTGGAGGGAACATTGGGGCTTCTTCTCAGTGTCTCTGACATAGGGTTTCACTGTCCCGGGAAACTCTCTGCTAACACCCTGCAGAGCGCTGTGCCCAATATACAGAAACGTCTTGCGGTATCCCCTACAGGGAAAGTGCCAGGAGGGAAAAGTGAGGATTATGCTTAGACTTTCTCGGAACTGCTTCAAATCAACTAGATATCTTTGTGCTGTAAATCTCCCAACAGCCAAATGTAAAAGCAGCAAACATCTCGCTGTATGTCCCACATCCAAAGTGCCGAGAGAGTAATGTAGAGCTTGCTCTCCCTGTCTTTGAGTACTGTTTGCACTGTCCCGATTACCTCTTTGCTAACATTCTCTTCAGAGCTGCAGTGAAACCAGGAACCACGTGGAGAAGGCACCCACACTGAAAGTGCCTGGAGGGAACATTGGGGCTTCTTCTCAGTGTCTTTGACATAGGGTTTCACTGTCCCGGGAAACTCTCTGCTAACACCCTGCAGAGCGCTGTGCCCAATATACAGAAACGTCTTGCGGTATCCCCTACAGGGAAAGTGCCAGGAGGGAATAGTGAGGATTATGTTTAGACTTTCTCGGAACTGCTTCAAATCAACTAGATATCTTTGTGCTGTAAATCTCCCAACAGCCAAATGTAAAAGCAGCAAACATCTCGCTGTATGTCCCACATCCAAAGTGCCAAGAGAGAGCTTGCTCTCCCTGTCTTTGAGTACTGTTTGCACTGTCCCGATTACCTCTTTGCTAACATTCTCTTCAGAGCTGCAGTGAAACCAGGAACCACGTGGAGAAGGCACCCACACTGAAAGTGCCTGGAGGGAACATTGGGGCTTCTTCTCAGTGTCTCCGATATAGGGTTTCACTGTCCCGGGAAACTCTCTGCTAACACCCTGCAGAGCGCTGTGCCCAATGTACAGAAACGTCTTGCGGTATCTCCTACAGGGAAAGTGCCAGGAGTTAAAAGTGAGGATTATGTTTAGACTTTCTCGGAACTGCTTCAAATCAACTAGATATCTTTGTGCTGTAAATCTCCCAACAGCCAAATGTAAAAGCAGCAAACATCTCGCTCTATGTCCCACATCCAAAGTGCCAAGAGAGTAATGTAGAGCTTGCTCTCCCTGTCTTTGAGTACTGTTTGCACTGTCCCGATTACCTCTTTGCTAACATTCTCTCCAGAGCTGCAGTGAAACCAGGAACCACGTGGAGAAGGCACCCACACTGAAAGTGCCTGGAGGGAACGTTGGGGCTTCTTCTCAGTGTCTCTGACATAGGGTTTCACTGTCCCGGGAAACTCTCTGCTAACACCCTGCAGAGCGCTGTGCCCAATGTACAGAAACGTCTTGCGGTATCTCCTACAGGGAAAGTGCCAGGAGGGAAAAGTGAGGATTATGTTTAGACTTTCTCGGAACTGCTTCAAATCAACTAGATATCTTTGTGCTGTAAATCTCCCAACAGCCAAATGTAAAAGCAGCAAACATCTCGCTGTATGTCCCACATCCAAAGTGCCAAGAGAGTAATGTAGAGCTTGCTCTCCCTGTCTTTGAGTACTGTTTGCACTGTCCCGATTACCTCTTTGCTAACATTCTCTTCAGAGCTGCAGTGAAACCAGGAACCACGTGGAGAAGGCACCCACACTGAAAGTGCCTGGAGGGAACATTGGGGCTTCTTCTCACTGTCTCTGACATAGGGTTTCACTGTCCCGGGAAACTCTCTGCTAACACCCTGCAGAGCGCTGTGCCCAATATACAGAAACGTCTTGCGGTATCTCCTACAGGGAAAGTGCCAGGAGGAATTGTGGAGCTTGGTCTCAGTGTCTCTGAGAATTGCTCTGATTATCCGTGTGACCTCTTTGCTGAGACACTCCAGAAAGCTGTCCTCAAAACCAACACACATCTTGACATATCTCCCACATTGATCGCAGTGTCTCCAGAAACGGCATTCAAGGAGCCAGGAACTTTTCTCCCTACACTGTCCATTGAGTTGTCCTCAAAACCAATATACATCCTGCTATATCTCCCACCTGGAAAGTGCCAGGAGGGAAAAGTGAGGATTATGCTTAGACTTTCTCGGAACTGCTTCAAATCAACTAGATATCTTTGTGCTGTAAATCTCCCAACAGCCAAATGTAAAAGCAGCAAACATCTCGCTCTATGTCCCACATCCAAAGTGCCAAGAGAGAGCTTGCTCTCCCTGTCTTTGAGTACTGTTTGCACTGTCCCGGTTACCTCTTTGCTAACATTCTCTTCAGAGCTGCAGTGAAACCAGGAACCACGTGGAGAAGGCACCCACACTGAAAGTGCCTGGAGGGAACATTGGGGCTTCTTCTCAGTGTCTCTGACATAGGGTTTCACTGTCCCGGGAAACTCTCTGCTAACACCCTGCAGAGCGCTGTGCCCAATGTACAGAAACATCTTGCGGTATCTCCTACAGGGAAAGTGCCAGGAGGGAAAAGTGAGGATTATGTTTAGACTTTCTCGGAACTGCTTCAAATCAACTAGATATCTTTGTGCTGTAAATCTCCCAACAGCCAAATGTAAAAGCAGCAAACATCTCGCTCTATGTCCCACATCCAAAGTGCCAAGAGAGTAATGTAGAGCTTGCTCTCCCTGTCTTTGAGTACTGTTTGCACTGTCCCGATTACCTCTTTGCTAACATTCTCTTCAGAGCTGCAGTGAAACCAGGAACCACGTGGAGAAGGCACCCACACTGAAAGTGCCTGGAGGAAACATTGGGGCTTCTTCTCAGTGTCTTTGACATAGGGTTTCACTGTCCCGGGAAACTCTCTGCTAACACCCTGCAGAGCGCTGTGCCCAATATACAGAAACGTCTTGCGGTATCTCCTACAGGGAAAGTGCCAGGAGGAATTGTGGAGCTTGGTCTCAGTGTCTCTGAGAATTGCTCTGATTATCCGTGTGACCTCTTTGCTGAGACACTCCAGAAAGCTGTCCTCAAAACCAACACACATCTTGACATATCTCCCACATTGATCGCAGTGTCTCCAGAAACGGCATTCAAGGAGCCAGGAACTTTTCTCCCTACACTATCCATTGAGTTGTCCTCAAAACCAATATACATCCTGCTATATCTCCCACATGGAAAGTGCCAGGAGGGAAAAGTGAGGATTATGTTTAGACTTTCTCGGAACTGCTTCAAATCAACTAGATATCTTTGTGCTGTAAATCTCCCAACAGCCAAACGCAAAAGCAGCAAACATCTCGCTGTATGTCCCACATCCAAAGTGCCAAGAGAGAGCTTGCTCTCCCTGTCTTTGAGTACTGTTTTCACTGTCCCGGTTACCTCTTTGCTAACATTCTCTTCAGAGCTGCAGTGAAACCAGGAACCACGTGGAGAAGGCACCCACACTGAAAGTGCCTGGAGGGAACATTGGGGCTTCTTCTCACTGTCTCTGACATAGGGTTTCACTGTCCCGGGAAACTCTCTGCTAACACCCTGCAGAGCGCTGTGCCCAATATACAGAAACGTCTTGCGGTATCCCCTACAGGGAAAGTGCCAGGAGGGAAAAGTGAGGATTATGTTTAGACTTTCTCGGAACTGCTTCAAATCAACTAGATATCTTTGTGCTGTAAATCTCCCAACAGCCAAATGTAAAAGCAGCAAACATCTCGCTCTATGTCCCACATCCAAAGTGCCAAGAGAGTAATGTAGAGCTTGCTCTCCCTGTCTTTGAGTACTGTTTGCACTGTCCCGATTACCTCTTTGCTAACATTCTCTCCAGAGCTGCAGTGAAACCAGGAACCACGTGGAGAAGGCACCCACACTGAAAGTGCCTGGAGGGAACGTTGGGGCTTCTTCTCAGTGTCTCTGACATAGGGTTTCACTGTCCCGGGAAACTCTCTGCTAACACCCTGCAGAGCGCTGTGCCCAATGTACAGAAACGTCTTGCGGTATCTCCTACAGGGAAAGTGCCAGGAGGGAAAAGTGAGGATTATGTTTAGACTTTCTCGGAACTGCTTCAAATCAACTAGATATCTTTGTGCTGTAAATCTCCCAACAGCCAAATGTAAAAGCAGCAAACATCTCGCTGTATGTCCCACATCCAAAGTGCCAAGAGAGTAATGTAGAGCTTGCTCTCCCTGTCTTTGAGTACTGTTTGCACTGTCCCGATTACCTCTTTGCTAACATTCTCTTCAGAGCTGCAGTGAAACCAGGAACCACGTGGAGAAGGCACCCACACTGAAAGTGCCTGGAGGGAACATTGGGGCTTCTTCTCACTGTCTCTGACATAGGGTTTCACTGTCCCGGGAAACTCTCTGCTAACACCCTGCAGAGCGCTGTGCCCAATATACAGAAACGTCTTGCGGTATCTCCTACAGGGAAAGTGCCAGGAGGAATTGTGGAGCTTGGTCTCAGTGTCTCTGAGAATTGCTCTGATTATCCGTGTGACCTCTTTGCTGAGACACTCCAGAAAGCTGTCCTCAAAACCAACACACATCTTGACATATCTCCCACATTGATCGCAGTGTCTCCAGAAACGGCATTCAAGGAGCCAGGAACTTTTCTCCCTACACTGTCCATTGAGTTGTCCTCAAAACCAATATACATCCTGCTATATCTCCCACCTGGAAAGTGCCAGGAGGGAAAAGTGAGGATTATGCTTAGACTTTCTCGGAACTGCTTCAAATCAACTAGATATCTTTGTGCTGTAAATCTCCCAACAGCCAAATGTAAAAGCAGCAAACATCTCGCTGTATGTCCCACATCCAAAGTGCCAAGAGAGAGCTTGCTCTCCCTGTCTTTGAGTACTGTTTGCACTGTCCCGGTTACCTCTTTGCTAACATTCTCTTCAGAGCTGCAGTGAAACCAGGAACCACGTGGAGAAGGCACCCACACTGAAAGTGCCTGGAGGGAACATTGGGGCTTCTTCTCAGTGTCTCTGACATAGGGTTTCACTGTCCCGGGAAACTCTCTGCTAACACCCTGCAGAGCGCTGTGCCCAATGTACAGAAACATCTTGCGGTATCTCCTACAGGGAAAGTGCCAGGAGGGAAAAGTGAGGATTATGTTTAGACTTTCTCGGAACTGCTTCAAATCAACTAGATATCTTTGTGCTGTAAATCTCCCAACAGCCAAATGTAAAAGCAGCAAACATCTCGCTGTATGTCCCACATCCAAAGTGCCAAGAGAGAGCTTGCTCTCCCTGTCTTTGAGTACTGCTTGCACTGTCCCGATTACCTCTTTGCTAACATTCTCTTCAGAGCTGCAGTGAAACCAGGAACCACGTGGAGAAGGCACCCACACTGAAAGTGCCTGGAAGGAACGTTGGGGCTTCTTCTCAGTGTCTCTGACATAGGGTTTCACTGTCCCGGGAAACTCTCTGCTAACACCCTGCAGAGCGCTGTGCCCAATATACAGAAACGTCTTGCGGTATCCCCTACAGGGAAAGTGCCAGGAGTGAAAAGTGAGGATTATGCTTAGACTTTCTCGGAACTGCTTCAAATCAACTAGATATCTTTGTGCTGTAAATCTCCCAACAGCCAAACGCAAAAGCAGCAAACATCTCGCTGTATGTCCCACATCCAAAGTGCCGAGAGAGTAATGTAGAGCTTGCTCTCCCTGTCTTTGAGTACTGTTTGCACTGTCCCGATTACCTCTTTGCTAACATTCTCTTCAGAGCTGCAGTGAAACCAGGAACCACGTGGAGAAGGCACCCACACTGAAAGTGCCTGGAAGGAACGTTGGGGCTTCTTCTCAGTGTCTCTGACATAGGGTTTCACTGTCCCGGGAAACTCTCTGCTAACACCCTGCAGAGCGCTGTGCCCAATATACAGAAACGTCTTGCGGTATCCCCTACAGGGAAAGTGCCAGGAGGGAAAAGTGAGGATTATGCTTAGACTTTCTCGGAACTGCTTCAAATCAACTAGATATCTTTGTGCTGTAAATCTCCCAACAGCCAAACGCAAAAGCAGCAAACATCTCGCTGTATGTCCCACATCCAAAGTGCCGAGAGAGTAATGTAGAGCTTGCTCTCCCTGTCTTTGAGTACTGTTTGCACTGTCCCGATTACCTCTTTGCTAACATTCTCTTCAGAGCTGCAGTGAAACCAGGAACCACGTGGAGAAGGCACCCACACTGAAAGTGCCTGGAGGAAACATTGGGGCTTCTTCTCAGTGTCTTTGACATAGGGTTTCACTGTCCCGGGAAACTCTCTGCTAACACCCTGCAGAGCGCTGTGCCCAATATACAGAAACGTCTTGCGGTATCCCCTACAGGGAAAGTGCCAGGAGGGAAAAGTGAGGATTATGCTTAGACTTTCTCGGAACTGCTTCAAATCAACTAGATATCTTTGTGCTGTAAATCTCCCAACAGCCAAATGTAAAAGCAGCAAACATCTCACTGTATGTCCCACATCCAAAGTGCCGAGAGAGTAATGTAGAGCTTGCTCTCCCTGTCTTTGAGTACTGTTTGCACTGTCCCGATTACCTCTTTGCTAACATTCTCTTCAGAGCTGCAGTGAAACCAGGAACCACGTGGAGAAGGCACCCACACTGAAAGTGCCTGGAGGGAACATTGAGGCTTCTTCTCACTGTCTCTGACATAGGGTTTCACTGTCCCGGGAAACTCTCTGCTAACACCCTGCAGAGCGCTGTGCCCAATATACAGAAACGTCTTGCGGTATCTCCTACAGGGAAAGTGCCAGGAGGAATTGTGGAGCTTGGTCTCAGTGTCTCTGAGAATTGCTCTGATTATCCGTGTGACCTCTTTGCTGAGACACTCCAGAAAGCTGTCCTCAAAACCAACACACATCTTGACATATCTCCCTCATTGATCGCAGTGTCTCCAGAAACGGCATTCAAGGAGCCAGGAACTTTTCTCCCTACACTATCCATTGAGTTGTCCTCAAAACCAATATACATCCTGCTATATCTCCAACATGGAAAGTGCCAGGAGGGAAAAGTGAGGATTATGTTTAGACTTTCTCGGAACTGCTTCAAATCAACTAGATATCTTTGTGCTGTAAATCTCCCAACAGCCAAACGCAAAAGCAGCAAACATCTCGCTGTATGTCCCACATCCAAAGTGCCAAGAGAGAGCTTGCTCTCCCTGTCTTTGAGTACTGTTTGTACTGTCCCGATTACCTCTTTGCTAACATTCTCTTCAGAGCTGCAGTGAAACCAGGAACCACGTGGAGAAGGCACCCACACTGAAAGTGCCTGGAGGGAACATTGGGGCTTCTTCTCAGTGTCTCCCATATAGGGGTTCACTGTCCCGGGAAACTCTCTGCTAACACCCTGCAGAGCGCTGTGCCCAATGTACAGAAACGTCTTGCGGTATCTCCTACAGGGAAAGTGCCAGGAGGGAAAAGTGAGGATTATGTTTAGACTTTCTCGGAACTGCTTCAAATCAACTAGATATCTTTGTGCTGTAAATCTCCCAACAGCCAAATGTAAAAGCAGCAAACATCTCGCTCTATGTCCCACATCCAAAGTGCCAAGAGAGAGCTTGCTCTCCCTGTCTTTGAGTACTGTTTGCACTGTCCCGATTACCTCTTTGCTAACATTCTCTTCAGAGCTGCAGTGAAACCAGGAACCACGTGGAGAAGGCACCCACACTGAAAGTGCCTGGAGGGAACATTGGGGCTTCTTCTCAGTGTCTCTGACATAGGGTTTCACTGTCCCGGGAAACTCTCTGCTAACACCCTGCAGAGCGCTGTGCCCAATATACAGAAACGTCTTGCGGTATCCCCTACAGGGAAAGTGCCAGGAGGGAAAAGTGAGGATTATGCTTAGACTTTCTCGGAACTGCTTCAAATCAACTAGATATCTTTGTGCTGTAAATCTCCCAACAGCCAAATGTAAAAGCAGCAAACATCTCGCTGTATGTCCCACATCCAAAGTGCCAAGAGAGTAATGTGGAGCTTGCTCTCCCTGTCTTTGAGTACTGTTTGCACTGTCCCGATTACCTCTTTGCTAACATTCTCTTCAGAGCTGCAGTGAAACCAGGAACCACGTGGAGAAGGCACCCACACTGAAAGTGCCTGGAGGGAACATTGGGGCTTCTTCTCACTGTCTCTGACATAGGGTTTCACTGTCTCGGGAAACTCTCTGCTAACACCCTGCAGAGCGCTGTGCCCAATATACAGAAACGTCTTGCGGTATCTCCTACAGGGAAAGTGCCAGGAGGAATTGTGGAGCTTGGTCTCAGTGTCTCTGAGAATTGCTCTGATTATCCGTGTGACCTCTTTGCTAAGACACTCCAGAAAGCTGTCCTCAAAACCAACACACATCTTGACATATCTCCCACATTGATCGCAGTTTCTCCAGAAACGGCATTCAAGGAGCCAGGAACTTTTCTCCCTACACTATCCATTGAGTTGTCCTCAAAACCAATATACATCCTGCTATATCTCCCACATGGAAAGTGCCAGGAGGGAAAAGTGAGGATTATGTTTAGACTTTCTCGGAACTGCTTCAAATCAACTAGATATCTTTGTGCTGTAAATCTCCCAACAGCCAAATGTAAAAGCAGCAAACATCTCGCTGTATGTCCCACATCCAAAGTGCCAAGAGAGAGCTTGCTCTCCCTGTCTTTGAGTACTGTTTGTACTGTCCCGATTACCTCTTTGCTAACATTCTCTTCAGAGCTGCAGTGAAACCAGGAACCACGTGGAGAAGGCACCCACACTGAAAGTGCCTGGAGGGAACATTGGGGCTTCTTCTCAGTGTCTCCGATATAGGGGTTCACTGTCCCGGGAAACTCTCTGCTAACACCCTGCAGAGCGCTGTGCCCAATATACAGAAACGTCTTGCGGTATCTCCTACAGGGAAAGTGCCAGGAGGGAAAAGTGAGGATTATGTTTAGACTTTCTCGGAACTGCTTCAAATCAACTAGATATCTTTGTGCTGTAAATCTCCCAACAGCCAAATGTAAAAGCAGCAAACATCTCGCTGTATGTCCCACATCCAAAGTGCCAAGAGAGTAATGTAGAGCTTGCTCTCCCTGTCTTTGAGTACTGTTTGCACTGTCCCGATTACCTCTTTGCTAACATTCTCTTCAGAGCTGCAGTGAAACCAGGAACCACGTGGAGAAGGCACCCACACTGAAAGTGCCTGGAGGGAACATTGGGGCTTCTTCTCAGTGTCTCTGACATAGGGTTTCACTGTCCCGGGAAACTCTCTGCTAACACCCTGCAGAGCGCTGTGCCCAATATACAGAAACGTCTTGCGGTATCTCCTACAGGGAAAGTGCCAGGAGGGAAAAGTGAGGATTATGTTTAGACTTTCTCGGAACTGCTTCAAATCAACTAGATATCTTTGTGCTGTAAATCTCCCAACAGCCAAATGTAAAAGCAGCAAACATCTCGCTGTATGTCCCACATCCAAAGTGCCAAGAGAGAGCTTGCTCTCCCTGTCTTTGAGTACTGTTTGCACTGTCCCGATTACCTCTTTGCTAACATTCTCTTCAGAGCTGCAGTGAAACCAGGAACCACGTGGAGAAGGCACCCACACTGAAAGTGCCTGGAGGGAACATTGGGGCTTCTTCTCAGTGTCTCTGACATAGGGTTTCACTGTCCCGGGAAACTCTCTGCTAACACCCTGCAGAGCGCTGTGCCCAATATACAGAAACGTCTTGCGGTATCCCCTACAGGGAAAGTGCCAGGAGGGAAAAGTGAGGATTATGCTTAGACTTTCTCGGAACTGCTTCAAATCAACTAGATATCTTTGTGCTGTAAATCTCCCAACAGCCAAATGTAAAAGCAGCAAACATCTCGCTGTATGTCCCACATCCAAAGTGCCAAGAGAGTAATGTGGAGCTTGCTCTCCCTGTCTTTGAGTACTGTTTGCACTGTCCCGATTACCTCTTTGCTAACATTCTCTTCAGAGCTGCAGTGAAACCAGGAACCACGTGGAGAAGGCACCCACACTGAAAGTGCCTGGAGGGAACATTGGGGCTTCTTCTCACTGTCTCTGACATAGGGTTTCACTGTCTCGGGAAACTCTCTGCTAACACCCTGCAGAGCGCTGTGCCCAATATACAGAAACGTCTTGCGGTATCTCCTACAGGGAAAGTGCCAGGAGGAATTGTGGAGCTTGGTCTCAGTGTCTCTGAGAATTGCTCTGATTATCCGTGTGACCTCTTTGCTAAGACACTCCAGAAAGCTGTCCTCAAAACCAACACACATCTTGACATATCTCCCACATTGATCGCAGTTTCTCCAGAAACGGCATTCAAGGAGCCAGGAACTTTTCTCCCTACACTATCCATTGAGTTGTCCTCAAAACCAATATACATCCTGCTATATCTCCCACATGGAAAGTGCCAGGAGGGAAAAGTGAGGATTATGTTTAGACTTTCTCGGAACTGCTTCAAATCAACTAGATATCTTTGTGCTGTAAATCTCCCAACAGCCAAATGTAAAAGCAGCAAACATCTCGCTGTATGTCCCACATCCAAAGTGCCAAGAGAGAGCTTGCTCTCCCTGTCTTTGAGTACTGTTTGTACTGTCCCGATTACCTCTTTGCTAACATTCTCTTCAGAGCTGCAGTGAAACCAGGAACCACGTGGAGAAGGCACCCACACTGAAAGTGCCTGGAGGGAACATTGGGGCTTCTTCTCAGTGTCTCCGATATAGGGGTTCACTGTCCCGGGAAACTCTCTGCTAACACCCTGCAGAGCGCTGTGCCCAATATACAGAAACGTCTTGCGGTATCTCCTACAGGGAAAGTGCCAGGAGGGAAAAGTGAGGATTATGTTTAGACTTTCTCGGAACTGCTTCAAATCAACTAGATATCTTTGTGCTGTAAATCTCCCAACAGCCAAATGTAAAAGCAGCAAACATCTCGCTGTATGTCCCACATCCAAAGTGCCAAGAGAGTAATGTAGAGCTTGCTCTCCCTGTCTTTGAGTACTGTTTGCACTGTCCCGATTACCTCTTTGCTAACATTCTCTTCAGAGCTGCAGTGAAACCAGGAACCACGTGGAGAAGGCACCCACACTGAAAGTGCCTGGAGGGAACATTGGGGCTTCTTCTCAGTGTCTCTGATATAGGGTTTCACTGTCCCGGGAAACTCTCTGCTAACACCCTGCAGAGCGCTGTGCCCAATGTACAGAAACGTCTTGCGGTATCTCCTACAGGGAAAGTGCCAGGAGGAATTGTGGAGCTTGGTCTCAGTGTCTCTGAGAATTGCTCTGATTATCCGTGTGACCTCTTTGCTAAGACACTCCAGAAAGCTGTCCTCAAAACCAACACACATCTTGACATATCTCCCACATTGATCGCAGTGTCTCCAGAAACGGCATTCAAGGAGCCAGGAACTTTTCTCCCTACAATGTCCATTGAGTTGTCCTCAAAACCAATATACATCCTGCTATATCTCCCACATGGAAAGTGCCAGGAGGGAAAAGTGAGGATTATGCTTAGACTTTCTTGGAACTGCTTCAAATCAACTAGATATCTTTGTGCTGTAAATCTCCCAACAGCCAAACGCAAAAGCAGCAAACATCTCGCTGTATGTCCCACATCCAAAGTGCCAAGAGAGAGCTTGCTCTCCCTGTCTTTGAGTACTGTTTGCACTGTCCCGATTACCTCTTTGCTAACATTCTCTTCAGAGCTGCAGTGAAACCAGGAACCACGTGGAGAAGGCACCCACACTGAAAGTGCCTGGAGGAAACATTGGGGCTTCTTCTCAGTGTCTCTGACATAGGGTTTCACTGTCCCGGGAAACTCTCTGCTAACACCCTGCAGAGCGCTGTGCCCAATGTACAGAAACGTCTTGCGGTATCTCCTACAGGGAAAGTGCCAGGAGGGAAAAGTGAGGATTATGTTTAGACTTTCTCGGAACTGCTTCAAATCAACTAGATATCTTTGTGCTGTAAATCTCCCAACAGCCAAATGTAAAAGCAGCAAACATCTCGCTGTATGTCCCACATCCAAAGTGCCAAGAGAGTAATGTAGAGCTTGCTCTCCCTGTCTTTGAGTACTGTTTGCACTGTCCCGATTACCTCTTTGCTAACATTCTCTTCAGAGCTGCAGTGAAACCAGGAACCACGTGGAGAAGGCACCCACACTGAAAGTGCCTGGAGGGAACATTGGGGCTTCTTCTCAGTGTCTCTGACATAGGGTTTCACTGTCCCGGGAAACTCTCTGCTAACACCCTGCAGAGCGCTGTGCCCAATATACAGAAACGTCTTGCGGTATCTCCTACAGGGAAAGTGCCAGGAGGGAAAAGTGAGGATTATGTTTAGACTTTCTCGGAACTGCTTCAAATCAACTAGATATCTTTGTGCTGTAAATCTCCCAACAGCCAAATGTAAAAGCAGCAAACATCTCGCTGTATGTCCCACATCCAAAGTGCCAAGAGAGAGCTTGCTCTCCCTGTCTTTGAGTACTGTTTGCACTGTCCCGATTACCTCTTTGCTAACATTCTCTTCAGAGCTGCAGTGAAACCAGGAACCACGTGGAGAAGGCACCCACACTGAAAGTGCCTGGAGGGAACATTGGGGCTTCTTCTCAGTGTCTCTGACATAGGGTTTCACTGTCCCGGGAAACTCTCTGCTAACACCCTGCAGAGCGCTGTGCCCAATATACAGAAACGTCTTGCGGTATCCCCTACAGGGAAAGTGCCAGGAGGGAAAAGTGAGGATTATGCTTAGACTTTCTCGGAACTGCTTCAAATCAACTAGATATCTTTGTGCTGTAAATCTCCCAACAGCCAAATGTAAAAGCAGCAAACATCTCGCTGTATGTCCCACATCCAAAGTGCCGAGAGAGTAATGTAGAGCTTGCTCTCCCTGTCTTTGAGTACTGTTTGCACTGTCCCGATTACCTCTTTGCTAACATTCTCTTCAGAGCTGCAGTGAAACCAGGAACCACGTGGAGAAGGCACCCACACTGAAAGTGCCTGGAGGGAACATTGGGGCTTCTTCTCAGTGTCTTTGACATAGGGTTTCACTGTCCCAGGAAACTCTCTGCTAACACCCTGCAGAGCGCTGTGCCCAATATACAGAAACGTCTTGCGATATCTCCTACAGGGAAAGTGCCAGGAGGGAAAAGTGAGGATTATGCTTAGACTTTCTCGGAACTGCTTCAAATCAACTAGATATCTTTGTGCTGTAAATCTCCCAACAGCCAAATGTAAAAGCAGCAAACATCTCGCTGTATGTCCCACATCCAAAGTGCCAAGAGAGTAATGTAGAGCTTGCTCTCCCTGTCTTTGAGTACTGTTTGCACTGTCCCGATTACCTCTTTGCTAACATTCTCTTCAGAGCTGCAGTGAAACCAGGAACCACGTGGAGAAGGCACCCACACTGAAAGTGCCTGGAGGGAACATTGGGGCTTCTTCTCAGTGTCTCTGACATAGGGTTTCACTGTCCCGGGAAACTCTCTGCTAACACCCTGCAGAGCGCTGTGCCCAATGTACAGAAACGTCTTGCGGTATCTCCTACAGGGAAAGTGCCAGGAGGGAAAAGTGAGGATTATGTTTAGACTTTCTCGGAACTGCTTCAAATCAACTAGATATCTTTGTGCTGTAAATCTCCCAACAGCCAAATGTAAAAGCAGCAAACATCTCGCTGTATGTCCCACATCCAAAGTGCCAAGAGAGAGCTTGCTCTCCCTGTCTTTGAGTACTGTTTGCACTGTCCCGATTACCTCTTTGCTAACATTCTCTTCAGAGCTGCAGTGAAACCAGGAACCACGTGGAGAAGGCACCCACACTGAAAGTGCCTGGAGGGAACATTGGGGCTTCTTCTCAGTGTCTCTGACATAGGGTTTCACTGTCCCGGGAAACTCTCTGCTAACACCCTGCAGAGCGCTGTGCCCAATATACAGAAACGTCTTGCGGTATCCCCTACAGGGAAAGTGCCAGGAGGGAAAAGTGAGGATTATGCTTAGACTTTCTCGGAACTGCTTCAAATCAACTAGATATCTTTGTGCTGTAAATCTCCCAACAGCCAAATGTAAAAGCAGCAAACATCTCGCTGTATGTCCCACATCCAAAGTGCCGAGAGAGTAATGTAGAGCTTGCTCTCCCTGTCTTTGAGTACTGTTTGCACTGTACCGATTACCTCTTTGCTAACATTCTCTTCAGAGCTGCAGTGAAACCAGGAACCACGTGGAGAAGGCACCCACACTGAAAGTGCCTGGAGGGAACATTGGGGCTTCTTCTCAGTGTCTTTCACATAGGGTTTCACTGTCCCGGGAAACTCTCTGCTAACACCCTGCAGAGCGCTGTGCCCAATATACAGAAACGTCTTGCGGTATCCCCTACAGGGAAAGTGCCAGGAGGGAATAGTGAGGATTATGTTTAGACTTTCTCGGAACTGCTTCAAATCAACTAGATATCTTTGTGCTGTAAATCTCCCAACAGCCAAATGTAAAAGCAGCAAACATCTCGCTGTATGTCCCACATCCAAAGTGCCAAGAGAGTAATGTAGAGCTTGCTCTCCCTGTCTTTGAGTACTGTTTGCACTGTCCCGATTACCTCTTTGCTAACATTCTCTTCAGAGCTGCAGTGAAACCAGGAACCACGTGGAGAAGGCACCCACACTGAAAGTGCCTGGAGGGAACATGGGGGCTTCTTCTCAGTGTCTCTGACATAGGGTTTCACTGTCCCGGGAAACTCTCTGCTAACAACCTGCAGAGCGCTGTGCCCAATGTACAGAAACGTCTTGCGGTATCTCCTACAGGGAAAGTGCCAGGAGGGAAAAGTGAGGATTATGTTTAGACTTTCTCGGAACTGCTTCAAATCAACTAGATATCTTTGTGCTGTAAATCTCCCAACAGCCAAATGTAAAAGCAGCAAACATCTCGCTGTATGTCCCACATCCAAAGTGCCAAGAGAGAGCTTGCTCTCCCTGTCTTTGAGTACTGTTTGCACTGTCCCGATTACCTCTTTGCTAACATTCTCTTCAGAGCTGCAGTGAAACCAGGAACCACGTGGAGAAGGCACCCACACTGAAAGTGCCTGGAGGGAACATTGGGGCTTCTTCTCAGTGTCTCTGACATAGGGTTTCACTGTCCCGGGAAACTCTCTGCTAACACCCTGCAGAGCGCTGTGCCCAATATACAGAAACGTCTTGCGATATCTCCTACAGGGAAAGTGCCAGGAGGGAAAAGTGAGGATTATGCTTAGACTTTCTCGGAACTGCTTCAAATCAACTAGATATCTTTGTGCTGTAAATCTCCCAACAGCCAAATGTAAAAGCAGCAAACATCTCGCTCTATGTCCCACATCCAAAGTGCCAAGAGAGAGCTTGCTCTCCCTGTCTTTGAGTACTGCTTGCACTGTCCCGATTACCTCTTTGCTAACATTCTCTTCAGAGCTGCAGTGAAACCAGGAACCACGTGGAGAAGGCACCCACACTGAAAGTGCCTGGAGGGAACATTGGGGCTTCTTCTCAGTGTCTCTGACATAGGGTTTCACTGTCCCGGGAAACTCTCTGCTAACACCCTGCAGAGCGCTGTGCCCAATGTACAGAAACGTCTTGCGGTATCCCCTACAGGGAAAGTGCCAGGAGGGAAAAGTGAGGATTATGCTTAGACTTTCTCGGAACTGCTTCAAATCAACTAGATATCTTTGTGCTGTAAATCTCCCAACAGCCAAACGCAAAAGCAGCAAACATCTCGCTGTATGTCCCACATCCAAAGTGCCAAGAGAGAGCTTGCTCTCCCTGTCTTTGAGTACTGTTTGCACTGTCCCGATTACCTCTTTGCTAACATTCTCTTCAGAGCTGCAGTGAAACCAGGAACCACGTGGAGAAGGCACCCACACTGAAAGTGCCTGGAAGGAACGTTGGGGCTTCTTCTCAGTGTCTCTGACATAGGGTTTCACTGTCCCGGGAAACTCTCTGCTAACACCCTGCAGAGCGCTGTGCCCAATATACAGAAACGTCTTGCGGTATCCCCTACAGGGAAAGTGCCAGGAGGGAAAAGTGAGGATTATGCTTAGACTTTCTCGGAACTGCTTCAAATCAACTAGATATCTTTGTGCTGTAAATCTCCCAACAGCCAAATGTAAAAGCAGCAAACATCTCGCTGTATGTCCCACATCCAAAGTGCCAAGAGAGTAATGTAGAGCTTGCTCTCCCTGTCTTTGAGTACTGTTTGCACTGTCCCAATTACCTCTTTGCTAACATTCTCTTCAGAGCTGCAGTGAAACCAGGAACCACGTGGAGAAGGCACCCACACTGAAAGTGCCTGGAGGGAACATTGGGGCTTCTTCTCAGTGTCTTTGACATAGGGATTCACTGTCCCGGGAAACTCTCTGCTAACACCCTGCAGAGCGCTGTGCCCAATGTACAGAAACGTCTTGTGGTATCTCCTACAGGGAAAGTGCCAGGAGGGAAAAGTGAGGATTATGTTTAGACTTTCTCGGAACTGCTTCAAATCAACTAGATATCTTTGTGCTGTAAATCTCCCAACAGCCAAATGTAAAAGCAGCAAACATCTCGCTGTATGTCCCACATCCAAAGTGCCAAGAGAGTAATGTAGAGCTTGCTCTCCCTGTCTTTGAGTACTGTTTGCACTGTCCCGATTACCTCTTTGCTAACATTCTCTTCAGAGCTGCAGTGAAACCAGGAACCACGTGGAGAAGGCACCCACACTGAAAGTGCCTGGAGGGAACATGGGGGCTTCTTCTCAGTGTCTCTGACATAGGGTTTCACTGTCCCGGGAAACTCTCTGCTAACACCCTGCAGAGCGCTGTGCCCAAT
This sequence comes from Chroicocephalus ridibundus, assembly GCF_963924245.1. Classification (NCBI taxonomy): domain Eukaryota; kingdom Metazoa; phylum Chordata; class Aves; order Charadriiformes; family Laridae; genus Chroicocephalus; species Chroicocephalus ridibundus. The sequence continues at coordinate 423,356 of NW_026961682.1, forward strand.
GTACAGAAACGTCTTGCGGTATCTCCTACAGGGAAAGTGCCAGGAGGGAAAAGTGAGGATTATGTTTAGACTTTCTCGGAACTGCTTCAAATCAACTAGATATCTTTGTGCTGTAAATCTCCCAACAGCCAAATGTAAAAGCAGCAAACATCTCGCTGTATGTCCCACATCCAAAGTGCCAAGAGAGAGCTTGCTCTCCCTGTCTTTGAGTACTGTTTGCACTGTCCCGATTACCTCTTTGCTAACATTCTCTTCAGAGCTGCAGTGAAACCAGGAACCACGAGGAGAAGGCACCCACACTGAAAGTGCCTGGAGGGAACATTGGGGCTTCTTCTCAGTGTCTCTGACATAGGGTTTCACTGTCCCGGGAAACTCTCTGCTAACACCCTGCAGAGCGCTGTGCCCAATATACAGAAACGTCTTGCGGTATCCCCTACAGGGAAAGTGCCAGGAGGGAAAAGTGAGGATTATGCTTAGACTTTCTCGGAACTGCTTCAAATCAACTAGATATCTTTGTGCTGTAAATCTCCCAACAGCCAAATGTAAAAGCAGCAAACATCTCGCTGTATGTCCCACATCCAAAGTGCCGAGAGAGTAATGTAGAGCTTGCTCTCCCTGTCTTTGAGTACTGTTTGCACTGTCCCGATTACCTCTTTGCTAACATTCTCTTCAGAGCTGCAGTGAAACCAGGAACCACGTGGAGAAGGCACCCACACTGAAAGTGCCTGGAGGGAACATTGGGGCTTCTTCTCAGTGTCTTTGACATAGGGTTTCACTGTCCCGGGAAACTCTCTGCTAACACCCTGCAGAGCGCTGTGCCCAATATACAGAAACGTCTTGCGATATCTCCTACAGGGAAAGTGCCAGGAGGGAAAAGTGAGGATTATGCTTAGACTTTCTCGGAACTGCTTCAAATCAACTAGATATCTTTGTGCTGTAAATCTCCCAACAGCCAAATGTAAAAGCAGCAAACATCTCGCTGTATGTCCCACATCCAAAGTGCCAAGAGAGTAATGTAGAGCTTGCTCTCCCTGTCTTTGAGTACTGTTTGCACTGTCCCGATTACCTCTTTGCTAACATTCTCTTCAGAGCTGCAGTGAAACCAGGAACCACGTGGAGAAGGCACCCACACTGAAAGTGCCTGGAGGGAACATTGGGGCTTCTTCTCAGTGTCTCTGACATAGGGTTTCACTGTCCCGGGAAACTCTCTGCTAACACCCTGCAGAGCGCTGTGCCCAATATACAGAAACGTCTTGCGGTATCTCCTACAGGGAAAGTGCCAGGAGGGAAAAGTGAGGATTATGCTTAGACTTTCTCGGAACTGCTTCAAATCAACTAGATATCTTTGTGCTGTAAATCTCCCAACAGCCAAATGTAAAAGCAGCAAACATCTCGCTGTATGTCCCACATCCAAAGTGCCAAGAGAGTAATGTAGAGCTTGCTCTCCCTGTCTTTGAGTACTGTTTGCACTGTCCCGATTACCTCTTTGCTAACATTCTCTTCAGAGCTGCAGTGAAACCAGGAACCACGTGGAGAAGGCACCCACACTGAAAGTGCCTGGAGGGAACATTGGGGCTTCTTCTCAGTGTCTCTGACATAGGGTTTCACTGTCCCGGGAAACTCTCTGCTAACACCCTGCAGAGCGCTGTGCCCAATGTACAGAAACGTCTTGCGGTATCTCCTACAGGGAAAGTGCCAGGAGGGAAAAGTGAGGATTATGTTTAGACTTTCTCGGAACTGCTTCAAATCAACTAGATATCTTTGTGCTGTAAATCTCCCAACAGCCAAATGTAAAAGCAGCAAACATCTCGCTCTATGTCCCACATCCAAAGTGCCAAGAGAGAGCTTGCTCTCCCTGTCTTTGAGTACTGTTTGCACTGTCCCGATTACCTCTTTGCTAACATTCTCTTCAGAGCTGCAGTGAAACCAGGAACCACGTGGAGAAGGCACCCACACTGAAAGTGCCTGGAGGGAACATTGGGGCTTCTTCTCAGTGTCTCTGACATAGGGTTTCACTGTCCCGGGAAACTCTCTGCTAACACCCTGCAGAGCGCTGTGCCCAATATACAGAAACGTCTTGCGGTATCCCCTACAGGGAAAGTGCCAGGAGGGAAAAGTGAGGATTATGCTTAGACTTTCTCGGAACTGCTTCAAATCAACTAGATATCTTTGTGCTGTAAATCTCCCAACAGCCAAATGTAAAAGCAGCAAACATCTCGCTGTATGTCCCACATCCAAAGTGCCGAGAGAGTAATGTAGAGCTTGCTCTCCCTGTCTTTGAGTACTGTTTGCACTGTCCCGATTACCTCTTTGCTAACATTCTCTTCAGAGCTGCAGTGAAACCAGGAACCACGTGGAGAAGGCACCCACACTGAAAGTGCCTGGAGGGAACATTGGGGCTTCTTCTCAGTGTCTTTCACATAGGGTTTCACTGTCCCGGGAAACTCTCTGCTAACACCCTGCAGAGCGCTGTGCCCAATATACAGAAACGTCTTGCGGTATCCCCTACAGGGAAAGTGCCAGGAGGGAATAGTGAGGATTATGTTTAGACTTTCTCGGAACTGCTTCAAATCAACTAGATATCTTTGTGCTGTAAATCTCCCAACAGCCAAATGTAAAAGCAGCAAACATCTCGCTGTATGTCCCACATCCAAAGTGCCAAGAGAGTAATGTAGAGCTTGCTCTCCCTGTCTTTGAGTACTGTTTGCACTGTCCCGATTACCTCTTTGCTAACATTCTCTTCAGAGCTGCAGTGAAACCAGGAACCACGTGGAGAAGGCACCCACACTGAAAGTGCCTGGAGGGAACATTGGGGCTTCTTCTCAGTGTCTCTGACATAGGGTTTCACTGTCCCGGGAAACTCTCTGCTAACACCCTGCAGAGCGCTGTGCCCAATATACAGAAACGTCTTGCGGTATCTCCTACAGGGAAAGTGCCAGGAGGGAAAAGTGAGGATTATGCTTAGACTTTCTCGGAACTGCTTCAAATCAACTAGATATCTTTGTGCTGTAAATCTCCCAACAGCCAAATGTAAAAGCAGCAAACATCTCGCTGTATGTCCCACATCCAAAGTGCCAAGAGAGTAATGTAGAGCTTGCTCTCCCTGTCTTTGAGTACTGTTTGCACTGTCCCGATTACCTCTTTGCTAACATTCTCTTCAGAGCTGCAGTGAAACCAGGAACCACGTGGAGAAGGCACCCACACTGAAAGTGCCTGGAGGGAACATTGGGGCTTCTTCTCAGTGTCTCTGACATAGGGTTTCACTGTCCCGGGAAACTCTCTGCTAACACCCTGCAGAGCGCTGTGCCCAATGTACAGAAACGTCTTGCGGTATCTCCTACAGGGAAAGTGCCAGGAGGGAAAAGTGAGGATTATGTTTAGACTTTCTCGGAACTGCTTCAAATCAACTAGATATCTTTGTGCTGTAAATCTCCCAACAGCCAAATGTAAAAGCAGCAAACATCTCGCTCTATGTCCCACATCCAAAGTGCCAAGAGAGAGCTTGCTCTCCCTGTCTTTGAGTACTGTTTGCACTGTCCCGATTACCTCTTTGCTAACATTCTCTTCAGAGCTGCAGTGAAACCAGGAACCACGTGGAGAAGGCACCCACACTGAAAGTGCCTGGAGGGAACATTGGGGCTTCTTCTCAGTGTCTCTGACATAGGGTTTCACTGTCCCGGGAAACTCTCTGCTAACACCCTGCAGAGCGCTGTGCCCAATATACAGAAACGTCTTGCGGTATCCCCTACAGGGAAAGTGCCAGGAGGGAAAAGTGAGGATTATGCTTAGACTTTCTCGGAACTGCTTCAAATCAACTAGATATCTTTGTGCTGTAAATCTCCCAACAGCCAAATGTAAAAGCAGCAAACATCTCGCTGTATGTCCCACATCCAAAGTGCCGAGAGAGTAATGTAGAGCTTGCTCTCCCTGTCTTTGAGTACTGTTTGCACTGTCCCGATTACCTCTTTGCTAACATTCTCTTCAGAGCTGCAGTGAAACCAGGAACCACGTGGAGAAGGCACCCACACTGAAAGTGCCTGGAGGGAACATTGGGGCTTCTTCTCAGTGTCTTTCACATAGGGTTTCACTGTCCCGGGAAACTCTCTGCTAACACCCTGCAGAGCGCTGTGCCCAATATACAGAAACGTCTTGCGGTATCCCCTACAGGGAAAGTGCCAGGAGGGAATAGTGAGGATTATGTTTAGACTTTCTCGGAACTGCTTCAAATCAACTAGATATCTTTGTGCTGTAAATCTCCCAACAGCCAAATGTAAAAGCAGCAAACATCTCGCTGTATGTCCCACATCCAAAGTGCCAAGAGAGTAATGTAGAGCTTGCTCTCCCTGTCTTTGAGTACTGTTTGCACTGTCCCGATTACCTCTTTGCTAACATTCTCTTCAGAGCTGCAGTGAAACCAGGAACCACGTGGAGAAGGCACCCACACTGAAAGTGCCTGGAGGGAACATGGGGGCTTCTTCTCAGTGTCTCTGACATAGGGTTTCACTGTCCCGGGAAACTCTCTGCTAACAACCTGCAGAGCGCTGTGCCCAATGTACAGAAACGTCTTGCGGTATCTCCTACAGGGAAAGTGCCAGGAGGGAAAAGTGAGGATTATGTTTAGACTTTCTCGGAACCGCTTCAAATCAACTAGATATCTTTGTGCTGTAAATCTCCCAACAGCCAAATGTAAAAGCAGCAAACATCTCGCTGTATGTCCCACATCCAAAGTGCCAAGAGAGAGCTTGCTCTCCCTGTCTTTGAGTACTGTTTGCACTGTCCCGATTACCTCTTTGCTAACATTCTCTTCAGAGCTGCAGTGAAACCAGGAACCACGTGGAGAAGGCACCCACACTGAAAGTGCCTGGAGGGAACATTGGGGCTTCTTCTCAGTGTCTCTGACATAGGGTTTCACTGTCCCGGGAAACTCTCTGCTAACACCCTGCAGAGCGCTGTGCCCAATATACAGAAACGTCTTGCGATATCTCCTACAGGGAAAGTGCCAGGAGGGAAAAGTGAGGATTATGCTTAGACTTTCTCGGAACTGCTTCAAATCAACTAGATATCTTTGTGCTGTAAATCTCCCAACAGCCAAATGTAAAAGCAGCAAACATCTCGCTCTATGTCCCACATCCAAAGTGCCAAGAGAGAGCTTGCTCTCCCTGTCTTTGAGTACTGCTTGCACTGTCCCGATTACCTCTTTGCTAACATTCTCTTCAGAGCTGCAGTGAAACCAGGAACCACGTGGAGAAGGCACCCACACTGAAAGTGCCTGGAGGGAACATTGGGGCTTCTTCTCAGTGTCTCTGACATAGGGTTTCACTGTCCCGGGAAACTCTCTGCTAACACCCTGCAGAGCGCTGTGCCCAATGTACAGAAACGTCTTGCGGTATCCCCTACAGGGAAAGTGCCAGGAGGGAAAAGTGAGGATTATGCTTAGACTTTCTCGGAACTGCTTCAAATCAACTAGATATCTTTGTGCTGTAAATCTCCCAACAGCCAAACGCAAAAGCAGCAAACATCTCGCTGTATGTCCCACATCCAAAGTGCCAAGAGAGAGCTTGCTCTCCCTGTCTTTGAGTACTGTTTGCACTGTCCCGATTACCTCTTTGCTAACATTCTCTTCAGAGCTGCAGTGAAACCAGGAACCACGTGGAGAAGGCACCCACACTGAAAGTGCCTGGAAGGAACGTTGGGGCTTCTTCTCAGTGTCTCTGACATAGGGTTTCACTGTCCCGGGAAACTCTCTGCTAACACCCTGCAGAGCGCTGTGCCCAATATACAGAAACGTCTTGCGGTATCCCCTACAGGGAAAGTGCCAGGAGGGAAAAGTGAGGATTATGCTTAGACTTTCTCGGAACTGCTTCAAATCAACTAGATATCTTTGTGCTGTAAATCTCCCAACAGCCAAATGTAAAAGCAGCAAACATCTCGCTGTATGTCCCACATCCAAAGTGCCAAGAGAGTAATGTAGAGCTTGCTCTCCCTGTCTTTGAGTACTGTTTGCACTGTCCCAATTACCTCTTTGCTAACATTCTCTTCAGAGCTGCAGTGAAACCAGGAACCACGTGGAGAAGGCACCCACACTGAAAGTGCCTGGAGGGAACATTGGGGCTTCTTCTCAGTGTCTTTGACATAGGGATTCACTGTCCCGGGAAACTCTCTGCTAACACCCTGCAGAGCGCTGTGCCCAATGTACAGAAACGTCTTGTGGTATCTCCTACAGGGAAAGTGCCAGGAGGGAAAAGTGAGGATTATGTTTAGACTTTCTCGGAACTGCTTCAAATCAACTAGATATCTTTGTGCTGTAAATCTCCCAACAGCCAAATGTAAAAGCAGCAAACATCTCGCTGTATGTCCCACATCCAAAGTGCCAAGAGAGTAATGTAGAGCTTGCTCTCCCTGTCTTTGAGTACTGTTTGCACTGTCCCGATTACCTCTTTGCTAACATTCTCTTCAGAGCTGCAGTGAAACCAGGAACCACGTGGAGAAGGCACCCACACTGAAAGTGCCTGGAGGGAACATGGGGGCTTCTTCTCAGTGTCTCTGACATAGGGTTTCACTGTCCCGGGAAACTCTCTGCTAACACCCTGCAGAGCGCTGTGCCCAATGTACAGAAACGTCTTGCGGTATCTCCTACAGGGAAAGTGCCAGGAGGGAAAAGTGAGGATTATGTTTAGACTTTCTCGGAACTGCTTCAAATCAACTAGATATCTTTGTGCTGTAAATCTCCCAACAGCCAAATGTAAAAGCAGCAAACATCTCGCTGTATGTCCCACATCCAAAGTGCCAAGAGAGAGCTTGCTCTCCCTGTCTTTGAGTACTGTTTGCACTGTCCCGATTACCTCTTTGCTAACATTCTCTTCAGAGCTGCAGTGAAACCAGGAACCACGAGGAGAAGGCACCCACACTGAAAGTGCCTGGAGGGAACATTGGGGCTTCTTCTCAGTGTCTCTGACATAGGGTTTCACTGTCCCGGGAAACTCTCTGCTAACACCCTGCAGAGCGCTGTGCCCAATATACAGAAACGTCTTGCGGTATCCCCTACAGGGAAAGTGCCAGGAGGGAAAAGTGAGGATTATGCTTAGACTTTCTCGGAACTGCTTCAAATCAACTAGATATCTTTGTGCTGTAAATCTCCCAACAGCCAAATGTAAAAGCAGCAAACATCTCGCTGTATGTCCCACATCCAAAGTGCCGAGAGAGTAATGTAGAGCTTGCTCTCCCTGTCTTTGAGTACTGTTTGCACTGTCCCGATTACCTCTTTGCTAACATTCTCTTCAGAGCTGCAGTGAAACCAGGAACCACGTGGAGAAGGCACCCACACTGAAAGTGCCTGGAGGGAACATTGGGGCTTCTTCTCAGTGTCTTTGACATAGGGTTTCACTGTCCCGGGAAACTCTCTGCTAACACCCTGCAGAGCGCTGTGCCCAATATACAGAAACGTCTTGCGATATCTCCTACAGGGAAAGTGCCAGGAGGGAAAAGTGAGGATTATGCTTAGACTTTCTCGGAACTGCTTCAAATCAACTAGATATCTTTGTGCTGTAAATCTCCCAACAGCCAAATGTAAAAGCAGCAAACATCTCGCTGTATGTCCCACATCCAAAGTGCCAAGAGAGTAATGTAGAGCTTGCTCTCCCTGTCTTTGAGTACTGTTTGCACTGTCCCGATTACCTCTTTGCTAACATTCTCTTCAGAGCTGCAGTGAAACCAGGAACCACGTGGAGAAGGCACCCACACTGAAAGTGCCTGGAGGGAACATTGGGGCTTCTTCTCAGTGTCTCTGACATAGGGTTTCACTGTCCCGGGAAACTCTCTGCTAACACCCTGCAGAGCGCTGTGCCCAATATACAGAAACGTCTTGCGATATCTCCTACAGGGAAAGTGCCAGGAGGGAAAAGTGAGGATTATGCTTAGACTTTCTCGGAACTGCTTCAAATCAACTAGATATCTTTGTGCTGTAAATCTCCCAACAGCCAAACGCAAAAGCAGCAAACATCTCGCTGTATGTCCCACATCCAAAGTGCCAAGAGAGAGCTTGCTCTCCCTGTCTTTGAGTACTGTTTGCACTGTCCCGATTACCTCTTTGCTAACATTCTCTTCAGAGCTGCAGTGAAACCAGGAACCACGTGGAGAAGGCACCCACACTGAAAGTGCCTGGAAGGAACGTTGGGGCTTCTTCTCAGTGTCTCTGACATAGGGTTTCACTGTCCCGGGAAACTCTCTGCTAACACCCTGCAGAGCGCTGTGCCCAATATACAGAAACGTCTTGCGGTATCCCCTACAGGGAAAGTGCCAGGAGGGAAAAGTGAGGATTATGCTTAGACTTTCTCGGAACTGCTTCAAATCAACTAGATATCTTTGTGCTGTAAATCTCCCAACAGCCAAATGTAAAAGCAGCAAACATCTCGCTGTATGTCCCACATCCAAAGTGCCAAGAGAGTAATGTAGAGCTTGCTCTCCCTGTCTTTGAGTACTGTTTGCACTGTCCCAATTACCTCTTTGCTAACATTCTCTTCAGAGCTGCAGTGAAACCAGGAACCACGTGGAGAAGGCACCCACACTGAAAGTGCCTGGAGGGAACATTGGGGCTTCTTCTCAGTGTCTTTGACATAGGGATTCACTGTCCCGGGAAACTCTCTGCTAACACCCTGCAGAGCGCTGTGCCCAATGTACAGAAACGTCTTGCGGTATCTCCTACAGGGAAAGTGCCAGGAGGGAAAAGTGAGGATTATGTTTAGACTTTCTCGGAACTGCTTCAAATCAACTAGATATCTTTGTGCTGTAAATCTCCCAACAGCCAAATGTAAAAGCAGCAAACATCTCGCTGTATGTCCCACATCCAAAGTGCCAAGAGAGAGCTTGCTCTCCCTGTCTTTGAGTACTGTTTGCACTGTCCCGATTACCTCTTTGCTAACATTCTCTTCAGAGCTGCAGTGAAACCAGGAACCACGAGGAGAAGGCACCCACACTGAAAGTGCCTGGAGGGAACATTGGGGCTTCTTCTCAGTGTCTCTGACATAGGGTTTCACTGTCCCGGGAAACTCTCTGCTAACACCCTGCAGAGCGCTGTGCCCAATATACAGAAACGTCTTGCGGTATCCCCTACAGGGAAAGTGCCAGGAGGGAAAAGTGAGGATTATGCTTAGACTTTCTCGGAACTGCTTCAAATCAACTAGATATCTTTGTGCTGTAAATCTCCCAACAGCCAAATGTAAAAGCAGCAAACATCTCGCTGTATGTCCCACATCCAAAGTGCCGAGAGAGTAATGTAGAGCTTGCTCTCCCTGTCTTTGAGTACTGTTTGCACTGTCCCGATTACCTCTTTGCTAACATTCTCTTCAGAGCTGCAGTGAAACCAGGAACCACGTGGAGAAGGCACCCACACTGAAAGTGCCTGGAGGGAACATTGGGGCTTCTTCTCAGTGTCTTTGACATAGGGTTTCACTGTCCCGGGAAACTCTCTGCTAACACCCTGCAGAGCGCTGTGCCCAATATACAGAAACGTCTTGCGATATCTCCTACAGGGAAAGTGCCAGGAGGGAAAAGTGAGGATTATGCTTAGACTTTCTCGGAACTGCTTCAAATCAACTAGATATCTTTGTGCTGTAAATCTCCCAACAGCCAAATGTAAAAGCAGCAAAAATCTCGCTGTATGTCCCACATCCAAAGTGCCAAGAGAGTAATGTAGAGCTTGCTCTCCCTGTCTTTGAGTACTGTTTGCACTGTCCCGATTACCTCTTTGCTAACATTCTCTTCAGAGCTGCAGTGAAACCAGGAACCACGTGGAGAAGGCACCCACACTGAAAGTGCCTGGAGGGAACATTGGGGCTTCTTCTCAGTGTCTCTGACATAGGGTTTCACTGTCCCGGGAAACTCTCTGCTAACACCCTGCAGAGCGCTGTGCCCAATATACAGAAACGTCTTGCGGTATCTCCTACAGGGAAAGTGCCAGGAGGGAAAAGTGAGGATTATGCTTAGACTTTCTCGGAACTGCTTCAAATCAACTAGATATCTTTGTGCTGTAAATCTCCCAACAGCCAAATGTAAAAGCAGCAAACATCTCGCTGTATGTCCCACATCCAAAGTGCCAAGAGAGTAATGTAGAGCTTGCTCTCCCTGTCTTTGAGTACTGTTTGCACTGTCCCGATTACCTCTTTGCTAACATTCTCTTCAGAGCTGCAGTGAAACCAGGAACCACGTGGAGAAGGCACCCACACTGAAAGTGCCTGGAGGGAACATTGGGGCTTCTTCTCAGTGTCTCTGACATAGGGTTTCACTGTCCCAGGAAACTCTCTGCTAACACCCTGCAGAGCGCTGTGCCCAATGTACAGAAACGTCTTGCGGTATCTCCTACAGGGAAAGTGCCAGGAGGGAAAAGTGAGGATTATGTTTAGACTTTCTCGGAACTGCTTCAAATCAACTAGATATCTTTGTGCTGTAAATCTCCCAACAGCCAAATGTAAAAGCAGCAAACATCTCGCTCTATGTCCCACATCCAAAGTGCCAAGAGAGAGCTTGCTCTCCCTGTCTTTGAGTACTGTTTGCACTGTCCCGATTACCTCTTTGCTAACATTCTCTTCAGAGCTGCAGTGAAACCAGGAACCACGTGGAGAAGGCACCCACACTGAAAGTGCCTGGAGGGAACATTGGGGCTTCTTCTCAGTGTCTCTGACATAGGGTTTCACTGTCCCGGGAAACTCTCTGCTAACACCCTGCAGAGCGCTGTGCCCAATATACAGAAACGTCTTGCGATATCTCCTACAGGGAAAGTGCCAGGAGGGAAAAGTGAGGATTATGCTTAGACTTTCTCGGAACTGCTTCAAATCAACTAGATATCTTTGTGCTGTAAATCTCCCAACAGCCAAACGCAAAAGCAGCAAACATCTCGCTGTATGTCCCACATCCAAAGTGCCAAGAGAGAGCTTGCTCTCCCTGTCTTTGAGTACTGTTTGCACTGTCCCGATTACCTCTTTGCTAACATTCTCTTCAGAGCTGCAGTGAAACCAGGAACCACGTGGAGAAGGCACCCACACTGAAAGTGCCTGGAAGGAACGTTGGGGCTTCTTCTCAGTGTCTCTGACATAGGGTTTCACTGTCCCGGGAAACTCTCTGCTAACACCCTGCAGAGCGCTGTGCCCAATATACAGAAACGTCTTGCGGTATCCCCTACAGGGAAAGTGCCAGGAGGGAAAAGTGAGGATTATGCTTAGACTTTCTCGGAACTGCTTCAAATCAACTAGATATCTTTGTGCTGTAAATCTCCCAACAGCCAAATGTAAAAGCAGCAAACATCTCGCTGTATGTCCCACATCCAAAGTGCCAAGAGAGTAATGTAGAGCTTGCTCTCCCTGTCTTTGAGTACTGTTTGCACTGTCCCAATTACCTCTTTGCTAACATTCTCTTCAGAGCTGCAGTGAAACCAGGAACCACGTGGAGAAGGCACCCACACTGAAAGTGCCTGGAGGGAACATTGGGGCTTCTTCTCAGTGTCTTTGACATAGGGATTCACTGTCCCGGGAAACTCTCTGCTAACACCCTGCAGAGCGCTGTGCCCAATGTACAGAAACGTCTTGCGGTATCTCCTACAGGGAAAGTGCCAGGAGGGAAAAGTGAGGATTATGTTTAGACTTTCTCGGAACTGCTTCAAATCAACTAGATATCTTTGTGCTGTAAATCTCCCAACAGCCAAATGTAAAAGCAGCAAACATCTCGCTGTATGTCCCACATCCAAAGTGCCAAGAGAGAGCTTGCTCTCCCTGTCTTTGAGTACTGTTTGCACTGTCCCGATTACCTCTTTGCTAACATTCTCTTCAGAGCTGCAGTGAAACCAGGAACCACGAGGAGAAGGCACCCACACTGAAAGTGCCTGGAGGGAACATTGGGGCTTCTTCTCAGTGTCTCTGACATAGGGTTTCACTGTCCCGGGAAACTCTCTGCTAACACCCTGCAGAGCGCTGTGCCCAATATACAGAAACGTCTTGCGGTATCCCCTACAGGGAAAGTGCCAGGAGGGAAAAGTGAGGATTATGCTTAGACTTTCTCGGAACTGCTTCAAATCAACTAGATATCTTTGTGCTGTAAATCTCCCAACAGCCAAATGTAAAAGCAGCAAACATCTCGCTGTATGTCCCACATCCAAAGTGCCGAGAGAGTAATGTAGAGCTTGCTCTCCCTGTCTTTGAGTACTGTTTGCACTGTCCCGATTACCTCTTTGCTAACATTCTCTTCAGAGCTGCAGTGAAACCAGGAACCACGTGGAGAAGGCACCCACACTGAAAGTGCCTGGAGGGAACATTGGGGCTTCTTCTCAGTGTCTTTGACATAGGGTTTCACTGTCCCGGGAAACTCTCTGCTAACACCCTGCAGAGCGCTGTGCCCAATATACAGAAACGTCTTGCGATATCTCCTACAGGGAAAGTGCCAGGAGGGAAAAGTGAGGATTATGCTTAGACTTTCTCGGAACTGCTTCAAATCAACTAGATATCTTTGTGCTGTAAATCTCCCAACAGCCAAATGTAAAAGCAGCAAAAATCTCGCTGTATGTCCCACATCCAAAGTGCCAAGAGAGTAATGTAGAGCTTGCTCTCCCTGTCTTTGAGTACTGTTTGCACTGTCCCGATTACCTCTTTGCTAACATTCTCTTCAGAGCTGCAGTGAAACCAGGAACCACGTGGAGAAGGCACCCACACTGAAAGTGCCTGGAGGGAACATTGGGGCTTCTTCTCAGTGTCTCTGACATAGGGTTTCACTGTCCCGGGAAACTCTCTGCTAACACCCTGCAGAGCGCTGTGCCCAATATACAGAAACGTCTTGCGGTATCTCCTACAGGGAAAGTGCCAGGAGGGAAAAGTGAGGATTATGCTTAGACTTTCTCGGAACTGCTTCAAATCAACTAGATATCTTTGTGCTGTAAATCTCCCAACAGCCAAATGTAAAAGCAGCAAACATCTCGCTGTATGTCCCACATCCAAAGTGCCAAGAGAGTAATGTAGAGCTTGCTCTCCCTGTCTTTGAGTACTGTTTGCACTGTCCCGATTACCTCTTTGCTAACATTCTCTTCAGAGCTGCAGTGAAACCAGGAACCACGTGGAGAAGGCACCCACACTGAAAGTGCCTGGAGGGAACATTGGGGCTTCTTCTCAGTGTCTCTGACATAGGGTTTCACTGTCCCAGGAAACTCTCTGCTAACACCCTGCAGAGCGCTGTGCCCAATGTACAGAAACGTCTTGCGGTATCTCCTACAGGGAAAGTGCCAGGAGGGAAAAGTGAGGATTATGTTTAGACTTTCTCGGAACTGCTTCAAATCAACTAGATATCTTTGTGCTGTAAATCTCCCAACAGCCAAATGTAAAAGCAGCAAACATCTCGCTGTATGTCCCACATCCAAAGTGCCGAGAGAGTAATGTAGAGCTTGCTCTCCCTGTCTTTGAGTACTGTTTGCACTGTCCCGATTACCTCTTTGCTAACATTCTCTTCAGAGCTGCAGTGAAACCAGGAACCACGTGGAGAAGGCACCCACACTGAAAGTGCCTGGAGGGAACATGGGGGCTTCTTCTCAGTGTCTCTGACATAGGGTTTCACTGTCCCGGGAAACTCTCTGCTAACACCCTGCAGAGCGCTGTGCCCAATGTACAGAAACGTCTTGCGGTATCTCCTACAGGGAAAGTGCCAGGAGGGAAAAGTGAGGATTATGTTTAGACTTTCTCGGAACTGCTTCAAATCAACTAGATATCTTTGTGCTGTAAATCTCCCAACAGCCAAATGTAAAAGCAGCAAACATCTCGCTGTATGTCCCACATCCAAAGTGCCAAGAGAGAGCTTGCTCTCCCTGTCTTTGAGTACTGTTTGCACTGTCCCGATTACCTCTTTGCTAACATTCTCTTCAGAGCTGCAGTGAAACCAGGAACCACGTGGAGAAGGCACCCACACTGAAAGTGCCTGGAGGGAACATTGGGGCTTCTTCTCAGTGTCTCTGACATAGGGTTTCACTGTCCCGGGAAACTCTCTGCTAACACCCTGCAGAGCGCTGTGCCCAATATACAGAAACGTCTTGCGATATCTCCTACAGGGAAAGTGCCAGGAGGGAAAAGTGAGGATTATGCTTAGACTTTCTCGGAACTGCTTCAAATCAACTAGATATCTTTGTGCTGTAAATCTCCCAACAGCCAAATGTAAAAGCAGCAAACATCTCGCTGTATGTCCCACATCCAAAGTGCCAAGAGAGAGCTTGCTCTCCCTGTCTTTGAGTACTGTTTGCACTGTCCCGATTACCTCTTTGCTAACATTCTCTTCAGAGCTGCAGTGAAACCAGGAACCACGTGGAGAAGGCACCCACACTGAAAGTGCCTGGAAGGAACGTTGGGGCTTCTTCTCAGTGTCTCTGACATAGGGTTTCACTGTCCCGGGAAACTCTCTGCTAACACCCTGCAGAGCGCTGTGCCCAATATACAGAAACGTCTTGCGGTATCCCCTACAGGGAAAGTGCCAGGAGGGAAAAGTGAGGATTATGCTTAGACTTTCTCGGAACTGCTTCAAATCAACTAGATATCTTTGTGCTGTAAATCTCCCAACAGCCAAATGTAAAAGCAGCAAACATCTCGCTGTATGTCCCACATCCAAAGTGCCAAGAGAGTAATGTAGAGCTTGCTCTCCCTGTCTTTGAGTACTGTTTGCACTGTCCCAATTACCTCTTTGCTAACATTCTCTTCAGAGCTGCAGTGAAACCAGGAACCACGTGGAGAAGGCACCCACACTGAAAGTGCCTGGAGGGAACATTGGGGCTTCTTCTCAGTGTCTTTGACATAGGGTTTCACTGTCCCGGGAAACTCTCTGCTAACACCCTGCAGAGCGCTGTGCCCAATGTACAGAAACGTCTTGCGGTATCTCCTACAGGGAAAGTGCCAGGAGGGAAAAGTGAGGATTATGTTTAGACTTTCTCGGAACTGCTTCAAATCAACTAGATATCTTTGTGCTGTAAATCTCCCAACAGCCAAATGTAAAAGCAGCAAACATCTCGCTGTATGTCCCACATCCAAAGTGCCAAGAGAGTAATGTAGAGCTTGCTCTCCCTGTCTTTGAGTACTGTTTGCACTGTCCCGATTACCTCTTTGCTAACATTCTCTTCAGAGCTGCAGTGAAACCAGGAACCACGTGGAGAAGGCACCCACACTGAAAGTGCCTGGAGGGAACATGGGGGCTTCTTCTCAGTGTCTCTGACATAGGGTTTCACTGTCCCGGGAAACTCTCTGCTAACACCCTGCAGAGCGCTGTGCCCAATGTACAGAAACGTCTTGCGGTATCTCCTACAGGGAAAGTGCCAGGAGGGAAAAGTGAGGATTATGTTTAGACTTTCTCGGAACTGCTTCAAATCAACTAGATATCTTTGTGCTGTAAATCTCCCAACAGCCAAATGTAAAAGCAGCAAACATCTCGCTGTATGTCCCACATCCAAAGTGCCAAGAGAGAGCTTGCTCTCCCTGTCTTTGAGTACTGTTTGCACTGTCCCGATTACCTCTTTGCTAACATTCTCTTCAGAGCTGCAGTGAAACCAGGAACCACGAGGAGAAGGCACCCACACTGAAAGTGCCTGGAGGGAACATTGGGGCTTCTTCTCAGTGTCTCTGACATAGGGTTTCACTGTCCCGGGAAACTCTCTGCTAACACCCTGCAGAGCGCTGTGCCCAATATACAGAAACGTCTTGCGGTATCCCCTACAGTGAAAGTGCCAGGAGGGAAAAGTGAGGATTATGCTTAGACTTTCTCGGAACTGCTTCAAATCAACTAGATATCTTTGTGCTGTAAATCTCCCAACAGCCAAATGTAAAAGCAGCAAACATCTCGCTGTATGTCCCACATCCAAAGTGCCGAGAGAGTAATGTAGAGCTTGCTCTCCCTGTCTTTGAGTACTGTTTGCACTGTCCCGATTACCTCTTTGCTAACATTCTCTTCAGAGCTGCAGTGAAACCAGGAACCACGTGGAGAAGGCACCCACACTGAAAGTGCCTGGAGGGAACATTGGGGCTTCTTCTCAGTGTCTTTGACATAGGGTTTCACTGTCCCGGGAAACTCTCTGCTAACACCCTGCAGAGCGCTGTGCCCAATATACAGAAACGTCTTGCGATATCTCCTACAGGGAAAGTGCCAGGAGGGAAAAGTGAGGATTATGCTTAGACTTTCTCGGAACTGCTTCAAATCAACTAGATATCTTTGTGCTGTAAATCTCCCAACAGCCAAATGTAAAAGCAGCAAACATCTCGCTGTATGTCCCACATCCAAAGTGCCAAGAGAGTAATGTAGAGCTTGCTCTCCCTGTCTTTGAGTACTGTTTGCACTGTCCCGATTACCTCTTTGCTAACATTCTCTTCAGAGCTGCAGTGAAACCAGGAACCACGTGGAGAAGGCACCCACACTGAAAGTGCCTGGAGGGAACATTGGGGCTTCTTCTCAGTGTCTCTGACATAGGGTTTCACTGTCCCGGGAAACTCTCTGCTAACACCCTGCAGAGCGCTGTGCCCAATATACAGAAACGTCTTGCGGTATCCCCTACAGGGAAAGTGCCAGGAGGGAAAAGTGAGGATTATGCTTAGACTTTCTCGGAACTGCTTCAAATCAACTAGATATCTTTGTGCTGTAAATCTCCCAACAGCCAAATGTAAAAGCAGCAAACATCTCGCTGTATGTCCCACATCCAAGGTGCCGAGAGAGTAATGTAGAGCTTGCTCTCCCTGTCTTTGAGTACTGTTTGCACTGTCCCGATTACCTCTTTGCTAACATTCTCTTCAGAGCTGCAGTGAAACCAGGAACCACGTGGAGAAGGCACCCACACTGAAAGTGCCTGGAGGGAACATTGGGGCTTCTTCTCAGTGTCTCTGACATAGGGTTTCACTGTCCCGGGAAACTCTCTGCTAACACCCCGCAGAGCGCTGTGCCCAATATACAGAAACGTCTTGCGGTATCCCCTACAGTGAAAGTGCCAGGAGGGAAAAGTGAGGATTATGCTTAGACTTTCTCGGAACTGCTTCAAATCAACTAGATATCTTTGTGCTGTAAATCTCCCAACAGCCAAATGTAAAAGCAGCAAACATCTCGCTGTATGTCCCACATCCAAAGTGCCGAGAGAGTAATGTAGAGCTTGCTCTCCCTGTCTTTGAGTACTGTTTGCACTGTCCCGATTACCTCTTTGCTAACATTCTCTTCAGAGCTGCAGTGAAACCAGGAACCACGTGGAGAAGGCACCCACACTGAAAGTGCCTGGAGGGAACATTGGGGCTTCTTCTCAGTGTCTTTGACATAGGGTTTCACTGTCCCGGGAAACTCTCTGCTAACACCCTGCAGAGCGCTGTGCCCAATATACAGAAACGTCTTGCGGTATCCCCTACAGGGAAAGTGCCAGGAGGGAAAAGTGAGGATTATGCTTAGACTTTCTCGGAACTGCTTCAAATCAACTAGATATCTTTGTGCTGTAAATCTCCCAACAGCCAAATGTAAAAGCAGCAAACATCTCGCTCTATGTCCCACATCCAAAGTGCCAAGAGAGAGCTTGCTCTCCCTGTCTTTGAGTACTGCTTGCACTGTCCCGATTACCTCTTTGCTAACATTCTCTTCAGAGCTGCAGTGAAACCAGGAACCACGTGGAGAAGGCACCCACACTGAAAGTGCCTGGAGGGAACATTGGGGCTTCTTCTCAGTGTCTCTGACATAGGGTTTCACTGTCCCGGGAAACTCTCTGCTAACACCCCGCAGAGCGCTGTGCCCAATATACAGAAACGTCTTGCGGTATCCCCTACAGTGAAAGTGCCAGGAGGGAAAAGTGAGGATTATGCTTAGACTTTCTCGGAACTGCTTCAAATCAACTAGATATCTTTGTGCTGTAAATCTCCCAACAGCCAAATGTAAAAGCAGCAAACATCTCGCTGTATGTCCCACATCCAAAGTGCCGAGAGAGTAATGTAGAGCTTGCTCTCCCTGTCTTTGAGTACTGTTTGCACTGTCCCGATTACCTCTTTGCTAACATTCTCTTCAGAGCTGCAGTGAAACCAGGAACCACGTGGAGAAGGCACCCACACTGAAAGTGCCTGGAGGGAACATTGGGGCTTCTTCTCAGTGTCTTTGACATAGGGTTTCACTGTCCCGGGAAACTCTCTGCTAACACCCTGCAGAGCGCTGTGCCCAATATACAGAAACGTCTTGCGGTATCCCCTACAGGGAAAGTGCCAGGAGGGAAAAGTGAGGATTATGCTTAGACTTTCTCGGAACTGCTTCAAATCAACTAGATATCTTTGTGCTGTAAATCTCCCAACAGCCAAATGTAAAAGCAGCAAACATCTCGCTCTATGTCCCACATCCAAAGTGCCAAGAGAGAGCTTGCTCTCCCTGTCTTTGAGTACTGCTTGCACTGTCCCGATTACCTCTTTGCTAACATTCTCTTCAGAGCTGCAGTGAAACCAGGAACCACGTGGAGAAGGCACCCACACTGAAAGTGCCTGGAGGGAACATTGGGGCTTCTTCTCAGTGTCTCTGACATAGGGTTTCACTGTCCCGGGAAACTCTCTGCTAACACCCTGCAGAGCGCTGTGCCCAATGTACAGAAACGTCTTGCGGTATCCCCTACAGGGAAAGTGCCAGGAGGGAAAAGTGAGGATTATGCTTAGACTTTCTCGGAACTGCTTCAAATCAACTAGATATCTTTGTGCTGTAAATCTCCCAACAGCCAAATGTAAAAGCAGCAAACATCTCGCTGTATGTCCCACATCCAAAGTGCCAAGAGAGTAATGTAGAGCTTGCTCTCCCTGTCTTTGAGTACTGTTTGCACTGTCCCGATTACCTCTTTGCTAACATTCTCTTCAGAGCTGCAGTGAAACCAGGAACCACGTGGAGAAGGCACCCACACTGAAAGTGCCTGGAGTGAACATTGGGGCTTCTTCTCAGTGTCTCTGACATAGGGTTTCACTGTCCCGGGAAACTCTCTGCTAACACCCTGCAGAGCGCTGTGCCCAATGTACAGAAACCTCTTGCGGTATCTCCTACAGGGAAAGTGCCAGGAGGGAAAAGTGAGGATTATGCTTAGACTTTCTCGGAACTGCTTCAAATCAACTAGATATCTTTGTGCTGTAAATCTCCCAACAGCCAAATGTAAAAGCAGCAAACATCTCGCTGTATGTCCCACATCCAAAGTGCCAAGAGAGAGCTTGCTCTCCCTGTCTTTGAGTACTGTTTGCACTGTCCCGATTACCTCTTTGCTAACATTCTCTTCAGAGCTGCAGTGAAACCAGGAACCACGTGGAGAAGGCACCCACACTGAAAGTGCCTGGAGGGAACATTGGGGCTTCTTCTCAGTGTCTTTGACATAGGGTTTCACTGTCCCGGGAAACTCTCTGCTAACACCCTGCAGAGCGCTGTGCCCAATATACAGAAACGTCTTGCGGTATCCCCTACAGGGAAAGTGCCAGGAGGGAAAAGTGAGGATTATGCTTAGACTTTCTCGGAACTGCTTCAAATCAACTAGATATCTTTGTGCTGTAAATCTCCCAACAGCCAAATGTAAAAGCAGCAAACATCTCGCTCTATGTCCCACATCCAAAGTGCCAAGAGAGAGCTTGCTCTCCCTGTCTTTGAGTACTGCTTGCACTGTCCCGATTACCTCTTTGCTAACATTCTCTTCAGAGCTGCAGTGAAACCAGGAACCACGTGGAGAAGGCACCCACACTGAAAGTGCCTGGAGGGAACATTGGGGCTTCTTCTCAGTGTCTCTGACATAGGGTTTCACTGTCCCGGGAAACTCTCTGCTAACACCCCGCAGAGCGCTGTGCCCAATATACAGAAACGTCTTGCGGTATCCCCTACAGTGAAAGTGCCAGGAGGGAAAAGTGAGGATTATGCTTAGACTTTCTCGGAACTGCTTCAAATCAACTAGATATCTTTGTGCTGTAAATCTCCCAACAGCCAAATGTAAAAGCAGCAAACATCTCGCTGTATGTCCCACATCCAAAGTGCCGAGAGAGTAATGTAGAGCTTGCTCTCCCTGTCTTTGAGTACTGTTTGCACTGTCCCGATTACCTCTTTGCTAACATTCTCTTCAGAGCTGCAGTGAAACCAGGAACCACGTGGAGAAGGCACCCACACTGAAAGTGCCTGGAGGGAACATTGGGGCTTCTTCTCAGTGTCTTTGACATAGGGTTTCACTGTCCCGGGAAACTCTCTGCTAACACCCTGCAGAGCGCTGTGCCCAATATACAGAAACGTCTTGCGGTATCCCCTACAGGGAAAGTGCCAGGAGGGAAAAGTGAGGATTATGCTTAGACTTTCTCGGAACTGCTTCAAATCAACTAGATATCTTTGTGCTGTAAATCTCCCAACAGCCAAATGTAAAAGCAGCAAACATCTCGCTCTATGTCCCACATCCAAAGTGCCAAGAGAGAGCTTGCTCTCCCTGTCTTTGAGTACTGCTTGCACTGTCCCGATTACCTCTTTGCTAACATTCTCTTCAGAGCTGCAGTGAAACCAGGAACCACGTGGAGAAGGCACCCACACTGAAAGTGCCTGGAGGGAACATTGGGGCTTCTTCTCAGTGTCTCTGACATAGGGTTTCACTGTCCCGGGAAACTCTCTGCTAACACCCTGCAGAGCGCTGTGCCCAATGTACAGAAACGTCTTGCGGTATCCCCTACAGGGAAAGTGCCAGGAGGGAAAAGTGAGGATTATGCTTAGACTTTCTCGGAACTGCTTCAAATCAACTAGATATCTTTGTGCTGTAAATCTCCCAACAGCCAAATGTAAAAGCAGCAAACATCTCGCTGTATGTCCCACATCCAAAGTGCCAAGAGAGTAATGTAGAGCTTGCTCTCCCTGTCTTTGAGTACTGTTTGCACTGTCCCGATTACCTCTTTGCTAACATTCTCTTCAGAGCTGCAGTGAAACCAGGAACCACGTGGAGAAGGCACCCACACTGAAAGTGCCTGGAGTGAACATTGGGGCTTCTTCTCAGTGTCTCTGACATAGGGTTTCACTGTCCCGGGAAACTCTCTGCTAACACCCTGCAGAGCGCTGTGCCCAATGTACAGAAACCTCTTGCGGTATCTCCTACAGGGAAAGTGCCAGGAGGGAAAAGTGAGGATTATGCTTAGACTTTCTCGGAACTGCTTCAAATCAACTAGATATCTTTGTGCTGTAAATCTCCCAACAGCCAAATGTAAAAGCAGCAAACATCTCGCTGTATGTCCCACATCCAAAGTGCCAAGAGAGAGCTTGCTCTCCCTGTCTTTGAGTACTGTTTGCACTGTCCCGATTACCTCTTTGCTAACATTCTCTTCAGAGCTGCAGTGAAACCAGGAACCACGTGGAGAAGGCACCCACACTGAAAGTGCCTGGAAGGAACGTAGGGGCTTCTTCTCAGTGTCTCTGATATAGGGTTTCACTGTCCCGGGAAACTCTCTGCTAACACCCTGCAGAGCGCTGTGCCCAATATACAGAAACGTCTTGCGGTATCTCCTACAGGGAAAGTGCCAGGAGGAATTGTGGAGCTTGGTCTCAGTGTCTCTGAGAATTGCTCTGATTATCCGTGTGACCTCTTTGCTGAGACACTCCAGAAAGCTGTCCTCAAAACCAACACACATCTTGACATATCTCCCACATTGATCGCAGTGTCTCCAGAAACGGCATTCAAGGAGCCAGGAACTTTTCTCCCTACACTGTCCATTGAGTTGTCCTCAAAACCAATATACATCCTGCTATATCTCCCACATGGAAAGTGCCAGGAGGGAAAAGTGAGGATTATGCTTAGACTTTCTCGGAACTGCTTCAAATCAACTAGATATCTTTGTGCTGTAAATCTCCCAACAGCCAAACGCAAAAGCAGCAAACATCTCGCTGTATGTCCCACATCCAAAGTGCCAAGAGAGAGCTTGCTCTCCCTGTCTTTGAGTACTGTTTGCACTGTCCCGGTTACCTCTTTGCTAACATTCTCTTCAGAGCTGCAGTGAAACCAGGAACCACGTGGAGAAGGCACCCACACTGAAAGTGCCTGGAAGGAACGTTGGGGCTTCTTCTCAGTGTCTCTGACATAGGGTTTCACTGTCCCGGGAAACTCTCTGCTAACACCCTGCAGAGCGCTGTGCCCAATATACAGAAACGTCTTGCGATATCTCCTACAGGGAAAGTGCCAGGAGGGAAAAGTGAGGATTATGCTTAGACTTTCTCGGAACTGCTTCAAATCAACTAGATATCTTTGTGCTGTAAATCTCCCAACAGCCAAATGTAAAAGCAGCAAACATCTCGCTGTATGTCCCACATCCAAAGTGCCAAGAGAGAGCTTGCTCTCCCTGTCTTTGAGTACTGTTTGCACTGTCCCAATTACCTCTTTGCTAACATTCTCTTCAGAGCTGCAGTGAAACCAGGAACCACGTGGAGAAGGCACCCACACTGAAAGTGCCTGGAGGGAACATTGGGGCTTCTTCTCAGTGTCTCTGACATAGGGTTTCACTGTCCCGGGAAACTCTCTGCTAACACCCTGCAGAGCGCTGTGCCCAATATACAGAAACGTCTTGCGGTATCTCCTACAGGGAAAGTGCCAGGAGGAATTGTGGAGCTTGGTCTCAGTGTCTCTGAGAATTGCTCTGATTATCCGTGTGACCTCTTTGCTAAGACACTCCAGAAAGCTGTCCTCAAAACCAACACACATCTTGACATATCTCCCACATTGATCGCAGTTTCTCCAGAAACGGCATTCAAGGAGCCAGGAACTTTTCTCCCTACACTATCCATTGAGTTGTCCTCAAAACCAATATACATCCTGCTATATCTCCCACATGGAAAGTGCCAGGAGGGAAAAGTGAGGATTATGTTTAGACTTTCTCGGAACTGCTTCAAATCAACTAGATATCTTTGTGCTGTAAATCTCCCAACAGCCAAACGCAAAAGCAGCAAACATCTCGCTGTATGTCCCACATCCAAAGTGCCAAGAGAGAGCTTGCTCTCCCTGTCTTTGAGTACTGCTTGCACTGTCCCGATTACCTCTTTGCTAACATTCTCTTCAGAGCTGCAGTGAAACCAGGAACCACGTGGAGAAGGCACCCACACTGAAAGTGCCTGGAAGGAACGTTGGGGCTTCTTCTCACTGTCTCTGACATAGGGTTTCACTGTCCCGGGAAACTCTCTGCTAACACCCTGCAGAGCGCTGTGCCCAATATACAGAAACGTCTTGCGGTATCCCCTACAGGGAAAGTGCCAGGAGGGAAAAGTGAGGATTATGCTTAGACTTTCTCGGAACTGCTTCAAATCAACTAGATATCTTTGTGCTGTAAATCTCCCAACAGCCAAATGTAAAAGCAGCAAACATCTCGCTGTATGTCCCACATCCAAAGTGCCAAGAGAGTAATGTAGAGCTTGCTCTCCCTGTCTTTGAGTACTGTTTGCACTGTCCCAATTACGTCTTTGCTAACATTCTCTTCAGAGCTGCAGTGAAACCAGGAACCACGTGGAGAAGGCACCCACACTGAAAGTGCCTGGAGGGAACATTGGGGCTTCTTCTCAGTGTCTCTGACATAGGGTTTCACTGTCCCGGGAAACTCTCTGCTAACACCCTGCAGAGCGCTGTGCCCAATATACAGAAACGTCTTGCGGTATCTCCTACAGGGAAAGTGCCAGGAGGAATTGTGGAGCTTGGTCTCAGTGTCTCTGAGAATTGCTCTGATTATCCGTGTGACCTCTTTGCTAAGACACTCCAGAAAGCTGTCCTCAAAACCAACACACATCTTGACATATCTCCCACATTGATCGCAGTGTCTCCAGAAACGGCATTCAAGGAGCCAGGAACTTTTCTCCCTACACTATCCATTGAGTTGTCCTCAAAACCAATATACATCCTGCTATATCTCCCACATGGAAAGTGCCAGGAGGGAAAAGTGAGGATTATGCTTAGACTTTCTCGGAACTGCTTCAAATCAACTAGATATCTTTGTGCTGTAAATCTCCCAACAGCCAAACGCAAAAGCAGCAAACATCTCGCTGTATGTCCCACATCCAAAGTGCCAAGAGAGAGCTTGCTCTCCCTGTCTTTGAGTACTGCTTGCACTGTCCCGATTACCTCTTTGCTAACATTCTCTTCAGAGCTGCAGTGAAACCAGGAACCACGTGGAGAAGGCACCCACACTGAAAGTGCCTGGAGGGAACATTGGGGCTTCTTCTCAGTGTCTCCGATATAGGGATTCACTGTCCCGGGAAACTATCTGCTAACACCCTGCAGAGCGCTGTGCCCAATGTACAGAAACGTCTTGCGGTATCTCCTACAGGGAAAGTGCCAGGAGGGAAAAGTGAGGATTATGTTTAGACTTTCTCGGAACTGCTTCAAATCAACTAGATATCTTTGTGCTGTAAATCTCCCAACAGCCAAATGTAAAAGCAGCAAACATCTCGCTGTATGTCCCACATCCAAAGTGCCAAGAGAGTAATGTAGAGCTTGCTCTCCCTGTCTTTGAGTACTGTTTGCACTGTCCCGATTACCTCTTTGCTAACATTCTCTTCAGAGCTGCAGTGAAACCAGGAACCACGTGGAGAAGGCACCCACACTGAAAGTGCCTGGAGGGAACATGGGGGCTTCTTCTCAGTGTCTCTGACATAGGGTTTCACTGTCCCGGGAAACTCTCTGCTAACACCCTGCAGAGCGCTGTGCCCAATGTACAGAAACGTCTTGCGGTATCTCCTACAGGGAAAGTGCCAGGAGGGAAAAGTGAGGATTATGTTTAGACTTTCTCGGAACTGCTTCAAATCAACTAGATATCTTTGTGCTGTAAATCTCCCAACAGCCAAATGTAAAAGCAGCAAACATCTCGCTGTATGTCCCACATCCAAAGTGCCAAGAGAGAGCTTGCTCTCCCTGTCTTTGAGTACTGTTTGCACTGTCCCGATTACCTCTTTGCTAACATTCTCTTCAGAGCTGCAGTGAAACCAGGAACCACGTGGAGAAGGCACCCACACTGAAAGTGCCTGGAGGGAACATTGGGGCTTCTTCTCAGTGTCTCTGACATAGGGTTTCACTGTCCCGGGAAACTCTCTGCTAACACCCTGCAGAGCGCTGTGCCCAATATACAGAAACGTCTTGCGGTATCCCCTACAATGAAAGTGCCAGGAGGGAAAAGTGAGGATTATGCTTAGACTTTCTCGGAACTGCTTCAAATCAACTAGATATCTTTGTGCTGTAAATCTCCCAACAGCCAAATGTAAAAGCAGCAAACATCTCGCTCTATGTCCCACATCCAAAGTGCCGAGAGAGTAATGTAGAGCTTGCTCTCCCTGTCTTTGAGTACTGTTTGCACTGTCCCGATTACCTCTTTGCTAACATTCTCTTCAGAGCTGCAGTGAAACCAGGAACCACGTGGAGAAGGCACCCACACTGAAAGTGCCTGGAGGGAACATTGGGGCTTCTTCTCAGTGTCTCTGACATAGGGTTTCACTGTCCCGGGAAACTCTCTGCTAACACCCCGCAGAGCGCTGTGCCCAATATACAGAAACGTCTTGCGGTATCCCCTACAGTGAAAGTGCCAGGAGGGAAAAGTGAGGATTATGCTTAGACTTTCTCGGAACTGCTTCAAATCAACTAGATATCTTTGTGCTGTAAATCTCCCAACAGCCAAATGTAAAAGCAGCAAACATCTCGCTCTATGTCCCACATCCAAAGTGCCGAGAGAGTAATGTAGAGCTTGCTCTCCCTGTCTTTGAGTACTGTTTGCACTGTCCCGATTACCTCTTTGCTAACATTCTCTTCAGAGCTGCAGTGAAACCAGGAACCACGTGGAGAAGGCACCCACACTGAAAGTGCCTGGAGGGAACATTGGGGCTTCTTCTCAGTGTCTCTGACATAGGGTTTCACTGTCCCGGGAAACTCTCTGCTAACACCCCGCAGAGCGCTGTGCCCAATATACAGAAACGTCTTGCGGTATCTCCTACAGGGAAAGTGCCAGGAGGAATTGTGGAGCTTGGTCTCAGTGTCTCTGAGAATTGCTCTGATTATCCGTGTGACCTCTTTGCTGAGACACTCCAGAAAGCTGTCCTCAAAACCAACACACATCTTGACATATCTCCCACATTGATCGCAGTGTCTCCAGAAACGGCATTCAAGGAGCCAGGAACTTTTCTCCCTACACTATCCATTGAGTTGTCCTCAAAACCAATATACATCCTGCTATATCTCCCACATGGAAAGTGCCAGGAGGGAAAAGTGAGGATTATGTTTAGACTTTCTCGGAACTGCTTCAAATCAACTAGATATCTTTGTGCTGTAAATCTCCCAACAGCCAAACGCAAAAGCAGCAAACATCTCGCTGTATGTCCCACATCCAAAGTGCCAAGAGAGAGCTTGCTCTCCCTGTCTTTGAGTACTGTTTGCACTGTCCCGGTTACCTCTTTGCTAACATTCTCTTCAGAGCTGCAGTGAAACCAGGAACCACGTGGAGAAGGCACCCACACTGAAAGTGCCTGGAGGGAACATTGGGGCTTCTTCTCACTGTCTCTGACATAGGGTTTCACTGTCCCGGGAAACTCTCTGCTAACACCCTGCAGAGCGCTGTGCCCAATATACAGAAACGTCTTGCGGTATCCCCTACAGGGAAAGTGCCAGGAGGGAAAAGTGAGGATTATGCTTAGACTTTCTCGGAACTGCTTCAAATCAACTAGATATCTTTGTGCTGTAAATCTCCCAACAGCCAAACGCAAAAGCAGCAAACATCTCGCTGTATGTCCCACATCCAAAGTGCCGAGAGAGTAATGTAGAGCTTGCTCTCCCTGTCTTTGAGTACTGTTTGCACTGTCCCGATTACCTCTTTGCTAACATTCTCTTCAGAGCTGCAGTGAAACCAGGAACCACGTGGAGAAGGCACCCACACTGAAAGTGCCTGGAGGAAACATTGGGGCTTCTTCTCAGTGTCTTTGACATAGGGTTTCACTGTCCCGGGAAACTCTCTGCTAACACCCTGCAGAGCGCTGTGCCCAATATACAGAAACGTCTTGCGGTATCCCCTACAGGGAAAGTGCCAGGAGGGAAAAGTGAGGATTATGCTTAGACTTTCTCGGAACTGCTTCAAATCAACTAGATATCTTTGTGCTGTAAATCTCCCAACAGCCAAATGTAAAAGCAGCAAACATCTCGCTGTATGTCCCACATCCAAAGTGCCAAGAGAGTAATGTAGAGCTTGCTCTCCCTGTCTTTGAGTACTGTTTGCACTGTCCCGATTACCTCTTTGCTAACATTCTCTTCAGAGCTGCAGTGAAACCAGGAACCACGTGGAGAAGGCACCCACACTGAAAGTGCCTGGAAGGAACGTTGGGGCTTCTTCTCACTGTCTCTGACATAGGGTTTCACTGTCCCGGGAAACTCTCTGCTAACACCCTGCAGAGCGCTGTGCCCAATATACAGAAACGTCTTGCGGTATCTCCTACAGGGAAAGTGCCAGGAGGAATTGTGGAGCTTGGTCTCAGTGTCTCTGAGAATTGCTCTGATTATCCGTGTGACCTCTTTGCTGAGACACTCCAGAAAGCTGTCCTCAAAACCAACACACATCTTGACATATCTCCCACATTGATCGCAGTGTCTCCAGAAACGGCATTCAAGGAGCCAGGAACTTTTCTCCCTACACTATCCATTGAGTTGTCCTCAAAACCAATATACATCCTGCTATATCTCCCACATGGAAAGTGCCAGGAGGGAAAAGTGAGGATTATGTTTAGACTTTCTCGGAACTGCTTCAAATCAACTAGATATCTTTGTGCTGTAAATCTCCCAACAGCCAAACGCAAAAGCAGCAAACATCTCGCTGTATGTCCCACATCCAAAGTGCCAAGAGAGAGCTTGCTCTCCCTGTCTTTGAGTACTGCTTGCACTGTCCCGATTACCTCTTTGCTAACATTCTCTTCAGAGCTGCAGTGAAACCAGGAACCACGTGGAGAAGGCACCCACACTGAAAGTGCCTGGAGGGAACATTGGGGCTTCTTCTCAGTGTCTCTGACATAGGGTTTCACTGTCCCGGGAAACTCTCTGCTAACACCCTGCAGAGCGCTGTGCCCAATATACAGAAACGTCTTGCGGTATCTCCTACAGGGAAAGTGCCAGGAGGAATTGTGGAGGTTGGTCTCAGTGTCTCTGAGAATTGCTCTGATTATCCGTGTGACCTCTTTGCTAAGACACTCCAGAAAGCTGTCCTCAAAACCAACACACATCTTGACATATCTCCCACATTGATCGCAGTGTCTCCAGAAACGGCATTCAAGGAGCCAGGAACTTTTCTCCCTACAATGTCCATTGAGTTGTCCTCAAAACCAATATACATCCTGCTATATCTCCCACATGGAAAGTGCCAGGAGGGAAAAGTGAGGATTATGCTTAGACTTTCTTGGAACTGCTTCAAATCAACTAGATATCTTTGTGCTGTAAATCTCCCAACAGCCAAACGCAAAAGCAGCAAACATCTCGCTGTATGTCCCACATCCAAAGTGCCAAGAGAGAGCTTGCTCTCCCTGTCTTTGAGTACTGTTTGCACTGTCCCGATTACCTCTTTGCTAACATTCTCTTCAGAGCTGCAGTGAAACCAGGAACCACGTGGAGAAGGCACCCACACTGAAAGTGCCTGGAGGAAACATTGGGGCTTCTTCTCAGTGTCTCTGACATAGGGTTTCACTGTCCCGGGAAACTCTCTGCTAACACCCTGCAGAGCGCTGTGCCCAATGTACAGAAACGTCTTGCGGTATCCCCTACAGGGAAAGTGCCAGGAGGGAAAAGTGAGGATTATGTTTAGACTTTCTCGGAACTGCTTCAAATCAACTAGATATCTTTGTGCTGTAAATCTCCCAACAGCCAAATGTAAAAGCAGCAAACATCTCGCTGTATGTCCCACATCCAAAGTGCCAAGAGAGTAATGTAGAGCTTGCTCTCCCTGTCTTTGAGTACTGTTTGCACTGTCCCGATTACCTCTTTGCTAACATTCTCTTCAGAGCTGCAGTGAAACCAGGAACCACGTGGAGAAGGCACCCACACTGAAAGTGCCTGGAGGGAACATTGGGGCTTCTTCTCAGTGTCTCTGACATAGGGTTTCACTGCCCCGGGAAACTCTCTGCTAACACCCTGCAGAGCGCTGTGCCCAATATACAGAAACGTCTTGCGGTATCTCCTACAGGGAAAGTGCCAGGAGGGAAAAGTGAGGATTATGTTTAGACTTTCTCGGAACTGCTTCAAATCAACTAGATATCTTTGTGCTGTAAATCTCCCAACAGCCAAATGTAAAAGCAGCAAACATCTCGCTGTATGTCCCACATCCAAAGTGCCAAGAGAGAGCTTGCTCTCCCTGTCTTTGAGTACTGTTTGCACTGTCCCGATTACCTCTTTGCTAACATTCTCTTCAGAGCTGCAGTGAAACCAGGAACCACGTGGAGAAGGCACCCACACTGAAAGTGCCTGGAGGGAACATTGGGGCTTCTTCTCAGTGTCTCTGACATAGGGTTTCACTGTCCCGGGAAACTCTCTGCTAACACCCTGCAGAGCGCTGTGCCCAATATACAGAAACGTCTTGCGGTATCCCCTACAGGGAAAGTGCCAGGAGGGAAAAGTGAGGATTATGCTTAGACTTTCTCGGAACTGCTTCAAATCAACTAGATATCTTTGTGCTGTAAATCTCCCAACAGCCAAATGTAAAAGCAGCAAACATCTCGCTGTATGTCCCACATCCAAAGTGCCGAGAGAGTAATGTAGAGCTTGCTCTCCCTGTCTTTGAGTACTGTTTGCACTGTCCCGATTACCTCTTTGCTAACATTCTCTTCAGAGCTGCAGTGAAACCAGGAACCACGTGGAGAAGGCACCCACACTGAAAGTGCCTGGAGGGAACATTGGGGCTTCTTCTCAGTGTCTTTGACATAGGGTTTCACTGTCCCAGGAAACTCTCTGCTAACACCCTGCAGAGCGCTGTGCCCAATATACAGAAACGTCTTGCGGTATCTCCTACAGGGAAAGTGCCAGGAGGGAAAAGTGAGGATTATGCTTAGACTTTCTCGGAACTGCTTCAAATCAACTAGATATCTTTGTGCTGTAAATCTCCCAACAGCCAAATGTAAAAGCAGCAAACATCTCGCTCTATGTCCCACATCCAAAGTGCCAAGAGAGAGCTTGCTCTCCCTGTCTTTGAGTACTGTTTGCACTGTCCCGATTACCTCTTTGCTAACATTCTCTTCAGAGCTGCAGTGAAACCAGGAACCACGTGGAGAAGGCACCCACACTGAAAGTGCCTGGAGGGAACATTGGGGCTTCTTCTCAGTGTCTCTGACATAGGGTTTCACTGTCCCGGGAAACTCTCTGCTAACACCCTGCAGAGCGCTGTGCCCAATATACAGAAACGTCTTGCGGTATCCCCTACAGGGAAAGTGCCAGGAGTGAAAAGTGAGGATTATGCTTAGACTTTCTCGGAACTGCTTCAAATCAACTAGATATCTTTGTGCTGTAAATCTCCCAACAGCCAAATGTAAAAGCAGCAAACATCTCGCTGTATGTCCCACATCCAAAGTGCCAAGAGAGTAATGTAGAGCTTGCTCTCCCTGTCTTTGAGTACTGTTTGCACTGTCCCGATTACCTCTTTGCTAACATTCTCTTCAGAGCTGCAGTGAAACCAGGAACCACGTGGAGAAGGCACCCACACTGAAAGTGCCTGGAGGGAACATTGGGGCTTCTTCTCAGTGTCTCTGACATAGGGTTTCACTGCCCCGGGAAACTCTCTGCTAACACCCTGCAGAGCGCTGTGCCCAATATACAGAAACGTCTTGCGGTATCTCCTACAGGGAAAGTGCCAGGAGGGAAAAGTGAGGATTATGTTTAGACTTTCTCGGAACTGCTTCAAATCAACTAGATATCTTTGTGCTGTAAATCTCCCAACAGCCAAATGTAAAAGCAGCAAACATCTCGCTGTATGTCCCACATCCAAAGTGCCAAGAGAGAGCTTGCTCTCCCTGTCTTTGAGTACTGTTTGCACTGTCCCGATTACCTCTTTGCTAACATTCTCTTCAGAGCTGCAGTGAAACCAGGAACCACGTGGAGAAGGCACCCACACTGAAAGTGCCTGGAGGGAACATTGGGGCTTCTTCTCAGTGTCTCTGACATAGGGTTTCACTGTCCCGGGAAACTCTCTGCTAACACCCTGCAGAGCGCTGTGCCCAATATACAGAAACGTCTTGCGGTATCCCCTACAGGGAAAGTGCCAGGAGGGAAAAGTGAGGATTATGCTTAGACTTTCTCGGAACTGCTTCAAATCAACTAGATATCTTTGTGCTGTAAATCTCCCAACAGCCAAATGTAAAAGCAGCAAACATCTCGCTGTATGTCCCACATCCAAAGTGCCGAGAGAGTAATGTAGAGCTTGCTCTCCCTGTCTTTGAGTACTGTTTGCACTGTCCCGATTACCTCTTTGCTAACATTCTCTTCAGAGCTGCAGTGAAACCAGGAACCACGTGGAGAAGGCACCCACACTGAAAGTGCCTGGAGGGAACATTGGGGCTTCTTCTCAGTGTCTTTGACATAGGGTTTCACTGTCCCAGGAAACTCTCTGCTAACACCCTGCAGAGCGCTGTGCCCAATATACAGAAACGTCTTGCGGTATCTCCTACAGGGAAAGTGCCAGGAGGGAAAAGTGAGGATTATGCTTAGACTTTCTCGGAACTGCTTCAAATCAACTAGATATCTTTGTGCTGTAAATCTCCCAACAGCCAAATGTAAAAGCAGCAAACATCTCGCTCTATGTCCCACATCCAAAGTGCCAAGAGAGAGCTTGCTCTCCCTGTCTTTGAGTACTGTTTGCACTGTCCCGATTACCTCTTTGCTAACATTCTCTTCAGAGCTGCAGTGAAACCAGGAACCACGTGGAGAAGGCACCCACACTGAAAGTGCCTGGAGGGAACATTGGGGCTTCTTCTCAGTGTCTCTGACATAGGGTTTCACTGTCCCGGGAAACTCTCTGCTAACACCCTGCAGAGCGCTGTGCCCAATATACAGAAACGTCTTGCGGTATCCCCTACAGGGAAAGTGCCAGGAGTGAAAAGTGAGGATTATGCTTAGACTTTCTCGGAACTGCTTCAAATCAACTAGATATCTTTGTGCTGTAAATCTCCCAACAGCCAAATGTAAAAGCAGCAAACATCTCGCTGTATGTCCCACATCCAAAGTGCCGAGAGAGTAATGTAGAGCTTGCTCTCCCTGTCTTTGAGTACTGTTTGCACTGTCCCGATTACCTCTTTGCTAACATTCTCTTCAGAGCTGCAGTGAAACCAGGAACCACGTGGAGAAGGCACCCACACTGAAAGTGCCTGGAGGGAACATTGGGGCTTCTTCTCAGTGTCTTTGACATAGGGTTTCACTGTCCCGGGAAACTCTCTGCTAACACCCTGCAGAGCGCTGTGCCCAATATACAGAAACGTCTTGCGGTATCTCCTACAGGGAAAGTGCGAGGAGGGAAAAGTGAGGATTATGTTTAGACTTTCTCGGAACTGCTTCAAATCAACTAGATATCTTTGTGCTGTAAATCTCCCAACAGCCAAATGTAAAAGCAGCAAACATCTCGCTGTATGTCCCACATCCAAAGTGCCAAGAGAGAGCTTGCTCTCCCTGTCTTTGAGTACTGTTTGCACTGTCCCGATTACCTCTTTGCTAACATTCTCTTCAGAGCTGCAGTGAAACCAGGAACCACGAGGAGAAGGCACCCACACTGAAAGTGCCTGGAGGGAACATTGGGGCTTCTTCTCACTGTCTCTGACATAGGGTTTCACTGTCCCGGGAAACTCTCTGCTAACACCCTGCAGAGCGCTGTGCCCAATATACAGAAACGTCTTGCGGTATCTCCTACAGGGAAAGTGCCAGGAGGAATTGTGGAGCTTGGTCTCAGTGTCTCTGAGAATTGCTCTGATTATCCGTGTGACCTCTTTGCTGAGACACTCCAGAAAGCTGTCCTCAAAACCAACACACATCTTGACATATCTCCCACATTGATCGCAGTGTCTCCAGAAACGGCATTCAAGGAGCCAGGAACTTTTCTCCCTACACTATCCATTGAGTTGTCCTCAAAACCAATATACATCCTGCTATATCTCCCACATGGAAAGTGCCAGGAGGGAAAAGTGAGGATTATGTTTAGACTTTCTCTGAACTGCTTCAAATCAACTAGATATCTTTGTGCTGTAAATCTCCCAACAGCCAAACGCAAAAGCAGCAAACATCTCGCTGTATGTCCCACATCCAAAGTGCCAAGAGAGAGCTTGCTCTCCCTGTCTTTGAGTACTGCTTGCACTGTCCCGATTACCTCTTTGCTAACATTCTCTTCAGAGCTGCAGTGAAACCAGGAACCACGTGGAGAAGGCACCCACACTGAAAGTGCCTGGAGGGAACATTGGGGCTTCTTCTCAGTGTCTCTGACATAGGGTTTCACTGTCCCGGGAAACTCTCTGCTAACACCCTGCAGAGCGCTGTGCCCAATATACAGAAACGTCTTGCGGTATCTCCTACAGGGAAAGTGCCAGGAGGAATTGTGGAGGTTGGTCTCAGTGTCTCTGAGAATTGCTCTGATTATCCGTGTGACCTCTTTGCTAAGACACTCCAGAAAGCTGTCCTCAAAACCAACACACATCTTGACATATCTCCCACATTGATCGCAGTTTCTCCAGAAACGGCATTCAAGGAGCCAGGAACTTTTCTCCCTACACTATCCATTGAGTTGTCCTCAAAACCAATATACATCCTGCTATATCTCCCACATGGAAAGTGCCAGGAGGGAAAAGTGAGGATTATGTTTAGACTTTCTCGGAACTGCTTCAAATCAACTAGATATCTTTGTGCTGTAAATCTCCCAACAGCCAAATGTAAAAGCAGCAAACATCTCGCTGTATGTCCCACATCCAAAGTGCCAAGAGAGAGCTTGCTCTCCCTGTCTTTGAGTACTGTTTGTACTGTCCCGATTACCTCTTTGCTAACATTCTCTTCAGAGCTGCAGTGAAACCAGGAACCACGTGGAGAAGGCACCCACACTGAAAGTGCCTGGAGGGAACATTGGGGCTTCTTCTCAGTGTCTCCGATATAGGGGTTCACTGTCCCGGGAAACTCTCTGCTAACACCCTGCAGAGCGCTGTGCCCAATGTACAGAAACGTCTTGCGGTATCCCCTACAGGGAAAGTGCCAGGAGGGAAAAGTGAGGATTATGTTTAGACTTTCTCGGAACTGCTTCAAATCAACTAGATATCTTTGTGCTGTAAATCTCCCAACAGCCAAATGTAAAAGCAGCAAACATCTCGCTGTATGTCCCACATCCAAAGTGCCAAGAGAGTAATGTAGAGCTTGCTCTCCCTGTCTTTGAGTACTGTTTGCACTGTCCCGATTACCTCTTTGCTAACATTCTCTTCAGAGCTGCAGTGAAACCAGGAACCACGTGGAGAAGGCACCCACACTGAAAGTGCCTGGAGGGAACATTGGGGCTTCTTCTCAGTGTCTCTGATATAGGGTTTCACTGTCCCGGGAAACTCTCTGCTAACACCCTGCAGAGCGCTGTGCCCAATGTACAGAAACGTCTTGCGGTATCTCCTACAGGGAAAGTGCCAGGAGGAATTGTGGAGCTTGGTCTCAGTGTCTCTGAGAATTGCTCTGATTATCCGTGTGACCTCTTTGCTAAGACACTCCAGAAAGCTGTCCTCAAAACCAACACACATCTTGACATATCTCCCACATTGATCGCAGTGTCTCCAGAAACGGCATTCAAGGAGCCAGGAACTTTTCTCCCTACAATGTCCATTGAGTTGTCCTCAAAACCAATATACATCCTGCTATATCTCCCACATGGAAAGTGCCAGGAGGGAAAAGTGAGGATTATGCTTAGACTTTCTTGGAACTGCTTCAAATCAACTAGATATCTTTGTGCTGTAAATCTCCCAACAGCCAAATGTAAAAGCAGCAAACATCTCGCTCTATGTCCCACATCCAAAGTGCCAAGAGAGAGCTTGCTCTCCCTGTCTTTGAGTACTGTTTGCACTGTCCCGATTACCTCTTTGCTAACATTCTCTTCAGAGCTGCAGTGAAACCAGGAACCACGTGGAGAAGGCACCCACACTGAAAGTGCCTGGAGGGAACATTGGGGCTTCTTCTCAGTGTCTCTGACATAGGGTTTCACTGTCCCGGGAAACTCTCTGCTAACACCCTGCAGAGCGCTGTGCCCAATATACAGAAACGTCTTGCGGTATCCCCTACAGGGAAAGTGCCAGGAGGGAAAAGTGAGGATTATGCTTAGACTTTCTCGGAACTGCTTCAAATCAACTAGATATCTTTGTGCTGTAAATCTCCCAACAGCCAAATGTAAAAGCAGCAAACATCTCGCTGTATGTCCCACATCCAAAGTGCCAAGAGAGTAATGTAGAGCTTGCTCTCCCTGTCTTTGAGTACTGTTTGCACTGTCCCGATTACCTCTTTGCTAACATTCTCTTCAGAGCTGCAGTGAAACCAGGAACCACGTGGAGAAGGCACCCACACTGAAAGTGCCTGGAGGGAACATTGGGGCTTCTTCTCAGTGTCTCTGACATAGGGTTTCACTGCCCCGGGAAACTCTCTGCTAACACCCTGCAGAGCGCTGTGCCCAATATACAGAAACGTCTTGCGGTATCTCCTACAGGGAAAGTGCCAGGAGGGAAAAGTGAGGATTATGTTTAGACTTTCTCGGAACTGCTTCAAATCAACTAGATATCTTTGTGCTGTAAATCTCCCAACAGCCAAATGTAAAAGCAGCAAACATCTCGCTGTATGTCCCACATCCAAAGTGCCAAGAGAGAGCTTGCTCTCCCTGTCTTTGAGTACTGTTTGCACTGTCCCGATTACCTCTTTGCTAACATTCTCTTCAGAGCTGCAGTGAAACCAGGAACCACGTGGAGAAGGCACCCACACTGAAAGTGCCTGGAGGGAACATTGGGGCTTCTTCTCAGTGTCTCTGACATAGGGTTTCACTGTCCCGGGAAACTCTCTGCTAACACCCTGCAGAGCGCTGTGCCCAATATACAGAAACGTCTTGCGGTATCCCCTACAGGGAAAGTGCCAGGAGGGAAAAGTGAGGATTATGCTTAGACTTTCTCGGAACTGCTTCAAATCAACTAGATATCTTTGTGCTGTAAATCTCCCAACAGCCAAATGTAAAAGCAGCAAACATCTCGCTGTATGTCCCACATCCAAAGTGCCGAGAGAGTAATGTAGAGCTTGCTCTCCCTGTCTTTGAGTACTGTTTGCACTGTCCCGATTACCTCTTTGCTAACATTCTCTTCAGAGCTGCAGTGAAACCAGGAACCACGTGGAGAAGGCACCCACACTGAAAGTGCCTGGAGGGAACATTGGGGCTTCTTCTCAGTGTCTTTGACATAGGGTTTCACTGTCCCAGGAAACTCTCTGCTAACACCCTGCAGAGCGCTGTGCCCAATATACAGAAACGTCTTGCGGTATCTCCTACAGGGAAAGTGCCAGGAGGGAAAAGTGAGGATTATGCTTAGACTTTCTCGGAACTGCTTCAAATCAACTAGATATCTTTGTGCTGTAAATCTCCCAACAGCCAAATGTAAAAGCAGCAAACATCTCGCTCTATGTCCCACATCCAAAGTGCCAAGAGAGAGCTTGCTCTCCCTGTCTTTGAGTACTGTTTGCACTGTCCCGATTACCTCTTTGCTAACATTCTCTTCAGAGCTGCAGTGAAACCAGGAACCACGTGGAGAAGGCACCCACACTGAAAGTGCCTGGAGGGAACATTGGGGCTTCTTCTCAGTGTCTCTGACATAGGGTTTCACTGTCCCGGGAAACTCTCTGCTAACACCCTGCAGAGCGCTGTGCCCAATATACAGAAACGTCTTGCGGTATCCCCTACAGGGAAAGTGCCAGGAGTGAAAAGTGAGGATTATGCTTAGACTTTCTCGGAACTGCTTCAAATCAACTAGATATCTTTGTGCTGTAAATCTCCCAACAGCCAAATGTAAAAGCAGCAAACATCTCGCTGTATGTCCCACATCCAAAGTGCCGAGAGAGTAATGTAGAGCTTGCTCTCCCTGTCTTTGAGTACTGTTTGCACTGTCCCGATTACCTCTTTGCTAACATTCTCTTCAGAGCTGCAGTGAAACCAGGAACCACGTGGAGAAGGCACCCACACTGAAAGTGCCTGGAGGGAACATTGGGGCTTCTTCTCAGTGTCTTTGACATAGGGTTTCACTGTCCCGGGAAACTCTCTGCTAACACCCTGCAGAGCGCTGTGCCCAATATACAGAAACGTCTTGCGGTATCTCCTACAGGGAAAGTGCCAGGAGGGAAAAGTGAGGATTATGTTTAGACTTTCTCGGAACTGCTTCAAATCAACTAGATATCTTTGTGCTGTAAATCTCCCAACAGCCAAATGTAAAAGCAGCAAACATCTCGCTGTATGTCCCACATCCAAAGTGCCAAGAGAGAGCTTGCTCTCCCTGTCTTTGAGTACTGTTTGCACTGTCCCGATTACCTCTTTGCTAACATTCTCTTCAGAGCTGCAGTGAAACCAGGAACCACGAGGAGAAGGCACCCACACTGAAAGTGCCTGGAGGGAACATTGGGGCTTCTTCTCACTGTCTCTGACATAGGGTTTCACTGTCCCGGGAAACTCTCTGCTAACACCCTGCAGAGCGCTGTGCCCAATATACAGAAACGTCTTGCGGTATCTCCTACAGGGAAAGTGCCAGGAGGAATTGTGGAGCTTGGTCTCAGTGTCTCTGAGAATTGCTCTGATTATCCGTGTGACCTCTTTGCTGAGACACTCCAGAAAGCTGTCCTCAAAACCAACACACATCTTGACATATCTCCCACATTGATCGCAGTGTCTCCAGAAACGGCATTCAAGGAGCCAGGAACTTTTCTCCCTACACTATCCATTGAGTTGTCCTCAAAACCAATATACATCCTGCTATATCTCCCACATGGAAAGTGCCAGGAGGGAAAAGTGAGGATTATGTTTAGACTTTCTCTGAACTGCTTCAAATCAACTAGATATCTTTGTGCTGTAAATCTCCCAACAGCCAAACGCAAAAGCAGCAAACATCTCGCTGTATGTCCCACATCCAAAGTGCCAAGAGAGAGCTTGCTCTCCCTGTCTTTGAGTACTGCTTGCACTGTCCCGATTACCTCTTTGCTAACATTCTCTTCAGAGCTGCAGTGAAACCAGGAACCACGTGGAGAAGGCACCCACACTGAAAGTGCCTGGAGGGAACATTGGGGCTTCTTCTCAGTGTCTCTGACATAGGGTTTCACTGTCCCGGGAAACTCTCTGCTAACACCCTGCAGAGCGCTGTGCCCAATATACAGAAACGTCTTGCGGTATCTCCTACAGGGAAAGTGCCAGGAGGAATTGTGGAGGTTGGTCTCAGTGTCTCTGAGAATTGCTC
Source organism: Chroicocephalus ridibundus (assembly GCF_963924245.1). Classification (NCBI taxonomy): domain Eukaryota; kingdom Metazoa; phylum Chordata; class Aves; order Charadriiformes; family Laridae; genus Chroicocephalus; species Chroicocephalus ridibundus. The sequence goes on from NW_026961682.1 coordinate 461,786, forward strand.
TGATTATCCGTGTGACCTCTTTGCTAAGACACTCCAGAAAGCTGTCCTCAAAACCAACACACATCTTGACATATCTCCCACATTGATCGCAGTTTCTCCAGAAACGGCATTCAAGGAGCCAGGAACTTTTCTCCCTACACTATCCATTGAGTTGTCCTCAAAACCAATATACATCCTGCTATATCTCCCACATGGAAAGTGCCAGGAGGGAAGAGTGAGGATTATGTTTAGACTTTCTCGGAACTGCTTCAAATCAACTAGATATCTTTGTGCTGTAAATCTCCCAACAGCCAAATGTAAAAGCAGCAAACATCTCGCTGTATGTCCCACATCGAAAGTGCCAAGAGAGAGCTTGCTCTCCCTGTCTTTGAGTACTGTTTGTACTGTCCCGATTACCTCTTTGCTAACATTCTCTTCAGAGCTGCAGTGAAACCAGGAACCACGTGGAGAAGGCACCCACACTGAAAGTGCCTGGAGGGAACATTGGGGCTTCTTCTCAGTGTCTCCGATATAGGGGTTCACTGTCCCGGGAAACTCTCTGCTAACACCCTGCAGAGCGCTGTGCCCAATGTACAGAAACGTCTTGCGGTATCCCCTACAGGGAAAGTGCCAGGAGGGAAAAGTGAGGATTATGTTTAGACTTTCTCGGAACTGCTTCAAATCAACTAGATATCTTTGTGCTGTAAATCTCCCAACAGCCAAATGTAAAAGCAGCAAACATCTCGCTGTATGTCCCACATCCAAAGTGCCAAGAGAGTAATGTAGAGCTTGCTCTCCCTGTCTTTGAGTACTGTTTGCACTGTCCCGATTACCTCTTTGCTAACATTCTCTTCAGAGCTGCAGTGAAACCAGGAACCACGTGGAGAAGGCACCCACACTGAAAGTGCCTGGAGGGAACATTGGGGCTTCTTCTCAGTGTCTCTGATATAGGGTTTCACTGTCCCGGGAAACTCTCTGCTAACACCCTGCAGAGCGCTGTGCCCAATGTACAGAAACGTCTTGCGGTATCTCCTACAGGGAAAGTGCCAGGAGGAATTGTGGAGCTTGGTCTCAGTGTCTCTGAGAATTGCTCTGATTATCCGTGTGACCTCTTTGCTAAGACACTCCAGAAAGCTGTCCTCAAAACCAACACACATCTTGACATATCTCCCACATTGATCGCAGTGTCTCCAGAAACGGCATTCAAGGAGCCAGGAACTTTTCTCCCTACAATGTCCATTGAGTTGTCCTCAAAACCAATATACATCCTGCTATATCTCCCACATGGAAAGTGCCAGGAGGGAAAAGTGAGGATTATGCTTAGACTTTCTTGGAACTGCTTCAAATCAACTAGATATCTTTGTGCTGTAAATCTCCCAACAGCCAAACGCAAAAGCAGCAAACATCTCGCTGTATGTCCCACATCCAAAGTGCCAAGAGAGTAATGTAGAGCTTGCTCTCCCTGTCTTTGAGTACTGTTTGCACTGTCCCGATTACCTCTTTGCTAACATTCTCTTCAGAGCTGCAGTGAAACCAGGAACCACGTGGAGAAGGCACCCACACTGAAAGTGCCTGGAGGAAACATTGGGGCTTCTTCTCAGTGTCTCTGACATAGGGTTTCACTGTCCCGGGAAACTCTCTGCTAACACCCTGCAGAGCGCTGTGCCCAATGTACAGAAACGTCTTGCGGTATCTCCTACAGGGAAAGTGCCAGGAGGGAAAAGTGAGGATTATGTTTAGACTTTCTCGGAACTGCTTCAAATCAACTAGATATCTTTGTGCTGTAAATCTCCCAACAGCCAAATGTAAGAGCAGCAAACATCTCGCTGTATGTCCCACATCCAAAGTGCCAAGAGAGTAATGTAGAGCTTGCTCTCCCTGTCTTTGAGTACTGTTTGCACTGTCCCGATTACCTCTTTGCTAACATTCTCTTCAGAGCTGCAGTGAAACCAGGAACCACGTGGAGAAGGCACCCACACTGAAAGTGCCTGGAGGGAACATTGGGGCTTCTTCTCAGTGTCTCTGACATAGGGTTTCACTGCCCCGGGAAACTCTCTGCTAACACCCTGCAGAGCGCTGTGCCCAATATACAGAAACGTCTTGCGGTATCTCCTACAGGGAAAGTGCCAGGAGGGAAAAGTGAGGATTATGTTTAGACTTTCTCGGAACTGCTTCAAATCAACTAGATATCTTTGTGCTGTAAATCTCCCAACAGCCAAATGTAAAAGCAGCAAACATCTCGCTGTATGTCCCACATCCAAAGTGCCAAGAGAGAGCTTGCTCTCCCTGTCTTTGAGTACTGTTTGCACTGTCCCGATTACCTCTTTGCTAACATTCTCTTCAGAGCTGCAGTGAAACCAGGAACCACGTGGAGAAGGCACCCACACTGAAAGTGCCTGGAGGGAACATTGGGGCTTCTTCTCAGTGTCTCTGACATAGGGTTTCACTGTCCCGGGAAACTCTCTGCTAACACCCTGCAGAGCGCTGTGCCCAATATACAGAAACGTCTTGCGGTATCCCCTACAGGGAAAGTGCCAGGAGGGAAAAGTGAGGATTATGCTTAGACTTTCTCGGAACTGCTTCAAATCAACTAGATATCTTTGTGCTGTAAATCTCCCAACAGCCAAATGTAAAAGCAGCAAACATCTCGCTGTATGTCCCACATCCAAAGTGCCGAGAGAGTAATGTAGAGCTTGCTCTCCCTGTCTTTGAGTACTGTTTGCACTGTCCCGATTACCTCTTTGCTAACATTCTCTTCAGAGCTGCAGTGAAACCAGGAACCACGTGGAGAAGGCACCCACACTGAAAGTGCCTGGAGGGAACATTGGGGCTTCTTCTCAGTGTCTTTGACATAGGGTTTCACTGTCCCAGGAAACTCTCTGCTAACACCCTGCAGAGCGCTGTGCCCAATATACAGAAACGTCTTGCGGTATCTCCTACAGGGAAAGTGCCAGGAGGGAAAAGTGAGGATTATGCTTAGACTTTCTCGGAACTGCTTCAAATCAACTAGATATCTTTGTGCTGTAAATCTCCCAACAGCCAAATGTAAAAGCAGCAAACATCTCGCTCTATGTCCCACATCCAAAGTGCCAAGAGAGAGCTTGCTCTCCCTGTCTTTGAGTACTGTTTGCACTGTCCCGATTACCTCTTTGCTAACATTCTCTTCAGAGCTGCAGTGAAACCAGGAACCACGTGGAGAAGGCACCCACACTGAAAGTGCCTGGAGGGAACATTGGGGCTTCTTCTCAGTGTCTCTGACATAGGGTTTCACTGTCCCGGGAAACTCTCTGCTAACACCCTGCAGAGCGCTGTGCCCAATATACAGAAACGTCTTGCGGTATCCCCTACAGGGAAAGTGCCAGGAGGGAAAAGTGAGGATTATGCTTAGACTTTCTCGGAACTGCTTCAAATCAACTAGATATCTTTGTGCTGTAAATCTCCCAACAGCCAAATGTAAAAGCAGCAAACATCTCGCTGTATGTCCCACATCCAAAGTGCCGAGAGAGTAATGTAGAGCTTGCTCTCCCTGTCTTTGAGTACTGTTTGCACTGTCCCGATTACCTCTTTGCTAACATTCTCTTCAGAGCTGCAGTGAAACCAGGAACCACGTGGAGAAGGCACCCACACTGAAAGTGCCTGGAGGGAACATTGGGGCTTCTTCTCAGTGTCTTTGACATAGGGTTTCACTGTCCCGGGAAACTCTCTGCTAACACCCTGCAGAGCGCTGTGCCCAATATACAGAAACGTCTTGCGGTATCTCCTACAGGGAAAGTGCCAGGAGGGAAAAGTGAGGATTATGTTTAGACTTTCTCGGAACTGCTTCAAATCAACTAGATATCTTTGTGCTGTAAATCTCCCAACAGCCAAATGTAAAAGCAGCAAACATCTCGCTGTATGTCCCACATCCAAAGTGCCAAGAGAGAGCTTGCTCTCCCTGTCTTTGAGTACTGTTTGCACTGTCCCGATTACCTCTTTGCTAACATTCTCTTCAGAGCTGCAGTGAAACCAGGAACCACGTGGAGAAGGCACCCACACTGAAAGTGCCTGGAGGGAACATGGGGGCTTCTTCTCAGTGTCTCTGACATAGGGTTTCACTGTCCCGGGAAACTCTCTGCTAACACCCTGCAGAGCGCTGTGCCCAATATACAGAAACGTCTTGCGGTATCTCCTACAGGGAAAGTGCCAGGAGGAATTGTGGAGCTTGGTCTCAGTGTCTCTGAGAATTGCTCTGATTATCCGTGTGACCTCTTTGCTGAGACACTCCAGAAAGCTGTCCTCAAAACCAACACACATCTTGACATATCTCCCACATTGATCGCAGTGTCTCCAGAAACGGCATTCAAGGAGCCAGGAACTTTTCTCCCTACACTGTCCATTGAGTTGTCCTCAAAACCAATATACATCCTGCTATATCTCCCACATGGAAAGTGCCAGGAGGGAAAAGTGAGGATTATGCTTAGACTTTCTCGGAACTGCTTCAAATCAACTAGATATCTTTGTGCTGTAAATCTCCCAACAGCCAAATGTAAAAGCAGCAAACATCTCGCTGTATGTCCCACATCCAAAGTGCCAAGAGAGAGCTTGCTCTCCCTGTCTTTGAGTACTGTTTGCACTGTCCCGGTTACCTCTTTGCTAACATTCTCTTCAGAGCTGCAGTGAAACCAGGAACCACGTGGAGAAGGCACCCACACTGAAAGTGCCTGGAGGGAACATTGGGGCTTCTTCTCAGTGTCTCTGACATAGGGTTTCACTGTCCCGGGAAACTCTCTGCTAACACCCTGCAGAGCGCTGTGCCCAATGTACAGAAACATCTTGCGGTATCTCCTACAGGGAAAGTGCCAGGAGGGAAAAGTGAGGATTATGTTTAGACTTTCTCGGAACTGCTTCAAATCAACTAGATATCTTTGTGCTGTAAATCTCCCAACAGCCAAATGTAAAAGCAGCAAACATCTCGCTGTATGTCCCACATCCAAAGTGCCAAGAGAGAGCTTGCTCTCCCTGTCTTTGAGTACTGCTTGCACTGTCCCGATTACCTCTTTGCTAACATTCTCTTCAGAGCTGCAGTGAAACCAGGAACCACGTGGAGAAGGCACCCACACTGAAAGTGCCTGGAGGGAACATTGGGGCTTCTTCTCAGTGTCTCTGACATAGGGTTTCACTGTCCCGGGAAACTCTCTGCTAACACCCTGCAGAGCGCTGTGCCCAATGTACAGAAACGTCTTGCGGTATCTCCTACAGGGAAAGTGCCAGGAGGGAAAAGTGAGGATTATGTTTAGACTTTCTCGGAACTGCTTCAAATCAACTAGATATCTTTGTGCTGTAAATCTCCCAACAGCCAAATGTAAAAGCAGCAAACATCTCGCTCTATGTCCCACATCCAAAGTGCCAAGAGAGTAATGTAGAGCTTGCTCTCCCTGTCTTTGAGTACTGTTTGCACTGTCCCGATTACCTCTTTGCTAACATTCTCTTCAGAGCTGCAGTGAAACCAGGAACCACGTGGAGAAGGCACCCACACTGAAAGTGCCTGGAAGGAACGTTGGGGCTTCTTCTCAGTGTCTCTGACATAGGGTTTCACTGTCCCGGGAAACTCTCTGCTAACACCCTGCAGAGCGCTGTGCCCAATATACAGAAACGTCTTGCGGTATCTCCTACAGGGAAAGTGCCAGGAGGGAAAAGTGAGGATTATGCTTAGACTTTCTCGGAACTGCTTCAAATCAACTAGATATCTTTGTGCTGTAAATCTCCCAACAGCCAAACGCAAAAGCAGCAAACATCTCGCTGTATGTCCCACATCCAAAGTGCCGAGAGAGTAATGTAGAGCTTGCTCTCCCTGTCTTTGAGTACTGTTTGCACTGTCCCGATTACCTCTTTGCTAACATTCTCTTCAGAGCTGCAGTGAAACCAGGAACCACGTGGAGAAGGCACCCACACTGAAAGTGCCTGGAGGGAACATTGGGGCTTCTTCTCAGTGTCTCCGATATAGGGGTTCACTGTCCCGGGAAACTCTCTGCTAACACCCTGCAGAGCGCTGTGCCCAATGTACAGAAACGTCTTGCGGTATCCCCTACAGGGAAAGTGCCAGGAGGGAAAAGTGAGGATTATGTTTAGACTTTCTCGGAACTGCTTCAAATCAACTAGATATCTTTGTGCTGTAAATCTCCCAACAGCAAATGTAAAAGCAGCAAACATCTCGCTGTATGTCCCACATCCAAAGTGCCAAGAGAGAGCTTGCTCTCCCTGTCTTTGAGTACTGTTTGTACTGTCCCGATTACCTCTTTGCTAACATTCTCTTCAGAGCTGCAGTGAAACCAGGAACCACGTGGAGAAGGCACCCACACTGAAAGTGCCTGGAGGGAACATTGGGGCTTCTTCTCAGTGTCTCCGATATAGGGGTTCACTGTCCCGGGAAACTCTCTGCTAACACCCTGCAGAGCGCTGTGCCCAATGTACAGAAACGTCTTGCGGTATCCCCTACAGGGAAAGTGCCAGGAGGGAAAAGTGAGGATTATGTTTAGACTTTCTCGGAACTGCTTCAAATCAACTAGATATCTTTGTGCTGTAAATCTCCCAACAGCCAAATGTAAAAGCAGCAAACATCTCGCTGTATGTCCCACATCCAAAGTGCCAAGAGAGTAATGTAGAGCTTGCTCTCCCTGTCTTTGAGTACTGTTTGCACTGTCCCGATTACCTCTTTGCTAACATTCTCTTCAGAGCTGCAGTGAAACCAGGAACCACGTGGAGAAGGCACCCACACTGAAAGTGCCTGGAGGGAACATTGGGGCTTCTTCTCAGTGTCTCTGATATAGGGTTTCACTGTCCCGGGAAACTCTCTGCTAACACCCTGCAGAGCGCTGTGCCAAATGTACAGAAACGTCTTGCGGTATCTCCTACAGGGAAAGTGCCAGGAGGAATTGTGGAGCTTGGTCTCAGTGTCTCTGAGAATTGCTCTGATTATCCGTGTGACCTCTTTGCTAAGACACTCCAGAAAGCTGTCCTCAAAACCAACACACATCTTGACATATCTCCCACATTGATCGCAGTGTCTCCAGAAACGGCATTCAAGGAGCCAGGAACTTTTCTCCCTACAATGTCCATTGAGTTGTCCTCAAAACCAATATACATCCTGCTATATCTCCCACATGGAAAGTGCCAGGAGGGAAAAGTGAGGAATATGCTTAGACTTTCTTGGAACTGCTTCAAATCAACTAGATATCTTTGTGCTGTAAATCTCCCAACAGCCAAACGCAAAAGCAGCAAACATCTCGCTGTATGTCCCACATCCAAAGTGCCAAGAGAGAGCTTGCTCTCCCTGTCTTTGAGTACTGTTTGCACTGTCCCGATTACCTCTTTGCTATCATTCTCTTCAGAGCTGCAGTGAAACCAGGAACCACGTGGAGAAGGCACCCACACTGAAAGTGCCTGGAGGAAACATTGGGGCTTCTTCTCAGTGTCTCTGACATAGGGTTTCACTGTCCCGGGAAACTCTCTGCTAACACCCTGCAGAGCGCTGTGCCCAATGTACAGAAACGTCTTGCGGTATCTCCTACAGGGAAAGTGCCAGGAGGGAAAAGTGAGGATTATGTTTAGACTTTCTCGGAACTGCTTCAAATCAACTAGATATCTTTGTGCTGTAAATCTCCCAACAGCCAAATGTAAAAGCAGCAAACATCTCGCTGTATGTCCCACATCCAAAGTGCCAAGAGAGTAATGTAGAGCTTGCTCTCCCTGTCTTTGAGTACTGTTTGCACTGTCCCGATTACCTCTTTGCTAACATTCTCTTCAGAGCTGCAGTGAAACCAGGAACCACGTGGAGAAGGCACCCACACTGAAAGTGCCTGGAGGGAACATTGGGGCTTCTTCTCAGTGTCTCTGACATAGGGTTTCACTGCCCCGGGAAACTCTCTGCTAACACCCTGCAGAGCGCTGTGCCCAATATACAGAAACGTCTTGCGGTATCTCCTACAGGGAAAGTGCCAGGAGGGAAAAGTGAGGATTATGTTTAGACTTTCTCGGAACTGCTTCAAATCAACTAGATATCTTTGTGCTGTAAATCTCCCAACAGCCAAATGTAAAAGCAGCAAACATCTCGCTGTATGTCCCACATCCAAAGTGCCAAGAGAGAGCTTGCTCTCCCTGTCTTTGAGTACTGTTTGCACTGTCCCGATTACCTCTTTGCTAACATTCTCTTCAGAGCTGCAGTGAAACCAGGAACCACGTGGAGAAGGCACCCACACTGAAAGTGCCTGGAGGGAACATTGGGGCTTCTTCTCAGTGTCTCTGACATAGGGTTTCACTGTCCCGGGAAACTCTCTGCTAACACCCTGCAGAGCGCTGTGCCCAATATACAGAAACGTCTTGCGGTATCCCCTACAGGGAAAGTGCCAGGAGGGAAAAGTGAGGATTATGCTTAGACTTTCTCGGAACTGCTTCAAATCAACTAGATATCTTTGTGCTGTAAATCTCCCAACAGCCAAATGTAAAAGCAGCAAACATCTCGCTGTATGTCCCACATCCAAAGTGCCGAGAGAGTAATGTAGAGCTTGCTCTCCCTGTCTTTGAGTACTGTTTGCACTGTCCCGATTACCTCTTTGCTAACATTCTCTTCAGAGCTGCAGTGAAACCAGGAACCACGTGGAGAAGGCACCCACACTGAAAGTGCCTGGAGGGAACATTGGGGCTTCTTCTCAGTGTCTTTGACATAGGGTTTCACTGTCCCAGGAAACTCTCTGCTAACACCCTGCAGAGCGCTGTGCCCAATATACAGAAACGTCTTGCGATATCTCCTACAGGGAAAGTGCCAGGAGGGAAAAGTGAGGATTATGCTTAGACTTTCTCGGAACTGCTTCAAATCAACTAGATATCTTTGTGCTGTAAATCTCCCAACAGCCAAATGTAAAAGCAGCAAACATCTCGCTGTATGTCCCACATCCAAAGTGCCAAGAGAGTAATGTAGAGCTTGCTCTCCCTGTCTTTGAGTACTGTTTGCACTGTCCCGATTACCTCTTTGCTAACATTCTCTTCAGAGCTGCAGTGAAACCAGGAACCACGTGGAGAAGGCACCCACACTGAAAGTGCCTGGAGGGAACATTGGGGCTTCTTCTCAGTGTCTCTGACATAGGGTTTCACTGTCCCGGGAAACTCTCTGCTAACACCCTGCAGAGCGCTGTGCCCAATATACAGAAACGTCTTGCGGTATCCCCTACAGGGAAAGTGCCAGGAGGGAAAAGTGAGGATTATGCTTAGACTTTCTCGGAACTGCTTCAAATCAACTAGATATCTTTGTGCTGTAAATCTCCCAACAGCCAAATGTAAAAGCAGCAAACATCTCGCTGTATGTCCCACATCCAAAGTGCCGAGAGAGTAATGTAGAGCTTGCTCTCCCTGTCTTTGAGTACTGTTTGCACTGTCCCGATTACCTCTTTGCTAACATTCTCTTCAGAGCTGCAGTGAAACCAGGAACCACGTGGAGAAGGCACCCACACTGAAAGTGCCTGGAGGGAACATTGGGGCTTCTTCTCAGTGTCTTTGACATAGGGTTTCACTGTCCCGGGAAACTCTCTGCTAACACCCTGCAGAGCGCTGTGCCCAATATACAGAAACGTCTTGCGGTATCTCCTACAGGGAAAGTGCCAGGAGGGAAAAGTGAGGATTATGTTTAGACTTTCTCGGAACTGCTTCAAATCAACTAGATATCTTTGTGCTGTAAATCTCCCAACAGCCAAATGTAAAAGCAGCAAACATCTCGCTGTATGTCCCACATCCAAAGTGCCAAGAGAGAGCTTGCTCTCCCTGTCTTTGAGTACTGTTTGCACTGTCCCGATTACCTCTTTGCTAACATTCTCTTCAGAGCTGCAGTGAAACCAGGAACCACGAGGAGAAGGCACCCACACTGAAAGTGCCTGGAGGGAACATTGGGGCTTCTTCTCAGTGTCTCTGACATAGGGTTTCACTGTCCCGGGAAACTCTCTGCTAACACCCTGCAGAGCGCTGTGCCCAATAAACAGAAACGTCTTGCGGTATCCCCTACAGTGAAAGTGCCAGGAGGGAAAAGTGAGGATTATGCTTAGACTTTCTCGGAACTGCTTCAAATCAACTAGATATCTTTGTGCTGTAAATCTCCCAACAGCCAAATGTAAAAGCAGCAAACATCTCGCTGTATGTCCCACATCCAAAGTGCCAAGAGAGTAATGTAGAGCTTGCTCTCCCTGTCTTTGAGTACTGTTTGCACTGTCCCGATTACCTCTTTGCTAACATTCTCTTCAGAGCTGCAGTGAAACCAGGAACCACGTGGAGAAGGCACCCACACTGAAAGTGCCTGGAGGGAACATGGGGGCTTCTTCTCAGTGTCTCTGACATAGGGTTTCACTGTCCCGGGAAACTCTCTGCTAACACCCTGCAGGGCGCTGTGCCCAATGTACAGAAATGTCTTGCGATATCTCCTACAGGGAAAGTGCCAGGAGGGAAAAGTGAGGATTATGTTTAGACTTTCTCGGAACTGCTTCAAATCAACTAGATATCTTTGTGCTGTAAATCTCCCAACAGCCAAATGTAAAAGCAGCAAACATCTCGCTGTATGTCCCACATCCAAAGTGCCAAGAGAGAGCTTGCTCTCCCTGTCTTTGAGTACTGTTTGCACTGTCCCGATTACCTCTTTGCTAACATTCTCTTCAGAGCTGCAGTGAAACCAGGAACCACGTGGAGAAGGCACCCACACTGAAAGTGCCTGGAGGGAACATTGGGGCTTCTTCTCAGTGTCTCTGACATAGGGTTTCACTGTCCCGGGAAACTCTCTGCTAACACCCTGCAGAGCGCTGTGCCCAATATACAGAAACGTCTTGCGGTATCCCCTACAATGAAAGTGCCAGGAGGGAAAAGTGAGGATTATGCTTAGACTTTCTCGGAACTGCTTCAAATCAACTAGATATCTTTGTGCTGTAAATCTCCCAACAGCCAAATGTAAAAGCAGCAAACATCTCGCTCTATGTCCCACATCCAAAGTGCCGAGAGAGTAATGTAGAGCTTGCTCTCCCTGTCTTTGAGTACTGTTTGCACTGTCCCGATTACCTCTTTGCTAACATTCTCTTCAGAGCTGCAGTGAAACCAGGAACCACGTGGAGAAGGCACCCACACTGAAAGTGCCTGGAGGGAACATTGGGGCTTCTTCTCAGTGTCTCTGACATAGGGTTTCACTGTCCCGGGAAACTCTCTGCTAACACCCCGCAGAGCGCTGTGCCCAATATACAGAAACGTCTTGCGGTATCCCCTACAGTGAAAGTGCCAGGAGGGAAAAGTGAGGATTATGCTTAGACTTTCTCGGAACTGCTTCAAATCAACTAGATATCTTTGTGCTGTAAATCTCCCAACAGCCAAATGTAAAAGCAGCAAACATCTCGCTGTATGTCCCACATCCAAAGTGCCGAGAGAGTAATGTAGAGCTTGCTCTCCCTGTCTTTGAGTACTGTTTGCACTGTCCCGATTACCTCTTTGCTAACATTCTCTTCAGAGCTGCAGTGAAACCAGGAACCACGTGGAGAAGGCACCCACACTGAAAGTGCCTGGAGGGAACATTGGGGCTTCTTCTCAGTGTCTTTGACATAGGGTTTCACTGTCCCGGGAAACTCTCTGCTAACACCCTGCAGAGCGCTGTGCCCAATATACAGAAACGTCTTGCGATATCTCCTACAGGGAAAGTGCCAGGAGGGAAAAGTGAGGATTATGCTTAGACTTTCTCGGAACTGCTTCAAATCAACTAGATATCTTTGTGCTGTAAATCTCCCAACAGCCAAATGTAAAAGCAGCAAACATCTCGCTGTATGTCCCACATCCAAAGTGCCAAGAGAGAGCTTGCTCTCCCTGTCTTTGAGTACTGTTTGCACTGTCCCGATTACCTCTTTGCTAACATTCTCTTCAGAGCTGCAGTGAAACCAGGAACCACGTGGAGAAGGCACCCACACTGAAAGTGCCTGGAGGAAACATTGGGGCTTCTTCTCAGTGTCTTTGACATAGGGTTTCACTGTCCCGGGAAACTCTCTGCTAACACCCTGCAGAGCGCTGTGCCCAATATACAGAAACGTCTTGCGGTATCTCCTACAGGGAAAGTGCCAGGAGGAATTGTGGAGCTTGGTCTCAGTGTCTCTGAGAATTGCTCTGATTATCCGTGTGACCTCTTTGCTGAGACACTCCAGAAAGCTGTCCTCAAAACCAACACACATCTTGACATATCTCCCACATTGATCGCAGTGTCTCCAGAAACGGCATTCAAGGAGCCAGGAACTTTTCTCCCTACACTATCCATTGAGTTGTCCTCAAAACCAATATACATCCTGCTATATCTCCCACATGGAAAGTGCCAGGAGGGAAAAGTGAGGATTATGTTTAGACTTTCTCGGAACTGCTTCAAATCAACTAGATATCTTTGTGCTGTAAATCTCCCAACAGCCAAACGCAAAAGCAGCAAACATCTCGCTGTATGTCCCACATCCAAAGTGCCAAGAGAGAGCTTGCTCTCCCTGTCTTTGAGTACTGTTTGCACTGTCCCGGTTACCTCTTTGCTAACATTCTCTTCAGAGCTGCAGTGAAACCAGGAACCACGTGGAGAAGGCACCCACACTGAAAGTGCCTGGAGGGAACATTGGGGCTTCTTCTCACTGTCTCTGACATAGGGTTTCACTGTCCCGGGAAACTCTCTGCTAACACCCTGCAGAGCGCTGTGCCCAATATACAGAAACGTCTTGCGATATCCCCTACAGGGAAAGTGCCAGGAGGGAAAAGTGAGGATTATGCTTAGACTTTCTCGGAACTGCTTCAAATCAACTAGATATCTTTGTGCTGTAAATCTCCCAACAGCCAAATGTAAAAGCAGCAAACATCTCGCTCTATGTCCCACATCCAAAGTGCCAAGAGAGTAATGTAGAGCTTGCTCTCCCTGTCTTTGAGTACTGTTTGCACTGTCCCGATTACCTCTTTGCTAACATTCTCTCCAGAGCTGCAGTGAAACCAGGAACCACGTGGAGAAGGCACCCACACTGAAAGTGCCTGGAGGGAACATTGGGGCTTCTTCTCAGTGTCTCTGACATAGGGTTTCACTGTCCCGGGAAACTCTCTGCTTACACCCTGCAGAGCGCTGTGCCCAATGTACAGAAACGTCTTGCGGTATCTCCTACAGGGAAAGTGCCAGGAGTGAAAAGTGAGGATTATGTTTAGACTTTCTCGGAACTGCTTCAAATCAACTAGATATCTTTGTGCTGTAAATCTCCCAACAGCCAAATGTAAAAGCAGCAAACATCTCGCTGTATGTCCCACATCCAAAGTGCCGAGAGAGTAATGTAGAGCTTGCTCTCCCTGTCTTTGAGTACTGTTTGCACTGTCCCGATTACCTCTTTGCTAACATTCTCTTCAGAGCTGCAGTGAAACCAGGAACCACGTGGAGAAGGCACCCACACTGAAAGTGCCTGGAGGGAACATTGGGGCTTCTTCTCACTGTCTCTGACATAGGGTTTCACTGTCCCGGGAAACTCTCTGCTAACACCCTGCAGAGCGCTGTGCCCAATATACAGAAACGTCTTGCGGTATCTCCTACAGGGAAAGTGCCAGGAGGAATTGTGGAGCTTGGTCTCAGTGTCTCTGAGAATTGCTCTGATTATCCGTGTGACCTCTTTGCTGAGACACTCCAGAAAGCTGTCCTCAAAACCAACACACATCTTGACATATCTCCCACATTGATCGCAGTGTCTCCAGAAACGGCATTCAAGGAGCCAGGAACTTTTCTCCCTACACTGTCCATTGAGTTGTCCTCAAAACCAATATACATCCTGCTATATCTCCCACCTGGAAAGTGCCAGGAGGGAAAAGTGAGGATTATGCTTAGACTTTCTCGGAACTGCTTCAAATCAACTAGATATCTTTGTGCTGTAAATCTCCCAACAGCCAAATGTAAAAGCAGCAAACATCTCGCTGTATGTCCCACATCCAAAGTGCCAAGAGAGTAATGTAGAGCTTGCTCTCCCTGTCTTTGAGTACTGTTTGCACTGTCCCGATTACCTCTTTGCTAACATTCTCTTCAGAGCTGCAGTGAAACCAGGAACCACGTGGAGAAGGCACCCACACTGAAAGTGCCTGGAGGGAACATTGGGGCTTCTTCTCAGTGTCTCTGACATAGGGTTTCACTGTCCCGGGAAACTCTCTGCTAACACCCTGCAGAGCGCTGTGCCCAATATACAGAAACGTCTTGCGGTATCCCCTACAGGGAAAGTGCCAGGAGGGAAAAGTGAGGATTATGCTTAGACTTTCTCGGAACTGCTTCAAATCAACTAGATATCTTTGTGCTGTAAATCTCCCAACAGCCAAATGTAAAAGCAGCAAACATCTCGCTGTATGTCCCACATCCAAAGTGCCGAGAGAGTAATGTAGAGCTTGCTCTCCCTGTCTTTGAGTACTGTTTGCACTGTCCCGATTACCTCTTTGCTAACATTCTCTTCAGAGCTGCAGTGAAACCAGGAACCACGTGGAGAAGGCACCCACACTGAAAGTGCCTGGAGGGAACATTGGGGCTTCTTCTCAGTGTCTTTGACATAGGGTTTCACTGTCCCAGGAAACTCTCTGCTAACACCCTGCAGAGCGCTGTGCCCAATATACAGAAACGTCTTGCGATATCTCCTACAGGGAAAGTGCCAGGAGGGAAAAGTGAGGATTATGCTTAGACTTTCTCGGAACTGCTTCAAATCAACTAGATATCTTTGTGCTGTAAATCTCCCAACAGCCAAATGTAAAAGCAGCAAACATCTCGCTGTATGTCCCACATCCAAAGTGCCAAGAGAGTAATGTAGAGCTTGCTCTCCCTGTCTTTGAGTACTGTTTGCACTGTCCCGATTACCTCTTTGCTAACATTCTCTTCAGAGCTGCAGTGAAACCAGGAACCACGTGGAGAAGGCACCCACACTGAAAGTGCCTGGAGGGAACATTGGGGCTTCTTCTCAGTGTCTCTGACATAGGGTTTCACTGTCCCGGGAAACTCTCTGCTAACACCCTGCAGAGCGCTGTGCCCAATATACAGAAACGTCTTGCGGTATCCCCTACAGGGAAAGTGCCAGGAGTGAAAAGTGAGGATTATGCTTAGACTTTCTCGGAACTGCTTCAAATCAACTAGATATCTTTGTGCTGTAAATCTCCCAACAGCCAAATGTAAAAGCAGCAAACATCTCGCTGTATGTCCCACATCCAAAGTGCCGAGAGAGTAATGTAGAGCTTGCTCTCCCTGTCTTTGAGTACTGTTTGCACTGTCCCGATTACCTCTTTGCTAACATTCTCTTCAGAGCTGCAGTGAAACCAGGAACCACGTGGAGAAGGCACCCACACTGAAAGTGCCTGGAGGGAACATTGGGGCTTCTTCTCAGTGTCTTTGACATAGGGTTTCACTGTCCCGGGAAACTCTCTGCTAACATCCTGCAGAGCGCTGTGCCCAATATACAGAAACGTCTTGCGGTATCTCCTACAGGGAAAGTGCCAGGAGGGAAAAGTGAGGATTATGTTTAGACTTTCTCGGAACTGCTTCAAATCAACTAGATATCTTTGTGCTGTAAATCTCCCAACAGCCAAATGTAAAAGCAGCAAACATCTCGCTGTATGTCCCACATCCAAAGTGCCAAGAGAGAGCTTGCTCTCCCTGTCTTTGAGTACTGTTTGCACTGTCCCGATTACCTCTTTGCTAACATTCTCTTCAGAGCTGCAGTGAAACCAGGAACCACGAGGAGAAGGCACCCACACTGAAAGTGCCTGGAGGGAACATTGGGGCTTCTTCTCAGTGTCTCTGACATAGGGTTTCACTGTCCCGGGAAACTCTCTGCTAACACCCTGCAGAGCGCTGTGCCCAATATACAGAAACGTCTTGCGGTATCCCCTACAGTGAAAGTGCCAGGAGGGAAAAGTGAGGATTATGCTTAGACTTTCTCGGAACTGCTTCAAATCAACTAGATATCTTTGTGCTGTAAATCTCCCAACAGCCAAATGTAAAAGCAGCAAACATCTCGCTGTATGTCCCACATCCAAAGTGCCAAGAGAGTAATGTAGAGCTTGCTCTCCCTGTCTTTGAGTACTGTTTGCACTGTCCCGATTACCTCTTTGCTAACATTCTCTTCAGAGCTGCAGTGAAACCAGGAACCACGTGGAGAAGGCACCCACACTGAAAGTGCCTGGAGGGAACATGGGGGCTTCTTCTCAGTGTCTCTGACATAGGGTTTCACTGTCCCGGGAAACTCTCTGCTAACACCCTGCAGAGCGCTGTGCCCAATATACAGAAACGTCTTGCGGTATCTCCTACAGGGAAAGTGCCAGGAGGGAAAAGTGAGGATTATGCTTAGACTTTCTCGGAACTGCTTCAAATCAACTAGATATCTTTGTGCTGTAAATCTCCCAACAGCCAAATGTAAAAGCAGCAAACATCTCGCTCTATGTCCCACATCCAAAGTGCCAAGAGAGAGCTTGCTCTCCCTGTCTTTGAGTACTGTTTGCACTGTCCCGATTACCTCTTTGCTAACATTCTCTTCAGAGCTGCAGTGAAACCAGGAACCACGTGGAGAAGGCACCCACACTGAAAGTGCCTGGAGGAAACATTGGGGCTTCTTCTCAGTGTCTTTGACATAGGGTTTCACTGTCCCGGGAAACTCTCTGCTAACACCCTGCAGAGCGCTGTGCCCAATATACAGAAACGTCTTGCGGTATCTCCTACAGGGAAAGTGCCAGGAGGAATTGTGGAGCTTGGTCTCAGTGTCTCTGAGAATTGCTCTGATTATCCGTGTGACCTCTTTGCTGAGACACTCCAGAAAGCTGTCCTCAAAACCAACACACATCTTGACATATCTCCCACATTGATCGCAGTGTCTCCAGAAACGGCATTCAAGGAGCCAGGAACTTTTCTCCCTACACTATCCATTGAGTTGTCCTCAAAACCAATATACATCCTGCTATATCTCCCACATGGAAAGTGCCAGGAGGGAAAAGTGAGGATTATGTTTAGACTTTCTCGGAACTGCTTCAAATCAACTAGATATCTTTGTGCTGTAAATCTCCCAACAGCCAAACGCAAAAGCAGCAAACATCTCGCTGTATGTCCCACATCCAAAGTGCCAAGAGAGAGCTTGCTCTCCCTGTCTTTGAGTACTGTTTGCACTGTCCCGGTTACCTCTTTGCTAACATTCTCTTCAGAGCTGCAGTGAAACCAGGAACCACGTGGAGAAGGCACCCACACTGAAAGTGCCTGGAGGGAACATTGGGGCTTCTTCTCACTGTCTCTGACATAGGGTTTCACTGTCCCGGGAAACTCTCTGCTAACACCCTGCAGAGCGCTGTGCCCAATATACAGAAACGTCTTGCGATATCCCCTACAGGGAAAGTGCCAGGAGGGAAAAGTGAGGATTATGCTTAGACTTTCTCGGAACTGCTTCAAATCAACTAGATATCTTTGTGCTGTAAATCTCCCAACAGCCAAATGTAAAAGCAGCAAACATCTCGCTCTATGTCCCACATCCAAAGTGCCAAGAGAGTAATGTAGAGCTTGCTCTCCCTGTCTTTGAGTACTGTTTGCACTGTCCCGATTACCTCTTTGCTAACATTCTCTCCAGAGCTGCAGTGAAACCAGGAACCACGTGGAGAAGGCACCCACACTGAAAGTGCCTGGAGGGAACGTTGGGGCTTCTTCTCAGTGTCTCTGACATAGGGTTTCACTGTCCCGGGAAACTCTCTGCTTACACCCTGCAGAGCGCTGTGCCCAATGTACAGAAACGTCTTGCGGTATCTCCTACAGGGAAAGTGCCAGGAGGGAAAAGTGAGGATTATGTTTAGACTTTCTCGGAACTGCTTCAAATCAACTAGATATCTTTGTGCTGTAAATCTCCCAACAGCCAAATGTAAAAGCAGCAAACATCTCGCTGTATGTCCCACATCCAAAGTGCCGAGAGAGTAATGTAGAGCTTGCTCTCCCTGTCTTTGAGTACTGTTTGCACTGTCCCGATTACCTCTTTGCTAACATTCTCTTCAGAGCTGCAGTGAAACCAGGAACCACGTGGAGAAGGCACCCACACTGAAAGTGCCTGGAGGGAACATTGGGGCTTCTTCTCAGTGTCTTTGACATAGGGTTTCACTGTCCCGGGAAACTCTCTGCTAACACCCTGCAGAGCGCTGTGCCCAATATACAGAAACGTCTTGCGGTATCTCCTACAGGGAAAGTGCCAGGAGGGAAAAGTGAGGATTATGTTTAGACTTTCTCGGAACTGCTTCAAATCAACTAGATATCTTTGTGCTGTAAATCTCCCAACAGCCAAATGTAAAAGCAGCAAACATCTCGCTGTATGTCCCACATCCAAAGTGCCAAGAGAGAGCTTGCTCTCCCTGTCTTTGAGTACTGTTTGCACTGTCCCGATTACCTCTTTGCTAACATTCTCTTCAGAGCTGCAGTGAAACCAGGAACCACGAGGAGAAGGCACCCACACTGAAAGTGCCTGGAGGGAACATTGGGGCTTCTTCTCAGTGTCTCTGACATAGGGTTTCACTGTCCCGGGAAACTCTCTGCTAACACCCTGCAGAGCGCTGTGCCCAATATACAGAAACGTCTTGCGGTATCCCCTACAGTGAAAGTGCCAGGAGGGAAAAGTGAGGATTATGCTTAGACTTTCTCGGAACTGCTTCAAATCAACTAGATATCTTTGTGCTGTAAATCTCCCAACAGCCAAATGTAAAAGCAGCAAACATCTCGCTGTATGTCCCACATCCAAAGTGCCAAGAGAGTAATGTAGAGCTTGCTCTCCCTGTCTTTGAGTACTGTTTGCACTGTCCCGATTACCTCTTTGCTAACATTCTCTTCAGAGCTGCAGTGAAACCAGGAACCACGTGGAGAAGGCACCCACACTGAAAGTGCCTGGAGGGAACATGGGGGCTTCTTCTCAGTGTCTCTGACATAGGGTTTCACTGTCCCGGGAAACTCTCTGCTAACACCCTGCAGGGCGCTGTGCCCAATGTACAGAAACGTCTTGCGATATCTCCTACAGGGAAAGTGCCAGGAGGGAAAAGTGAGGATTATGTTTAGACTTTCTCGGAACTGCTTCAAATCAACTAGATATCTTTGTGCTGTAAATCTCCCAACAGCCAAATGTAAAAGCAGCAAACATCTCGCTGTATGTCCCACATCCAAAGTGCCAAGAGAGAGCTTGCTCTCCCTGTCTTTGAGTACTGTTTGCACTGTCCCGATTACCTCTTTGCTAACATTCTCTTCAGAGCTGCAGTGAAACCAGGAACCACGTGGAGAAGGCACCCACACTGAAAGTGCCTGGAGGGAACATTGGGGCTTCTTCTCAGTGTCTCTGACATAGGGTTTCACTGTCCCGGGAAACTCTCTGCTAACACCCTGCAGAGCGCTGTGCCCAATATACAGAAACGTCTTGCGGTATCCCCTACAATGAAAGTGCCAGGAGGGAAAAGTGAGGATTATGCTTAGACTTTCTCGGAACTGCTTCAAATCAACTAGATATCTTTGTGCTGTAAATCTCCCAACAGCCAAATGTAAAAGCAGCAAACATCTCGCTCTATGTCCCACATCCAAAGTGCCGAGAGAGTAATGTAGAGCTTGCTCTCCCTGTCTTTGAGTACTGTTTGCACTGTCCCGATTACCTCTTTGCTAACATTCTCTTCAGAGCTGCAGTGAAACCAGGAACCACGTGGAGAAGGCACCCACACTGAAAGTGCCTGGAGGGAACATTGGGGCTTCTTCTCAGTGTCTCTGACATAGGGTTTCACTGTCCCGGGAAACTCTCTGCTAACACCCCGCAGAGCGCTGTGCCCAATATACAGAAACGTCTTGCGGTATCCCCTACAGTGAAAGTGCCAGGAGGGAAAAGTGAGGATTATGCTTAGACTTTCTCGGAACTGCTTCAAATCAACTAGATATCTTTGTGCTGTAAATCTCCCAACAGCCAAATGTAAAAGCAGCAAACATCTCGCTGTATGTCCCACATCCAAAGTGCCGAGAGAGTAATGTAGAGCTTGCTCTCCCTGTCTTTGAGTACTGTTTGCACTGTCCCGATTACCTCTTTGCTAACATTCTCTTCAGAGCTGCAGTGAAACCAGGAACCACGTGGAGAAGGCACCCACACTGAAAGTGCCTGGAGGGAACATTGGGGCTTCTTCTCAGTGTCTTTGACATAGGGTTTCACTGTCCCGGGAAACTCTCTGCTAACACCCTGCAGAGCGCTGTGCCCAATATACAGAAACGTCTTGCGATATCTCCTACAGGGAAAGTGCCAGGAGGGAAAAGTGAGGATTATGCTTAGACTTTCTCGGAACTGCTTCAAATCAACTAGATATCTTTGTGCTGTAAATCTCCCAACAGCCAAATGTAAAAGCAGCAAACATCTCGCTCTATGTCCCACATCCAAAGTGCCAAGAGAGAGCTTGCTCTCCCTGTCTTTGAGTACTGTTTGCACTGTCCCGATTACCTCTTTGCTAACATTCTCTTCAGAGCTGCAGTGAAACCAGGAACCACGTGGAGAAGGCACCCACACTGAAAGTGCCTGGAGGAAACATTGGGGCTTCTTCTCAGTGTCTTTGACATAGGGTTTCACTGTCCCGGGAAACTCTCTGCTAACACCCTGCAGAGCGCTGTGCCCAATATACAGAAACGTCTTGCGGTATCTCCTACAGGGAAAGTGCCAGGAGGAATTGTGGAGCTTGGTCTCAGTGTCTCTGAGAATTGCTCTGATTATCCGTGTGACCTCTTTGCTGAGACACTCCAGAAAGCTGTCCTCAAAACCAACACACATCTTGACATATCTCCCACATTGATCGCAGTGTCTCCAGAAACGGCATTCAAGGAGCCAGGAACTTTTCTCCCTACACTATCCATTGAGTTGTCCTCAAAACCAATATACATCCTGCTATATCTCCCACATGGAAAGTGCCAGGAGGGAAAAGTGAGGATTATGTTTAGACTTTCTCGGAACTGCTTCAAATCAACTAGATATCTTTGTGCTGTAAATCTCCCAACAGCCAAACGCAAAAGCAGCAAACATCTCGCTGTATGTCCCACATCCAAAGTGCCAAGAGAGAGCTTGCTCTCCCTGTCTTTGAGTACTGTTTGCACTGTCCCGGTTACCTCTTTGCTAACATTCTCTTCAGAGCTGCAGTGAAACCAGGAACCACGTGGAGAAGGCACCCACACTGAAAGTGCCTGGAGGGAACATTGGGGCTTCTTCTCACTGTCTCTGACATAGGGTTTCACTGTCCCGGGAAACTCTCTGCTAACACCCTGCAGAGCGCTGTGCCCAATATACAGAAACGTCTTGCGATATCCCCTACAGGGAAAGTGCCAGGAGGGAAAAGTGAGGATTATGCTTAGACTTTCTCGGAACTGCTTCAAATCAACTAGATATCTTTGTGCTGTAAATCTCCCAACAGCCAAATGTAAAAGCAGCAAACATCTCGCTCTATGTCCCACATCCAAAGTGCCAAGAGAGTAATGTAGAGCTTGCTCTCCCTGTCTTTGAGTACTGTTTGCACTGTCCCGATTACCTCTTTGCTAACATTCTCTCCAGAGCTGCAGTGAAACCAGGAACCACGTGGAGAAGGCACCCACACTGAAAGTGCCTGGAGGGAACGTTGGGGCTTCTTCTCAGTGTCTCTGACATAGGGTTTCACTGTCCCGGGAAACTCTCTGCTTACACCCTGCAGAGCGCTGTGCCCAATGTACAGAAACGTCTTGCGGTATCTCCTACAGGGAAAGTGCCAGGAGGGAAAAGTGAGGATTATGTTTAGACTTTCTCGGAACTGCTTCAAATCAACTAGATATCTTTGTGCTGTAAATCTCCCAACAGCCAAATGTAAAAGCAGCAAACATCTCGCTGTATGTCCCACATCCAAAGTGCCGAGAGAGTAATGTAGAGCTTGCTCTCCCTGTCTTTGAGTACTGTTTGCACTGTCCCGATTACCTCTTTGCTAACATTCTCTTCAGAGCTGCAGTGAAACCAGGAACCACGTGGAGAAGGCACCCACACTGAAAGTGCCTGGAGTGAACATTGGGGCTTCTTCTCAGTGTCTCTGACATAGGGTTTCACTGTCCCGGGAAACTCTCTGCTAACACCCTGCAGAGCGCTGTGCCCAATATACAGAAACGTCTTGCGGTATCCCCTACAGGGAAAGTGCCAGGAGTGAAAAGTGAGGATTATGCTTAGACTTTCTCGGAACTGCTTCAAATCAACTAGATATCTTTGTGCTGTAAATCTCCCAACAGCCAAATGTAAAAGCAGCAAACATCTCGCTGTATGTCCCACATCCAAAGTGCCGAGAGAGTAATGTAGAGCTTGCTCTCCCTGTCTTTGAGTACTGTTTGCACTGTCCCGATTACCTCTTTGCTAACATTCTCTTCAGAGCTGCAGTGAAACCAGGAACCACGTGGAGAAGGCACCCACACTGAAAGTGCCTGGAGGGAACATTGGGGCTTCTTCTCAGTGTCTTTGACATAGGGTTTCACTGTCCCGGGAAACTCTCTGCTAACACCCTGCAGAGCGCTGTGCCCAATATACAGAAACGTCTTGCGGTATCTCCTACAGGGAAAGTGCCAGGAGGGAAAAGTGAGGATTATGTTTAGACTTTCTCGGAACTGCTTCAAATCAACTAGATATCTTTGTGCTGTAAATCTCCCAACAGCCAAATGTAAAAGCAGCAAACATCTCGCTGTATGTCCCACATCCAAAGTGCCAAGAGAGAGCTTGCTCTCCCTGTCTTTGAGTACTGTTTGCACTGTCCCGATTACCTCTTTGCTAACATTCTCTTCAGAGCTGCAGTGAAACCAGGAACCACGAGGAGAAGGCACCCACACTGAAAGTGCCTGGAGGGAACATTGGGGCTTCTTCTCAGTGTCTCTGACATAGGGTTTCACTGTCCCGGGAAACTCTCTGCTAACACCCTGCAGAGCGCTGTGCCCAATATACAGAAACGTCTTGCGGTATCCCCTACAGGGAAAGTGCCAGGAGGGAAAAGTGAGGATTATGCTTAGACTTTCTCGGAACTGCTTCAAATCAACTAGATATCTTTGTGCTGTAAATCTCCCAACAGCCAAATGTAAAAGCAGCAAACATCTCGCTGTATGTCCCACATCCAAAGTGCCGAGAGAGTAATGTAGAGCTTGCTCTCCCTGTCTTTGAGTACTGTTTGCACTGTCCCGATTACCTCTTTGCTAACATTCTCTTCAGAGCTGCAGTGAAACCAGGAACCACGTGGAGAAGGCACCCACACTGAAAGTGCCTGGAGGGAACATTGGGGCTTCTTCTCAGTGTCTTTGACATAGGGTTTCACTGTCCCGGGAAACTCTCTGCTAACACCCTGCAGAGCGCTGTGCCCAATATACAGAAACGTCTTGCGATATCTCCTACAGGGAAAGTGCCAGGAGGGAAAAGTGAGGATTATGCTTAGACTTTCTCGGAACTGCTTCAAATCAACTAGATATCTTTGTGCTGTAAATCTCCCAACAGCCAAATGTAAAAGCAGCAAACATCTCGCTGTATGTCCCACATCCAAAGTGCCAAGAGAGTAATGTAGAGCTTGCTCTCCCTGTCTTTGAGTACTGTTTGCACTGTCCCGATTACCTCTTTGCTAACATTCTCTTCAGAGCTGCAGTGAAACCAGGAACCACGTGGAGAAGGCACCCACACTGAAAGTGCCTGGAGGGAACATTGGGGCTTCTTCTCAGTGTCTCTGACATAGGGTTTCACTGTCCCGGGAAACTCTCTGCTAACACCCTGCAGAGCGCTGTGCCCAATATACAGAAACGTCTTGCGGTATCCCCTACAGGGAAAGTGCCAGGAGGGAAAAGTGAGGATTATGCTTAGACTTTCTCGGAACTGCTTCAAATCAACTAGATATCTTTGTGCTGTAAATCTCCCAACAGCCAAATGTAAAAGCAGCAAACATCTCGCTGTATGTCCCACATCCAAAGTGCCGAGAGAGTAATGTAGAGCTTGCTCTCCCTGTCTTTGAGTACTGTTTGCACTGTCCCGATTACCTCTTTGCTAACATTCTCTTCAGAGCTGCAGTGAAACCAGGAACCACGTGGAGAAGGCACCCACACTGAAAGTGCCTGGAGGGAACATTGGGGCTTCTTCTCAGTGTCTCTGACATAGGGTTTCACTGTCCCGGGAAACTCTCTGCTAACACCCCGCAGAGCGCTGTGCCCAATATACAGAAACGTCTTGCGGTATCCCCTACAGTGAAAGTGCCAGGAGGGAAAAGTGAGGATTATGCTTAGACTTTCTCGGAACTGCTTCAAATCAACTAGATATCTTTGTGCTGTAAATCTCCCAACAGCCAAATGTAAAAGCAGCAAACATCTCGCTGTATGTCCCACATCCAAAGTGCCGAGAGAGTAATGTAGAGCTTGCTCTCCCTGTCTTTGAGTACTGTTTGCACTGTCCCGATTACCTCTTTGCTAACATTCTCTTCAGAGCTGCAGTGAAACCAGGAACCACGTGGAGAAGGCACCCACACTGAAAGTGCCTGGAGGGAACATTGGGGCTTCTTCTCAGTGTCTTTGACATAGGGTTTCACTGTCCCGGGAAACTCTCTGCTAACACCCTGCAGAGCGCTGTGCCCAATATACAGAAACGTCTTGCGATATCTCCTACAGGGAAAGTGCCAGGAGGGAAAAGTGAGGATTATGCTTAGACTTTCTCGGAACTGCTTCAAATCAACTAGATATCTTTGTGCTGTAAATCTCCCAACAGCCAAATGTAAAAGCAGCAAACATCTCGCTCTATGTCCCACATCCAAAGTGCCAAGAGAGAGCTTGCTCTCCCTGTCTTTGACAACTGCTTGCACTGTCCCGATTACCTCTTTGCTAACATTCTCTTCAGAGCTGCAGTGAAACCAGGAACCACGTGGAGAAGGCACCCACACTGAAAGTGCCTGGAGGGAACATTGGGGCTTCTTCTCAGTGTCTCTGACATAGGGTTTCACTGTCCCGGGAAACTCTCTGCTAACACCCTGCAGAGCGCTGTGCCCAATGTACAGAAACCTCTTGCGGTATCCCCTACAGGGAAAGTGCCAGGAGGGAAAAGTGAGGATTATGCTTAGACTTTCTCGGAACTGCTTCAAATCAACTAGATATCTTTGTGCTGTAAATCTCCCAACAGCCAAATGTAAAAGCAGCAAACATCTCGCTGTATGTCCCACATCCAAAGTGCCAAGAGAGTAATGTAGAGCTTGCTCTCCCTGTCTTTGAGTACTGTTTGCACTGTCCCGATTACCTCTTTGCTAACATTCTCTTCAGAGCTGCAGTGAAACCAGGAACCACGTGGAGAAGGCACCCACACTGAAAGTGCCTGGAGGGAACATTGGGGCTTCTTCTCAGTGTCTCTGACATAGGGTTTCACTGTCCCGGGAAACTCTCTGCTAACACCCTGCAGAGCGCTGTGCCCAATGTACAGAAACCTCTTGCGGTATCTCCTACAGGGAAAGTGCCAGGAGGGAAAAGTGAGGATTATGCTTAGACTTTCTCGGAACTGCTTCAAATCAACTAGATATCTTTGTGCTGTAAATCTCCCAACAGCCAAATGTAAAAGCAGCAAACATCTCGCTGTATGTCCCACATCCAAAGTGCCAAGAGAGAGCTTGCTCTCCCTGTCTTTGAGTACTGTTTGCACTGTCCCGATTACCTCTTTGCTAACATTCTCTTCAGAGCTGCAGTGAAACCAGGAACCACGTGGAGAAGGCACCCACACTGAAAGTGCCTGGAAGGAACGTTGGGGCTTCTTCTCAGTGTCTCTGACATAGGGTTTCACTGTCCCGGGAAACTCTCTGCTAACACCCTGCAGAGCGCTGTGCCCAATATACAGAAACGTCTTGCGGTATCTCCTACAGGGAAAGTGCCAGGAGGAATTGTGGAGCTTGGTCTCAGTGTCTCTGAGAATTGCTCTGATTATCCGTGTGACCTCTTTGCTGAGACACTCCAGAAAGCTGTCCTCAAAACCAACACACATCTTGACATATCTCCCACATTGATCGCAGTGTCTCCAGAAACGGCATTCAAGGAGCCAGGAACTTTTCTCCCTACACTGTCCATTGAGTTGTCCTCAAAACCAATATACATCCTGCTATATCTCCCACATGGAAAGTGCCAGGAGGGAAAAGTGAGGATTATGCTTAGACTTTCTCGGAACTGCTTCAAATCAACTAGATATCTTTGTGCTGTAAATCTCCCAACAGCCAAACGCAAAAGCAGCAAACATCTCGCTGTATGTCCCACATCCAAAGTGCCAAGAGAGAGCTTGCTCTCCCTGTCTTTGAGTACTGTTTGCACTGTCCCGATTACCTCTTTGCTAACATTCTCTTCAGAGCTGCAGTGAAACCAGGAACCACGTGGAGAAGGCACCCACACTGAAAGTGCCTGGAAGGAACGTTGGGGCTTCTTCTCAGTGTCTCTGACATAGGGTTTCACTGTCCCGGGAAACTCTCTGCTAACACCCTGCAGAGCGCTGTGCCCAATATACAGAAACGTCTTGCGATATCTCCTACAGGGAAAGTGCCAGGAGGGAAAAGTGAGGATTATGCTTAGACTTTCTCGGAACTGCTTCAAATCAACTAGATATCTTTGTGCTGTAAATCTCCCAACAGCCAAATGTAAAAGCAGCAAACATCTCGCTCTATGTCCCACATCCAAAGTGCCAAGAGAGTAATGTAGAGCTTGCTCTCCCTGTCTTTGAGTACTGTTTGCACTGTCCCAATTACCTCTTTGCTAACATTCTCTTCAGAGCTGCAGTGAAACCAGGAACCACGTGGAGAAGGCACCCACACTGAAAGTGCCTGGAGGGAACATGGGGGCTTCTTCTCAGTGTCTCTGACATAGGGTTTCACTGTCCCGGGAAACTCTCTGCTAACACCCTGCAGAGCGCTGTGCCCAATATACAGAAACGTCTTGCGGTATCTCCTACAGGGAAAGTGCCAGGAGGAATTGTGGAGCTTGGTCTCAGTGTCTCTGAGAATTGCTCTGATTATCCGTGTGACCTCTTTGCTAAGACACTCCAGAAAGCTGTCCTCAAAACCAACACACATCTTGACATATCTCCCACATTGATCGCAGTGTCTCCAGAAACGGCATTCAAGGAGCCAGGAACTTTTCTCCCTACACTATCCATTGAGTTGTCCTCAAAACCAATATACATCCTGCTATATCTCCCACATGGAAAGTGCCAGGAGGGAAAAGTGAGGATTATGTTTAGACTTTCTCGGAACTGCTTCAAATCAACTAGATATCTTTGTGCTGTAAATCTCCCAACAGCCAAACGCAAAAGCAGCAAACATCTCGCTGTATGTCCCACATCCAAAGTGCCAAGAGAGAGCTTGCTCTCCCTGTCTTTGAGTACTGCTTGCACTGTCCCGATTACCTCTTTGCTAACATTCTCTTCAGAGCTGCAGTGAAACCAGGAACCACGTGGAGAAGGCACCCACACTGAAAGTGCCTGGAGGGAACATTGGGGCTTCTTCTCACTGTCTCTGACATAGGGTTTCACTGTCCCGGGAAACTCTCTGCTAACACCCTGCAGAGCGCTGTGCCCAATGTACAGAAACGTCTTGCGGTATCTCCTACAGGGAAAGTGCCAGGAGGGAAAAGTGAGGATTATGTTTAGACTTTCTCGGAACTGCTTCAAATCAACTAGATATCTTTGTGCTGTAAATCTCCCAACAGCCAAATGTAAAAGCAGCAAACATCTCGCTCTATGTCCCACATCCAAAGTGCCAAGAGAGTAATGTAGAGCTTGCTCTCCCTGTCTTTGAGTACTGTTTGCACTGTCCCAATTACCTCTTTGCTAACATTCTCTTCAGAGCTGCAGTGAAACCAGGAACCACGTGGAGAAGGCACCCACACTGAAAGTGCCTGGAGGGAACATTGGGGCTTCTTCTCAGTGTCTCTGACATAGGGTTTCACTGTCCCGGGAAACTCTCTGCTAACACCCTGCAGAGCGCTGTGCCCAATATAC
The DNA here is from genome assembly GCF_963924245.1 of Chroicocephalus ridibundus. Classification (NCBI taxonomy): domain Eukaryota; kingdom Metazoa; phylum Chordata; class Aves; order Charadriiformes; family Laridae; genus Chroicocephalus; species Chroicocephalus ridibundus. The sequence continues at coordinate 489,775 of NW_026961682.1, forward strand.
AGAAACGTCTTGCGGTATCTCCTACAGGGAAAGTGCCAGGAGGAATTGTGGAGCTTGGTCTCAGTGTCTCTGAGAATTGCTCTGATTATCCGTGTGACCTCTTTGCTAAGACACTCCAGAAAGCTGTCCTCAAAACCAACACACATCTTGACATATCTCCCACATTGATCGCAGTTTCTCCAGAAACGGCATTCAAGGAGCCAGGAACTTTTCTCCCTACACTATCCATTGAGTTGTCCTCAAAACCAATATACATCCTGCTATATCTCCCACATGGAAAGTGCCAGGAGGGAAAAGTGAGGATTATGTTTAGACTTTCTCGGAACTGCTTCAAATCAACTAGATATCTTTGTGCTGTAAATCTCCCAACAGCCAAACGCAAAAGCAGCAAACATCTCGCTGTATGTCCCACATCCAAAGTGCCAAGAGAGAGCTTGCTCTCCCTGTCTTTGAGTACTGTTTGCACTGTCCCGATTACCTCTTTGCTAACATTCTCTTCAGAGCTGCAGTGAAACCAGGAACCACGTGGAGAAGGCACCCACACTGAAAGTGCCTGGAGGGAACATTGGGGCTTCTTCTCAGTGTCTTTGACATAGGGTTTCACTGTCCCGGGAAACTCTCTGCTAACACCCTGCAGAGCGCTGTGCCCAATATACAGAAACGTCTTGCGATATCTCCTACAGGGAAAGTGCCAGGAGGGAAAAGTGAGGATTATGCTTAGACTTTCTCGGAACTGCTTCAAATCAACTAGATATCTTTGTGCTGTAAATCTCCCAACAGCCAAATGTAAAAGCAGCAAACATCTCGCTGTATGTCCCACATCCAAAGTGCCAAGAGAGAGCTTGCTCTCCCTGTCTTTGAGTACTGCTTGCACTGTCCCGATTACGTCTTTGCTAACATTCTCTTCAGAGCTGCAGTGAAACCAGGAACCACGTGGAGAAGGCACCCACACTGAAAGTGCCTGGAGGGAACATTGGGGCTTCTTCTCAGTGTCTCCGATATAGGGATTCACTGTCCCGGGAAACTATCTGCTAACACCCTGCAGAGCGCTGTGCCCAATGTACAGAAACGTCTTGCGGTATCTCCTACAGGGAAAGTGCCAGGAGGGAAAAGTGAGGATTATGTTTAGACTTTCTCGGAACTGCTTCAAATCAACTAGATATCTTTGTGCTGTAAATCTCCCAACAGCCAAATGTAAAAGCAGCAAACATCTCGCTGTATGTCCCACATCCAAAGTGCCAAGAGAGTAATGTAGAGCTTGCTCTCCCTGTCTTTGAGTACTGTTTGCACTGTCCCGATTACCTCTTTGCTAACATTCTCTTCAGAGCTGCAGTGAAACCAGGAACCACGTGGAGAAGGCACCCACACTGAAAGTGCCTGGAGGGAACATGGGGGCTTCTTCTCAGTGTCTCTGACATAGGGTTTCACTGTCCCGGGAAACTCTCTGCTAACACCCTGCAGAGCGCTGTGCCCAATGTACAGAAACGTCTTGCGGTATCTCCTACAGGGAAAGTGCCAGGAGGGAAAAGTGAGGATTATGTTTAGACTTTCTCGGAACTGCTTCAAATCAACTAGATATCTTTGTGCTGTAAATCTCCCAACAGCCAAATGTAAAAGCAGCAAACATCTCGCTGTATGTCCCACATCCAAAGTGCCAAGAGAGAGCTTGCTCTCCCTGTCTTTGAGTACTGTTTGCACTGTCCCGATTACCTCTTTGCTAACATTCTCTTCAGAGCTGCAGTGAAACCAGGAACCACGTGGAGAAGGCACCCACACTGAAAGTGCCTGGAGGGAACATTGGGGCTTCTTCTCACTGTCTCTGACATAGGGTTTCACTGTCCCGGGAAACTCTCTGCTAACACCCTGCAGAGCGCTGTGCCCAATATACAGAAACGTCTTGCGGTATCCCCTACAATGAAAGTGCCAGGAGGGAAAAGTGAGGATTATGCTTAGACTTTCTCGGAACTGCTTCAAATCAACTAGATATCTTTGTGCTGTAAATCTCCCAACAGCCAAATGTAAAAGCAGCAAACATCTCGCTCTATGTCCCACATCCAAAGTGCCAAGAGAGTAATGTAGAGCTTGCTCTCCCTGTCTTTGAGTACTGTTTGCACTGTCCCGATTACCTCTTTGCTAACATTCTCTTCAGAGCTGCAGTGAAACCAGGAACCACGTGGAGAAGGCACCCACACTGAAAGTGCCTGGAGGGAACATTGGGGCTTCTTCTCAGTGTCTCTGACATAGGGTTTCACTGTCCCGGGAAACTCTCTGCTAACACCCCGCAGAGCGCTGTGCCCAATATACAGAAACGTCTTGCGGTATCCCCTACAGTGAAAGTGCCAGGAGGGAAAAGTGAGGATTATGCTTAGACTTTCTCGGAACTGCTTCAAATCAACTAGATATCTTTGTGCTGTAAATCTCCCAACAGCCAAATGTAAAAGCAGCAAACATCTCGCTGTATGTCCCACATCCAAAGTGCCGAGAGAGTAATGTAGAGCTTGCTCTCCCTGTCTTTGAGTACTGTTTGCACTGTCCCGATTACCTCTTTGCTAACATTCTCTTCAGAGCTGCAGTGAAACCAGGAACCACGTGGAGAAGGCACCCACACTGAAAGTGCCTGGAGGGAACATTGGGGCTTCTTCTCAGTGTCTTTGACATAGGGTTTCACTGTCCCGGGAAACTCTCTGCTAACACCCTGCAGAGCGCTGTGCCCAATATACAGAAACGTCTTGCGATATCTCCTACAGGGAAAGTGCCAGGAGGGAAAAGTGAGGATTATGCTTAGACTTTCTCGGAACTGCTTCAAATCAACTAGATATCTTTGTGCTGTAAATCTCCCAACAGCCAAATGTAAAAGCAGCAAACATCTCGCTCTATGTCCCACATCCAAAGTGCCAAGAGAGTAATGTAGAGCTTGCTCTCCCTGTCTTTGAGTACTGTTTGCACTGTCCCAATTACCTCTTTGCTAACATTCTCTTCAGAGCTGCAGTGAAACCAGGAACCACGTGGAGAAGGCACCCACACTGAAAGTGCCTGGAGGGAACATGGGGGCTTCTTCTCAGTGTCTCTGACATAGGGTTTCACTGTCCCGGGAAACTCTCTGCTAACACCCTGCAGAGCGCTGTGCCCAATATACAGAAACGTCTTGCGGTATCTCCTACAGGGAAAGTGCCAGGAGGAATTGTGGAGCTTGGTCTCAGTGTCTCTGAGAATTGCTCTGATTATCCGTGTGACCTCTTTGCTAAGACACTCCAGAAAGCTGTCCTCAAAACCAACACACATCTTGACATATCTCCCACATTGATCGCAGTGTCTCCAGAAACGGCATTCAAGGAGCCAGGAACTTTTCTCCCTACACTATCCATTGAGTTGTCCTCAAAACCAATATACATCCTGCTATATCTCCCACATGGAAAGTGCCAGGAGGGAAAAGTGAGGATTATGTTTAGACTTTCTCGGAACTGCTTCAAATCAACTAGATATCTTTGTGCTGTAAATCTCCCAACAGCCAAACGCAAAAGCAGCAAACATCTCGCTGTATGTCCCACATCCAAAGTGCCAAGAGAGAGCTTGCTCTCCCTGTCTTTGAGTACTGCTTGCACTGTCCCGATTACCTCTTTGCTAACATTCTCTTCAGAGCTGCAGTGAAACCAGGAACCACGTGGAGAAGGCACCCACACTGAAAGTGCCTGGAGGGAACATTGGGGCTTCTTCTCACTGTCTCTGACATAGGGTTTCACTGTCCCGGGAAACTCTCTGCTAACACCCTGCAGAGCGCTGTGCCCAATGTACAGAAACGTCTTGCGGTATCTCCTACAGGGAAAGTGCCAGGAGGGAAAAGTGAGGATTATGTTTAGACTTTCTCGGAACTGCTTCAAATCAACTAGATATCTTTGTGCTGTAAATCTCCCAACAGCCAAATGTAAAAGCAGCAAACATCTCGCTCTATGTCCCACATCCAAAGTGCCAAGAGAGTAATGTAGAGCTTGCTCTCCCTGTCTTTGAGTACTGTTTGCACTGTCCCAATTACCTCTTTGCTAACATTCTCTTCAGAGCTGCAGTGAAACCAGGAACCACGTGGAGAAGGCACCCACACTGAAAGTGCCTGGAGGGAACATTGGGGCTTCTTCTCAGTGTCTCTGACATAGGGTTTCACTGTCCCGGGAAACTCTCTGCTAACACCCTGCAGAGCGCTGTGCCCAATATACAGAAACGTCTTGCGGTATCTCCTACAGGGAAAGTGCCAGGAGGAATTGTGGAGCTTGGTCTCAGTGTCTCTGAGAATTGCTCTGATTATCCGTGTGACCTCTTTGCTAAGACACTCCAGAAAGCTGTCCTCAAAACCAACACACATCTTGACATATCTCCCACATTGATCGCAGTTTCTCCAGAAACGGCATTCAAGGAGCCAGGAACTTTTCTCCCTACACTATCCATTGAGTTGTCCTCAAAACCAATATACATCCTGCTATATCTCCCACATGGAAAGTGCCAGGAGGGAAAAGTGAGGATTATGTTTAGACTTTCTCGGAACTGCTTCAAATCAACTAGATATCTTTGTGCTGTAAATCTCCCAACAGCCAAACGCAAAAGCAGCAAACATCTCGCTGTATGTCCCACATCCAAAGTGCCAAGAGAGAGCTTGCTCTCCCTGTCTTTGAGTACTGTTTGCACTGTCCCGATTACCTCTTTGCTAACATTCTCTTCAGAGCTGCAGTGAAACCAGGAACCACGTGGAGAAGGCACCCACACTGAAAGTGCCTGGAGGGAACATTGGGGCTTCTTCTCAGTGTCTTTGACATAGGGTTTCACTGTCCCGGGAAACTCTCTGCTAACACCCTGCAGAGCGCTGTGCCCAATATACAGAAACGTCTTGCGATATCTCCTACAGGGAAAGTGCCAGGAGGGAAAAGTGAGGATTATGCTTAGACTTTCTCGGAACTGCTTCAAATCAACTAGATATCTTTGTGCTGTAAATCTCCCAACAGCCAAATGTAAAAGCAGCAAACATCTCGCTGTATGTCCCACATCCAAAGTGCCAAGAGAGAGCTTGCTCTCCCTGTCTTTGAGTACTGCTTGCACTGTCCCGATTACGTCTTTGCTAACATTCTCTTCAGAGCTGCAGTGAAACCAGGAACCACGTGGAGAAGGCACCCACACTGAAAGTGCCTGGAGGGAACATTGGGGCTTCTTCTCAGTGTCTCCGATATAGGGATTCACTGTCCCGGGAAACTATCTGCTAACACCCTGCAGAGCGCTGTGCCCAATGTACAGAAACGTCTTGCGGTATCTCCTACAGGGAAAGTGCCAGGAGGGAAAAGTGAGGATTATGTTTAGACTTTCTCGGAACTGCTTCAAATCAACTAGATATCTTTGTGCTGTAAATCTCCCAACAGCCAAATGTAAAAGCAGCAAACATCTCGCTGTATGTCCCACATCCAAAGTGCCAAGAGAGTAATGTAGAGCTTGCTCTCCCTGTCTTTGAGTACTGTTTGCACTGTCCCGATTACCTCTTTGCTAACATTCTCTTCAGAGCTGCAGTGAAACCAGGAACCACGTGGAGAAGGCACCCACACTGAAAGTGCCTGGAGGGAACATGGGGGCTTCTTCTCAGTGTCTCTGACATAGGGTTTCACTGTCCCGGGAAACTCTCTGCTAACACCCTGCAGAGCGCTGTGCCCAATGTACAGAAACGTCTTGCGGTATCTCCTACAGGGAAAGTGCCAGGAGGGAAAAGTGAGGATTATGTTTAGACTTTCTCGGAACTGCTTCAAATCAACTAGATATCTTTGTGCTGTAAATCTCCCAACAGCCAAATGTAAAAGCAGCAAACATCTCGCTGTATGTCCCACATCCAAAGTGCCAAGAGAGAGCTTGCTCTCCCTGTCTTTGAGTACTGTTTGCACTGTCCCGATTACCTCTTTGCTAACATTCTCTTCAGAGCTGCAGTGAAACCAGGAACCACGTGGAGAAGGCACCCACACTGAAAGTGCCTGGAGGGAACATTGGGGCTTCTTCTCTCTGTCTCTGACATAGGGTTTCACTGTCCCGGGAAACTCTCTGCTAACACCCTGCAGAGCGCTGTGCCCAATATACAGAAACGTCTTGCGGTATCCCCTACAATGAAAGTGCCAGGAGGGAAAAGTGAGGATTATGCTTAGACTTTCTCGGAACTGCTTCAAATCAACTAGATATCTTTGTGCTGTAAATCTCCCAACAGCCAAATGTAAAAGCAGCAAACATCTCGCTCTATGTCCCACATCCAAAGTGCCAAGAGAGTAATGTAGAGCTTGCTCTCCCTGTCTTTGAGTACTGTTTGCACTGTCCCGATTACCTCTTTGCTAACATTCTCTTCAGAGCTGCAGTGAAACCAGGAACCACGTGGAGAAGGCACCCACACTGAAAGTGCCTGGAGGGAACATTGGGGCTTCTTCTCAGTGTCTCTGACATAGGGTTTCACTGTCCCGGGAAACTCTCTGCTAACACCCCGCAGAGCGCTGTGCCCAATATACAGAAACGTCTTGCGGTATCCCCTACAGTGAAAGTGCCAGGAGGGAAAAGTGAGGATTATGCTTAGACTTTCTCGGAACTGCTTCAAATCAACTAGATATCTTTGTGCTGTAAATCTCCCAACAGCCAAATGTAAAAGCAGCAAACATCTCGCTGTATGTCCCACATCCAAAGTGCCGAGAGAGTAATGTAGAGCTTGCTCTCCCTGTCTTTGAGTACTGTTTGCACTGTCCCGATTACCTCTTTGCTAACATTCTCTTCAGAGCTGCAGTGAAACCAGGAACCACGTGGAGAAGGCACCCACACTGAAAGTGCCTGGAGGGAACATTGGGGCTTCTTCTCAGTGTCTTTGACATAGGGTTTCACTGTCCCGGGAAACTCTCTGCTAACACCCTGCAGAGCGCTGTGCCCAATATACAGAAACGTCTTGCGATATCTCCTACAGGGAAAGTGCCAGGAGGGAAAAGTGAGGATTATGCTTAGACTTTCTCGGAACTGCTTCAAATCAACTAGATATCTTTGTGCTGTAAATCTCCCAACAGCCAAATGTAAAAGCAGCAAACATCTCGCTGTATGTCCCACATCCAAAGTGCCAAGAGAGTAATGTAGAGCTTGCTCTCCCTGTCTTTGAGTACTGTTTGCACTGTCCCGATTACCTCTTTGCTAACATTCTCTTCAGAGCTGCAGTGAAACCAGGAACCACGTGGAGAAGGCACCCACACTGAAAGTGCCTGGAAGGAACGTTGGGGCTTCTTCTCAGTGTCTCTGACATAGGGTTTCACTGTCCCGGGAAACTCTCTGCTAACACCCTGCAGAGCGCTGTGCCCAATATACAGAAACGTCTTGCGGTATCCCCTACAGGGAAAGTGCCAGGAGTGAAAAGTGAGGATTATGCTTAGACTTTCTCGGAACTGCTTCAAATCAACTAGATATCTTTGTGCTGTAAATCTCCCAACAGCCAAATGCAAAAGCAGCAAACATCTCGCTGTATGTCCCACATCCAAAGTGCCAAGAGAGTAATGTAGAGCTTGCTCTCCCTGTCTTTGAGTACTGTTTGCACTGTCCCGATTACCTCTTTGCTAACATTCTCTTCAGAGCTGCAGTGAAACCAGGAACCACGTGGAGAAGGCACCCACACTGAAAGTGCCTGGAGGAAACATTGGGGCTTCTTCTCAGTGTCTTTGACATAGGGTTTCACTGTCCCGGGAAACTCTCTGCTAACACCCTGCAGAGCGCTGTGCCCAATATACAGAAACGTCTTGCGGTATCTCCTACAGGGAAAGTGCCAGGAGGAATTGTGGAGCTTGGTCTCAGTGTCTCTGAGAATTGCTCTGATTATCCGTGTGACCTCTTTGCTGAGACACTCCAGAAAGCTGTCCTCAAAACCAACACACATCTTGACATATCTCCCACATTGATCGCAGTGTCTCCAGAAACGGCATTCAAGGAGCCAGGAACTTTTCTCCCTACACTATCCATTGAGTTGTCCTCAAAACCAATATACATCCTGCTATATCTCCCACATGGAAAGTGCCAGGAGGGAAAAGTGAGGATTATGTTTAGACTTTCTTGGAACTGCTTCAAATCAACTAGATATCTTTGTGCTGTAAATCTCCCAACAGCCAAACGCAAAAGCAGCAAACATCTCGCTGTATGTCCCACATCCAAAGTGCCAAGAGAGAGCTTGCTCTCCCTGTCTTTGAGTACTGTTTGCACTGTCCCGGTTACCTCTTTGCTAACATTCTCTTCAGAGCTGCAGTGAAACCAGGAACCACGTGGAGAAGGCACCCACACTGAAAGTGCCTGGAGGGAACATTGGGGCTTCTTCTCACTGTCTCTGACATAGGGTTTCACTGTCCCGGGAAACTCTCTGCTAACACCCTGCAGAGCGCTGTGCCCAATATACAGAAACGTCTTGCGGTATCTCCTACAGGGAAAGTGCCAGGAGGGAAAAGTGAGGATTATGCTTAGACTTTCTCGGAACTGCTTCAAATCAACTAGATATCTTTGTGCTGTAAATCTCCCAACAGCCAAATGTAAAAGCAGCAAACATCTCGCTCTATGTCCCACATCCAAAGTGCCAAGAGAGTAATGTAGAGCTTGCTCTCCCTGTCTTTGAGTACTGTTTGCACTGTCCCGATTACCTCTTTGCTAACATTCTCTCCAGAGCTGCAGTGAAACCAGGAACCACGTGGAGAAGGCACCCACACTGAAAGTGCCTGGAGGGAACGTTGGGGCTTCTTCTCAGTGTCTCTGACATAGGGTTTCACTGTCCCGGGAAACTCTCTGCTAACACCCTGCAGAGCGCTGTGCCCAATGTACAGAAACGTCTTGCGGTATCTCCTACAGGGAAAGTGCCAGGAGGGAAAAGTGAGGATTATGTTTAGACTTTCTCGGAACTGCTTCAAATCAACTAGATATCTTTGTGCTGTAAATCTCCCAACAGCCAAATGTAAAAGCAGCAAACATCTCGCTGTATGTCCCACATCCAAAGTGCCAAGAGAGTAATGTAGAGCTTGCTCTCCCTGTCTTTGAGTACTGTTTGCACTGTCCCAATTACCTCTTTGCTAACATTCTCTTCAGAGCTGCAGTGAAACCAGGAACCACGTGGAGAAGGCACCCACACTGAAAGTGCCTGGAGGGAACATTGGGGCTTCTTCTCAGTGTCTCTGACATAGGGTTTCACTGTCCCGGGAAACTCTCTGCTAACACCCTGCAGAGCGCTGTGCCCAATATACAGAAACGTCTTGCGGTATCTCCTACAGGGAAAGTGCCAGGAGGAATTGTGGAGCTTGGTCTCAGTGTCTCTGAGAATTGCTCTGATTATCCGTGTGACCTCTTTGCTAAGACACTCCAGAAAGCTGTCCTCAAAACCAACACACATCTTGACATATCTCCCACATTGATCGCAGTGTCTCCAGAAACGGCATTCAAGGAGCCAGGAACTTTTCTCCCTACACTATCCATTGAGTTGTCCTCAAAACCAATATACATCCTGCTATATCTCCCACATGGAAAGTGCCAGGAGGGAAAAGTGAGGATTATGTTTAGACTTTCTCGGAACTGCTTCAAATCAACTAGATATCTTTGTGCTGTAAATCTCCCAACAGCCAAACGCAAAAGCAGCAAACATCTCGCTGTATGTCCCACATCCAAAGTGCCAAGAGAGAGCTTGCTCTCCCTGTCTTTGAGTACTGCTTGCACTGTCCCGATTACCTCTTTGCTAACATTCTCTTCAGAGCTGCAGTGAAACCAGGAACCACGTGGAGAAGGCACCCACACTGAAAGTGCCTGGAGTGAACATTGGGGCTTCTTCTCACTGTCTCTGACATAGGGTTTCACTGTCCCGGGAAACTCTCTGCTAACACCCTGCAGAGCGCTGTGCCCAATGTACAGAAACGTCTTGCGGTATCTCCTACAGGGAAAGTGCCAGGAGGGAAAAGTGAGGATTATGTTTAGACTTTCTCGGAACTGCTTCAAATCAACTAGATATCTTTGTGCTGTAAATCTCCCAACAGCCAAATGTAAAAGCAGCAAACATCTCGCTCTATGTCCCACATCCAAAGTGCCAAGAGAGTAATGTAGAGCTTGCTCTCCCTGTCTTTGAGTACTGTTTGCACTGTCCCGATTACCTCTTTGCTAACATTCTCTTCAGAGCTGCAGTGAAACCAGGAACCACGTGGAGAAGGCACCCACACTGAAAGTGCCTGGAAGGAACGTTGGGGCTTCTTCTCAGTGTCTCTGACATAGGGTTTCACTGTCCCGGGAAACTCTCTGCTAACACCCTGCAGAGCGCTGTGCCCAATATACAGAAACGTCTTGCGGTATCCCCTACAGGGAAAGTGCCAGGAGGGAAAAGTGAGGATTATGCTTAGACTTTCTCGGAACTGCTTCAAATCAACTAGATATCTTTGTGCTGTAAATCTCCCAACAGCCAAATGTAAAAGCAGCAAACATCTCGCTGTATGTCCCACATCCAAAGTGCCAAGAGAGTAATGTAGAGCTTGCTCTCCCTGTCTTTGAGTACTGTTTGCACTGTCCCAATTACCTCTTTGCTAACATTCTCTTCAGAGCTGCAGTGAAACCAGGAACCACGTGGAGAAGGCACCCACACTGAAAGTGCCTGGAGGGAACATTGGGGCTTCTTCTCAGTGTCTCTGACATAGGGTTTCACTGTCCCGGGAAACTCTCTGCTAACACCCTGCAGAGCGCTGTGCCCAATATACAGAAACGTCTTGCGGTATCTCCTGCAGGGAAAGTGCCAGGAGGAATTGTGGAGCTTGGTCTCAGTGTCTCTGAGAATTGCTCTGATTATCCGTGTGACCTCTTTGCTGAGACACTCCAGAAAGCTGTCCTCAAAACCAACACACATCTTGACATATCTCCCACATTGATCGCAGTGTCTCCAGAAACGGCATTCAAGGAGCCAGGAACTTTTCTCCCTACACTATCCATTGAGTTGTCCTCAAAACCAATATACATCCTGCTATATCTCCCACATGGAAAGTGCCAGGAGGGAAAAGTGAGGATTATGTTTAGACTTTCTTGGAACTGCTTCAAATCAACTAGATATCTTTGTGCTGTAAATCTCCCAACAGCCAAACGCAAAAGCAGCAAACATCTCGCTGTATGTCCCACATCCAAAGTGCCAAGAGAGAGCTTGCTCTCCCTGTCTTTGAGTACTGTTTGCACTGTCCCGGTTACCTCTTTGCTAACATTCTCTTCAGAGCTGCAGTGAAACCAGGAACCACGTGGAGAAGGCACCCACACTGAAAGTGCCTGGAGGGAACATTGGGGCTTCTTCTCACTGTCTCTGACATAGGGTTTCACTGTCCCGGGAAACTCTCTGCTAACACCCTGCAGAGCGCTGTGCCCAATATACAGAAACGTCTTGCGATATCCCCTACAGGGAAAGTGCCAGGAGGGAAAAGTGAGGATTATGCTTAGACTTTCTCGGAACTGCTTCAAATCAACTACATATCTTTGTGCTGTAAATCTCCCAACAGCCAAATGTAAAAGCAGCAAACATCTCGCTCTATGTCCCACATCCAAAGTGCCAAGAGAGTAATGTAGAGCTTGCTCTCCCTGTCTTTGAGTACTGTTTGCACTGTCCCAATTACCTCTTTGCTAACATTCTCTCCAGAGCTGCAGTGAAACCAGGAACCACGTGGAGAAGGCACCCACACTGAAAGTGCCTGGAGGGAACGTTGGGGCTTCTTCTCAGTGTCTCTGACATAGGGTTTCACTGTCCCGGGAAACTCTCTGCTAACACCCTGCAGAGCGCTGTGCCCAATGTACAGAAACGTCTTGCGGTATCTCCTACAGGGAAAGTGCCAGGAGGGAAAAGTGAGGATTATGTTTAGACTTTCTCGGAACTGCTTCAAATCAACTAGATATCTTTGTGCTGTAAATCTCCCAACAGCCAAATGTAAAAGCAGCAAACATCTCGCTGTATGTCCCACATCCAAAGTGCCGAGAGAGTAATGTAGAGCTTGCTCTCCCTGTCTTTGAGTACTGTTTGCACTGTCCCGATTACCTCTTTGCTAACATTCTCTTCAGAGCTGCAGTGAAACCAGGAACCACGTGGAGAAGGCACCCACACTGAAAGTGCCTGGAGGGAACATTGGGGCTTCTTCTCACTGTCTCTGACATAGGGTTTCACTGTCCCGGGAAACTCTCTGCTAACACCCTGCAGAGCGCTGTGCCCAATATACAGAAACGTCTTGCGGTATCTCCTACAGGGAAAGTGCCAGGAGGAATTGTGGAGCTTGGTCTCAGTGTCTCTGAGAATTGCTCTGATTATCCGTGTGACCTCTTTGCTGAGACACTCCAGAAAGCTGTCCTCAAAACCAACACACATCTTGACATATCTCCCACATTGATCGCAGTGTCTCCAGAAACGGCATTCAAGGAGCCAGGAACTTTTCTCCCTACACTGTCCATTGAGTTGTCCTCAAAACCAATATACATCCTGCTATATCTCCCACATGGAAAGTGCCAGGAGGGAAAAGTGAGGATTATGTTTAGACTTTCTTGGAACTGCTTCAAATCAACTAGATATCTTTGTGCTGTAAATCTCCCAACAGCCAAACGCAAAAGCAGCAAACATCTCGCTGTATGTCCCACATCCAAAGTGCCAAGAGAGAGCTTGCTCTCCCTGTCTTTGAGTACTGTTTGCACTGTCCCGGTTACCTCTTTGCTAACATTCTCTTCAGAGCTGCAGTGAAACCAGGAACCACGTGGAGAAGGCACCCACACTGAAAGTGCCTGGAGGGAACATTGGGGCTTCTTCTCAGTGTCTCTGACATAGGGTTTCACTGTCCCGGGAAACTCTCTGCTAACACCCTGCAGAGCGCTGTGCCCAATATACAGAAACGTCTTGCGGTATCCCCTACAGGGAAAGTGCCAGGAGGGAAAAGTGAGGATTATGCTTAGACTTTCTCGGAACTGCTTCAAATCAACTAGATATCTTTGTGCTGTAAATCTCCCAACAGCCAAATGTAAAAGCAGCAAACATCTCGCTCTATGTCCCACATCCAAAGTGCCAAGAGAGTAATGTAGAGCTTGCTCTCCCTGTCTTTGAGTACTGTTTGCACTGTCCCAATTACCTCTTTGCTAACATTCTCTCCAGAGCTGCAGTGAAACCAGGAACCACGTGGAGAAGGCACCCACACTGAAAGTGCCTGGAGGGAACGTTGGGGCTTCTTCTCAGTGTCTCTGACATAGGGTTTCACTGTCCCGGGAAACTCTCTGCTAACACCCTGCAGAGCGCTGTGCCCAATGTACAGAAACGTCTTGCGGTATCTCCTACAGGGAAAGTGCCAGGAGGGAAAAGTGAGGATTATGTTTAGACTTTCTCGGAACTGCTTCAAATCAACTAGATATCTTTGTGCTGTAAATCTCCCAACAGCCAAATGTAAAAGCAGCAAACATCTCGCTGTATGTCCCACATCCAAAGTGCCGAGAGAGTAATGTAGAGCTTGCTCTCCCTGTCTTTGAGTACTGTTTGCACTGTCCCGATTACCTCTTTGCTAACATTCTCTTCAGAGCTGCAGTGAAACCAGGAACCACGTGGAGAAGGCACCCACACTGAAAGTGCCTGGAGGGAACATTGGGGCTTCTTCTCACTGTCTCTGACATAGGGTTTCACTGTCCCGGGAAACTCTCTGCTAACACCCTGCAGAGCGCTGTGCCCAATATACAGAAACGTCTTGCGGTATCTCCTACAGGGAAAGTGCCAGGAGGAATTGTGGAGCTTGGTCTCAGTGTCTCTGAGAATTGCTCTGATTATCCGTGTGACCTCTTTGCTGAGACACTCCAGAAAGCTGTCCTCAAAACCAACACACATCTTGACATATCTCCCACATTGATCGCAGTGTCTCCAGAAACGGCATTCAAGGAGCCAGGAACTTTTCTCCCTACACTCTCCATTGAGTTGTCCTCAAAACCAATATACATCCTGCTATATCTCCCACATGGAAAGTGCCAGGAGGGAAAAGTGAGGATTATGCTTAGACTTTCTCGGAACTGCTTCAAATCAACTAGATATCTTTGTGCTGTAAATCTCCCAACAGCCAAATGTAAAAGCAGCAAACATCTCGCTTTATGTCCCACATCCAAAGTGCCAAGAGAGAGCTTGCTCTCCCTGTCTTTGAGTACTGTTTGCACTGTCCCGGTTACCTCTTTGCTAACATTCTCTTCAGAGCTGCAGTGAAACCAGGAACCACGTGGAGAAGGCACCCACACTGAAAGTGCCTGGAGGGAACATTGGGGCTTCTTCTCAGTGTCTCTGACATAGGGTTTCACTGTCCCGGGAAACTCTCTGCTAACACCCTGCAGAGCGCTGTGCCCAATGTACAGAAACATCTTGCGGTATCTCCTACAGGGAAAGTGCCAGGAGGGAAAAGTGAGGATTATGTTTAGACTTTCTCGGAACTGCTTCAAATCAACTAGATATCTTTGTGCTGTAAATCTCCCAACAGCCAAATGTAAAAGCAGCAAACATCTCGCTGTATGTCCCACATCCAAAGTGCCAAGAGAGAGCTTGCTCTCCCTGTCTTTGAGTACTGCTTGCACTGTCCCGATTACCTCTTTGCTAACATTCTCTTCAGAGCTGCAGTGAAACCAGGAACCACGTGGAGAAGGCACCCACACTGAAAGTGCCTGGAGGGAACATTGGGGCTTCTTCTCAGTGTCTCTGACATAGGGTTTCACTGTCCCGGGAAACTCTCTGCTAACACCCTGCAGAGCGCTGTGCCCAATGTACAGAAACGTCTTGCGGTATCTCCTACAGGGAAAGTGCCAGGAGGGAAAAGTGAGGATTATGTTTAGACTTTCTCGGAACTGCTTCAAATCAACTAGATATCTTTGTGCTGTAAATCTCCCAACAGCCAAATGTAAAAGCAGCAAACATCTCGCTCTATGTCCCACATCCAAAGTGCCAAGAGAGTAATGTAGAGCTTGCTCTCCCTGTCTTTGAGTACTGTTTGCACTGTCCCGATTACCTCTTTGCTAACATTCTCTTCAGAGCTGCAGTGAAACCAGGAACCACGTGGAGAAGGCACCCACACTGAAAGTGCCTGGAAGGAACGTTGGGGCTTCTTCTCAGTGTCTCTGACATAGGGTTTCACTGTCCCGGGAAACTCTCTGCTAACACCCTGCAGAGCGCTGTGCCCAATATACAGAAACGTCTTGCGGTATCCCCTACAGGGAAAGTGCCAGGAGGGAAAAGTGAGGATTATGCTTAGACTTTCTCGGAACTGCTTCAAATCAACTAGATATCTTTGTGCTGTAAATCTCCCAACAGCCAAACGCAAAAGCAGCAAACATCTCGCTGTATGTCCCACATCCAAAGTGCCGAGAGAGTAATGTAGAGCTTGCTCTCCCTGTCTTTGAGTACTGTTTGCACTGTCCCGATTACCTCTTTGCTAACATTCTCTTCAGAGCTGCAGTGAAACCAGGAACCACGTGGAGAAGGCACCCACACTGAAAGTGCCTGGAGGAAACATTGGGGCTTCTTCTCAGTGTCTTTGACATAGGGTTTCACTGTCCCGGGAAACTCTCTGCTAACACCCTGCAGAGCGCTGTGCCCAATATACAGAAACGTCTTGCGGTATCCCCTACAGGGAAAGTGCCAGGAGGGAAAAGTGAGGATTATGCTTAGACTTTCTCGGAACTGCTTCAAATCAACTAGATATCTTTGTGCTGTAAATCTCCCAACAGCCAAATGTAAAAGCAGCAAACATCTCGCTGTATGTCCCACATCCAAAGTGCCAAGAGAGTAATGTAGAGCTTGCTCTCCCTGTCTTTGAGTACTGTTTGCACTGTCCCGATTACCTCTTTGCTAACATTCTCTTCAGAGCTGCAGTGAAACCAGGAACCACGTGGAGAAGGCACCCACACTGAAAGTGCCTGGAAGGAACGTTGGGGCTTCTTCTCAGTGTCTCTGACATAGGGTTTCACTGTCCCGGGAAACTCTCTGCTAACACCCTGCAGAGCGCTGTGCCCAATATACAGAAACGTCTTGCGGTATCTCCTACAGGGAAAGTGCCAGGAGGAATTGTGGAGCTTGGTCTCAGTGTCTCTGAGAATTGCTCTGATTATCCGTGTGACCTCTTTGCTGAGACACTCCAGAAAGCTGTCCTCAAAACCAACACACATCTTGACATATCTCCCACATTGATCGCAGTGTCTCCAGAAACGGCATTCAAGGAGCCAGGAACTTTTCTCCCTACACTATCCATTGAGTTGTCCTCAAAACCAATATACATCCTGCTATATCTCCCACATGGAAAGTGCCAGGAGGGAAAAGTGAGGATTATGTTTAGACTTTCTCGGAACTGCTTCAAATCAACTAGATATCTTTGTGCTGTAAATCTCCCAACAGCCAAACGCAAAAGCAGCAAACATCTCGCTGTATGTCCCACATCCAAAGTGCCAAGAGAGAGCTTGCTCTCCCTGTCTTTGAGTACTGCTTGCACTGTCCCGATTACCTCTTTGCTAACATTCTCTTCAGAGCTGCAGTGAAACCAGGAACCACGTGGAGAAGGCACCCACACTGAAAGTGCCTGGAGGGAACATTGGGGCTTCTTCTCAGTGTCTCTGACATAGGGTTTCACTGTCCCGGGAAACTCTCTGCTAACACCCTGCAGAGCGCTGTGCCCAATATACAGAAACGTCTTGCGGTATCTCCTACAGGGAAAGTGCCAGGAGGAATTGTGGAGCTTGGTCTCAGTGTCTCTGAGAATTGCTCTGATTATCCGTGTGACCTCTTTGCTAAGACACTCCAGAAAGCTGTCCTCAAAACCAACACACATCTTGACATATCTCCCACATTGATCGCAGTTTCTCCAGAAACGGCATTCAAGGAGCCAGGAACTTTTCTCCCTACACTATCCATTGAGTTGTCCTCAAAACCAATATACATCCTGCTATATCTCCCACATGGAAAGTGCCAGGAGGGAAAAGTGAGGATTATGTTTAGACTTTCTCGGAACTGCTTCAAATCAACTAGATATCTTTGTGCTGTAAATCTCCCAACAGCCAAATGTAAAAGCAGCAAACATCTCGCTCTATGTCCCACATCCAAAGTGCCAAGAGAGAGCTTGCTCTCCCTGTCTTTGAGTACTGTTTGTACTGTCCCGATTACCTCTTTGCTAACATTCTCTTCAGAGCTGCAGTGAAACCAGGAACCACGTGGAGAAGGCACCCACACTGAAAGTGCCTGGAGGGAACATTGGGGCTTCTTCTCAGTGTCTCCGATATAGGGGTTCACTGTCCCGGGAAACTCTCTGCTAACACCCTGCAGAGCGCTGTGCCCAATGTACAGAAACGTCTTGCGGTATCCCCTACAGGGAAAGTGCCAGGAGGGAAAAGTGAGGATTATGTTTAGACTTTCTCGGAACTGCTTCAAATCAACTAGATATCTTTGTGCTGTAAATCTCCCAACAGCCAAATGTAAAAGCAGCAAACATCTCGCTGTATGTCCCACATCCAAAGTGCCAAGAGAGTAATGTAGAGCTTGCTCTCCCTGTCTTTGAGTACTGTTTGCACTGTCCCGATTACCTCTTTGCTAACATTCTCTTCAGAGCTGCAGTGAATCCAGGAACCACGTGGAGAAGGCACCCACACTGAAAGTGCCTGGAGGGAACATTGGGGCTTCTTCTCAGTGTCTCTGACATAGGGTTTCACTGTCCCGGGAAACTCTCTGCTAACACCCTGCAGAGCGCTGTGCCCAATATACAGAAACGTCTTGCGGTATCTCCTACAGGGAAAGTGCCAGGAGGGAAAAGTGAGGATTATGTTTAGACTTTCTCGGAACTGCTTCAAATCAACTAGATATCTTTGTGCTGTAAATCTCCCAACAGCCAAATGTAAAAGCAGCAAACATCTCGCTGTATGTCCCACATCCAAAGTGCCAAGAGAGAGCTTGCTCTCCCTGTCTTTGAGTACTGTTTGCACTGTCCCGATTACCTCTTTGCTAACATTCTCTTCAGAGCTGCAGTGAAACCAGGAACCACGTGGAGAAGGCACCCACACTGAAAGTGCCTGGAGGGAACATTGGGGCTTCTTCTCAGTGTCTCTGACATAGGGTTTCACTGTCCCGGGAAACTCTCTGCTAACACCCTGCAGAGCGCTGTGCCCAATATACAGAAACGTCTTGCGGTATCCCCTACAGGGAAAGTGCCAGGAGGGAAAAGTGAGGATTATGCTTAGACTTTCTCGGAACTGCTTCAAATCAACTAGATATCTTTGTGCTGTAAATCTCCCAACAGCCAAATGTAAAAGCAGCAAACATCTCGCTGTATGTCCCACATCCAAAGTGCCGAGAGAGTAATGTAGAGCTTGCTCTCCCTGTCTTTGAGTACTGTTTGCACTGTCCCGATTACCTCTTTGCTAACATTCTCTTCAGAGCTGCAGTGAAACCAGGAACCACGTGGAGAAGGCACCCACACTGAAAGTGCCTGGAGGGAACATTGGGGCTTCTTCTCAGTGTCTCCGATATAGGGATTCACTGTCCCGGGAAACTATCTGCTAACACCCTGCAGAGCGCTGTGCCCAATGTACAGAAACGTCTTGCGGTATCTCCTACAGGGAAAGTGCCAGGAGGGAAAAGTGAGGATTATGTTTAGACTTTCTCGGAACTGCTTCAAATCAACTAGATATCTTTGTGCTGTAAATCTCCCAACAGCCAAATGTAAAAGCAGCAAACATCTCGCTGTATGTCCCACATCCAAAGTGCCAAGAGAGTAATGTAGAGCTTGCTCTCCCTGTCTTTGAGTACTGTTTGCACTGTCCCGATTACCTCTTTGCTAACATTCTCTTCAGAGCTGCAGTGAAACCAGGAACCACGTGGAGAAGGCACCCACACTGAAAGTGCCTGGAGGGAACATGGGGGCTTCTTCTCAGTGTCTCTGACATAGGGTTTCACTGTCCCGGGAAACTCTCTGCTAACACCCTGCAGAGCGCTGTGCCCAATGTACAGAAACGTCTTGCGGTATCTCCTACAGGGAAAGTGCCAGGAGGGAAAAGTGAGGATTATGTTTAGACTTTCTCGGAACTGCTTCAAATCAACTAGATATCTTTGTGCTGTAAATCTCCCAACAGCCAAATGTAAAAGCAGCAAACATCTCGCTCTATGTCCCACATCCAAAGTGCCAAGAGAGAGCTTGCTCTCCCTGTCTTTGAGTACTGTTTGCACTGTCCCGGTTACCTCTTTGCTAACATTCTCTTCAGAGCTGCAGTGAAACCAGGAACCACGTGGAGAAGGCACCCACACTGAAAGTGCCTGGAGGGAACATTGGGGCTTCTTCTCAGTGTCTCTGACATAGGGTTTCACTGTCCCGGGAAACTCTCTGCTAACACCCTGCAGAGCGCTGTGCCCAATATACAGAAACGTCTTGCGGTATCCCCTACAATGAAAGTGCCAGGAGGGAAAAGTGAGGATTATGCTTAGACTTTCTCGGAACTGCTTCAAATCAACTAGATATCTTTGTGCTGTAAATCTCCCAACAGCCAAATGTAAAAGCAGCAAACATCTCGCTCTATGTCCCACATCCAAAGTGCCGAGAGAGTAATGTAGAGCTTGCTCTCCCTGTCTTTGAGTACTGTTTGCACTGTCCCGATTACCTCTTTGCTAACATTCTCTTCAGAGCTGCAGTGAAACCAGGAACCACGTGGAGAAGGCACCCACACTGAAAGTGCCTGGAGGGAACATTGGGGCTTCTTCTCAGTGTCTCTGACATAGGGTTTCACTGTCCCGGGAAACTCTCTGCTAACACCCCGCAGAGCGCTGTGCCCAATATACAGAAACGTCTTGCGGTATCCCCTACAGTGAAAGTGCCAGGAGGGAAAAGTGAGGATTATGCTTAGACTTTCTCGGAACTGCTTCAAATCAACTAGATATCTTTGTGCTGTAAATCTCCCAACAGCCAAATGTAAAAGCAGCAAACATCTCGCTGTATGTCCCACATCCAAAGTGCCGAGAGAGTAATGTAGAGCTTGCTCTCCCTGTCTTTGAGTACTGTTTGCACTGTCCCGATTACCTCTTTGCTAACATTCTCTTCAGAGCTGCAGTGAAACCAGGAACCACGTGGAGAAGGCACCCACACTGAAAGTGCCTGGAGGGAACATTGGGGCTTCTTCTCAGTGTCTCTGACATAGGGTTTCACTGTCCCGGGAAACTCTCTGCTAACACCCTGCAGAGCGCTGTGCCCAATGTACAGAAACGTCTTGCGGTATCCCCTACAGGGAAAGTGCCAGGAGGGAAAAGTGAGGATTATGCTTAGACTTTCTCGGAACTGCTTCAAATCAACTAGATATCTTTGTGCTGTAAATCTCCCAACAGCCAAATGTAAAAGCAGCAAACATCTCGCTGTATGTCCCACATCCAAAGTGCCAAGAGAGTAATGTAGAGCTTGCTCTCCCTGTCTTTGAGTACTGTTTGCACTGTCCCGATTACCTCTTTGCTAACATTCTCTTCAGAGCTGCAGTGAAACCAGGAACCACGTGGAGAAGGCACCCACACTGAAAGTGCCTGGAAGGAACGTTGGGGCTTCTTCTCAGTGTCTCTGACATAGGGTTTCACTGTCCCGGGAAACTCTCTGCTAACACCCTGCAGAGCGCTGTGCCCAATATACAGAAACGTCTTGCGGTATCCCCTACAGGGAAAGTGCCAGGAGTGAAAAGTGAGGATTATGCTTAGACTTTCTCGGAACTGCTTCAAATCAACTAGATATCTTTGTGCTGTAAATCTCCCAACAGCCAAACGCAAAAGCAGCAAACATCTCGCTGTATGTCCCACATCCAAAGTGCCGAGAGAGTAATGTAGAGCTTGCTCTCCCTGTCTTTGAGTACTGTTTGCACTGTCCCGATTACCTCTTTGCTAACATTCTCTTCAGAGCTGCAGTGAAACCAGGAACCACGTGGAGAAGGCACCCACACTGAAAGTGCCTGGAGGAAACATTGGGGCTTCTTCTCAGTGTCTTTGACATAGGGTTTCACTGTCCCGGGAAACTCTCTGCTAACACCCTGCAGAGCGCTGTGCCCAATATACAGAAACGTCTTGCGGTATCTCCTACAGGGAAAGTGCCAGGAGGAATTGTGGAGCTTGGTCTCAGTGTCTCTGAGAATTGCTCTGATTATCCGTGTGACCTCTTTGCTAAGACACTCCAGAAAGCTGTCCTCAAAACCAACACACATCTTGACATATCTCCCACATTGATCGCAGTGTCTCCAGAAACGGCATTCAAGGAGCCAGGAACTTTTCTCCCTACACTATCCATTGAGTTGTCCTCAAAACCAATATACATCCTGCTATATCTCCCACATGGAAAGTGCCAGGAGGGAAAAGTGAGGATTATGTTTAGACTTTCTTGGAACTGCTTCAAATCAACTAGATATCTTTGTGCTGTAAATCTCCCAACAGCCAAACGCAAAAGCAGCAAACATCTCGCTGTATGTCCCACATCCAAAGTGCCAAGAGAGAGCTTGCTCTCCCTGTCTTTGAGTACTGTTTGCACTGTCCCGGTTACCTCTTTGCTAACATTCTCTTCAGAGCTGCACTGAAACCAGGAACCACGTGGAGAAGGCACCCACACTGAAAGTGCCTGGAGGGAACATTGGGGCTTCTTCTCACTGTCTCTGACATAGGGTTTCACTGTCCCGGGAAACTCTCTGCTAACACCCTGCAGAGCGCTGTGCCCAATATACAGAAACGTCTTGCGATATCCCCTACAGGGAAAGTGCCAGGAGGGAAAAGTGAGGATTATGCTTAGACTTTCTCGGAACTGCTTCAAATCAACTAGATATCTTTGTGCTGTAAATCTCCCAACAGCCAAATGTAAAAGCAGCAAACATCTCGCTCTATGTCCCACATCCAAAGTGCCAAGAGAGTAATGTAGAGCTTGCTCTCCCTGTCTTTGAGTACTGTTTGCACTGTCCCGATTACCTCTTTGCTAACATTCTCTCCAGAGCTGCAGTGAAACCAGGAACCACGTGGAGAAGGCACCCACACTGAAAGTGCCTGGAGGGAACGTTGGGGCTTCTTCTCAGTGTCTCTGACATAGGGTTTCACTGTCCCGGGAAACTCTCTGCTAACACCCTGCAGAGCGCTGTGCCCAATGTACAGAAACGTCTTGCGGTATCTCCTACAGGGAAAGTGCCAGGAGGGAAAAGTGAGGATTATGCTTAGACTTTCTCGGAACTGCTTCAAATCAACTAGATATCTTTGTGCTGTAAATCTCCCAACAGCCAAATGTAAAAGCAGCAAACATCTCGCTGTATGTCCCACATCCAAAGTGCCAAGAGAGTAATGTAGAGCTTGCTCTCCCTGTCTTTGAGTACTGTTTGCACTGTCCCAATTACCTCTTTGCTAACATTCTCTTCAGAGCTGCAGTGAAACCAGGAACCACGTGGAGAAGGCACCCACACTGAAAGTGCCTGGAGGGAACATTGGGGCTTCTTCTCAGTGTCTCTGACATAGGGTTTCACTGTCCCGGGAAACTCTCTGCTAACACCCTGCAGAGCGCTGTGCCCAATATACAGAAACGTCTTGCGGTATCTCCTACAGGGAAAGTGCCAGGAGGAATTGTGGAGCTTGGTCTCAGTGTCTCTGAGAATTGCTCTGATTATCCGTGTGACGTCTTTGCTAAGACACTCCAGAAAGCTGTCCTCAAAACCAACACACATCTTGACATATCTCCCACATTGATCGCAGTGTCTCCAGAAACGGCATTCAAGGAGCCAGGAACTTTTCTCCCTACACTATCCATTGAGTTGTCCTCAAAACCAATATACATCCTGCTATATCTCCCACATGGAAAGTGCCAGGAGGGAAAAGTGAGGATTATGTTTAGACTTTCTCGGAACTGCTTCAAATCAACTAGATATCTTTGTGCTGTAAATCTCCCAACAGCCAAACGCAAAAGCAGCAAACATCTCGCTGTATGTCCCACATCCAAAGTGCCAAGAGAGAGCTTGCTCTCCCTGTCTTTGAGTACTGTTTGCACTGTCCCGATTACCTCTTTGCTAACATTCTCTTCAGAGCTGCAGTGAAACCAGGAACCACGTGGAGAAGGCACCCACACTGAAAGTGCCTGGAGGAAACATTGGGGCTTCTTCTCAGTGTCTTTGACATAGGGTTTCACTGTCCCGGGAAACTCTCTGCTAACACCCTGCAGAGCGCTGTGCCCAATATACAGAAACGTCTTGCGATATCTCCTACAGGGAAAGTGCCAGGAGGGAAAAGTGAGGATTATGCTTAGACTTTCTCGGAACTGCTTCAAATCAACTAGATATCTTTGTGCTGTAAATCTCCCAACAGCCAAATGTAAAAGCAGCAAACATCTCGCTGTATGTCCCACATCCAAAGTGCCAAGAGAGAGCTTGCTCTCCCTGTCTTTGAGTACTGCTTGCACTGTCCCGATTACCTCTTTGCTAACATTCTCTTCAGAGCTGCAGTGAAACCAGGAACCACGTGGAGAAGGCACCCACACTGAAAGTGCCTGGAGGGAACATTGGGGCTTCTTCTCAGTGTCTCTGACATAGGGATTCACTGTCCCGGGAAACTATCTGCTAACACCCTGCAGAGCGCTGTGCCCAATGTACAGAAACGTCTTGCGGTATCTCCTACAGGGAAAGTGCCAGGAGGGAAAAGTGAGGATTATGTTTAGACTTTCTCGGAACTGCTTCAAATCAACTAGATATCTTTGTGCTGTAAATCTCCCAACAGCCAAATGTAAAAGCAGCAAACATCTCGCTGTATGTCCCACATCCAAAGTGCCAAGAGAGTAATGTAGAGCTTGCTCTCCCTGTCTTTGAGTACTGTTTGCACTGTCCCGATTACCTCTTTGCTAACATTCTCTTCAGAGCTGCAGTGAAACCAGGAACCACGTGGAGAAGGCACCCACACTGAAAGTGCCTGGAGGGAACATGGGGGCTTCTTCTCAGTGTCTCTGACATAGGGTTTCACTGTCCCGGGAAACTCTCTGCTAACACCCTGCAGAGCGCTGTGCCCAATGTACAGAAACGTCTTGCGGTATCTCCTACAGGGAAAGTGCCAGGAGGGAAAAGTGAGGATTATGTTTAGACTTCCTCGGAACTGCTTCAAATCAACTAGATATCTTTGTGCTGTAAATCTCCCAACAGCCAAATGTAAAAGCAGCAAACATCTCGCTGTATGTCCCACATCCAAAGTGCCAAGAGAGAGCTTGCTCTCCCTGTCTTTGAGTACTGTTTGCACTGTCCCGATTACCTCTTTGCTAACATTCTCTTCAGAGCTGCAGTGAAACCAGGAACCACGTGGAGAAGGCACCCACACTGAAAGTGCCTGGAGGGAACATTGGGGCTTCTTCTCAGTGTCTCTGACATAGGGTTTCACTGTCCCGGGAAACTCTCTGCTAACACCCTGCAGAGCGCTGTGCCCAATATACAGAAACGTCTTGCGGTATCCCCTACAATGAAAGTGCCAGGAGGGAAAAGTGAGGATTATGCTTAGACTTTCTCGGAACTGCTTCAAATCAACTAGATATCTTTGTGCTGTAAATCTCCCAACAGCCAAATGTAAAAGCAGCAAACATCT
Organism: Chroicocephalus ridibundus; assembly: GCF_963924245.1. NCBI lineage: Eukaryota > Metazoa > Chordata > Aves > Charadriiformes > Laridae > Chroicocephalus > Chroicocephalus ridibundus. The sequence continues at coordinate 514,364 of NW_026961682.1, forward strand.
CGCTCTATGTCCCACATCCAAAGTGCCGAGAGAGTAATGTAGAGCTTGCTCTCCCTGTCTTTGAGTACTGTTTGCACTGTCCCGATTACCTCTTTGCTAACATTCTCTTCAGAGCTGCAGTGAAACCAGGAACCACGTGGAGAAGGCACCCACACTGAAAGTGCCTGGAGGGAACATTGGGGCTTCTTCTCAGTGTCTCTGACATAGGGTTTCACTGTCCCGGGAAACTCTCTGCTAACACCCCGCAGAGCGCTGTGCCCAATATACAGAAACGTCTTGCGGTATCCCCTACAGTGAAAGTGCCAGGAGGGAAAAGTGAGGATTATGCTTAGACTTTCTCGGAACTGCTTCAAATCAACTAGATATCTTTGTGCTGTAAATCTCCCAACAGCCAAATGTAAAAGCAGCAAACATCTCGCTGTATGTCCCACATCCAAAGTGCCGAGAGAGTAATGTAGAGCTTGCTCTCCCTGTCTTTGAGTACTGTTTGCACTGTCCCGATTACCTCTTTGCTAACATTCTCTTCAGAGCTGCAGTGAAACCAGGAACCACGTGGAGAAGGCACCCACACTGAAAGTGCCTGGAGGGAACATTGGGGCTTCTTCTCAGTGTCTTTGACATAGGGTTTCACTGTCCCGGGAAACTCTCTGCTAACACCCTGCAGAGCGCTGTGCCCAATATACAGAAACGTCTTGCGATATCTCCTACAGGGAAAGTGCCAGGAGGGAAAAGTGAGGATTATGCTTAGACTTTCTCGGAACTGCTTCAAATCAACTAGATATCTTTGTGCTGTAAATCTCCCAACAGCCAAATGTAAAAGCAGCAAACATCTCGCTGTATGTCCCACATCCAAAGTGCCAAGAGAGAGCTTGCTCTCCCTGTCTTTGAGTACTGTTTGCACTGTCCCGATTACCTCTTTGCTAACATTCTCTTCAGAGCTGCAGTGAAACCAGGAACCACGTGGAGAAGGCACCCACACTGAAAGTGCCTGGAGGGAACATTGGGGCTTCTTCTCACTGTCTCTGACATAGGGTTTCACTGTCCCGGGAAACTCTCTGCTAACACCCTGCAGAGCGCTGTGCCCAATGTACAGAAACGTCTTGCGGTATCCCCTACAGGGAAAGTGCCAGGAGGGAAAAGTGAGGATTATGCTTAGACTTTCTCGGAACTGCTTCAAATCAACTAGATATCTTTGTGCTGTAAATCTCCCAACAGCCAAATGTAAAAGCAGCAAACATCTCGCTGTATGTCCCACATCCAAAGTGCCAAGAGAGTAATGTAGAGCTTGCTCTCCCTGTCTTTGAGTACTGTTTGCACTGTCCCGATTACCTCTTTGCTAACATTCTCTTCAGAGCTGCAGTGAAACCAGGAACCACGTGGAGAAGGCACCCACACTGAAAGTGCCTGGAAGGAACGTTGGGGCTTCTTCTCAGTGTCTCTGACATAGGGTTTCACTGTCCCGGGAAACTCTCTGCTAACACCCTGCAGAGCGCTGTGCCCAATATACAGAAACGTCTTGCGGTATCCCCTACAGGGAAAGTGCCAGGAGTGAAAAGTGAGGATTATGCTTAGACTTTCTCGGAACTGCTTCAAATCAACTAGATATCTTTGTGCTGTAAATCTCCCAACAGCCAAACGCAAAAGCAGCAAACATCTCGCTGTATGTCCCACATCCAAAGTGCCGAGAGAGTAATGTAGAGCTTGCTCTCCCTGTCTTTGAGTACTGTTTGCACTGTCCCGATTACCTCTTTGCTAACATTCTCTTCAGAGCTGCAGTGAAACCAGGAACCACGTGGAGAAGGCACCCACACTGAAAGTGCCTGGAGGAAACATTGGGGCTTCTTCTCAGTGTCTTTGACATAGGGTTTCACTGTCCCGGGAAACTCTCTGCTAACACCCTGCAGAGCGCTGTGCCCAATATACAGAAACGTCTTGCGGTATCTCCTACAGGGAAAGTGCCAGGAGGAATTGTGGAGCTTGGTCTCAGTGTCTCTGAGAATTGCTCTGATTATCCGTGTGACCTCTTTGCTGAGACACTCCAGAAAGCTGTCCTCAAAACCAACACACATCTTGACATATCTCCCACATTGATCGCAGTGTCTCCAGAAACGGCATTCAAGGAGCCAGGAACTTTTCTCCCTACACTATCCATTGAGTTGTCCTCAAAACCAATATACATCCTGCTATATCTCCCACATGGAAAGTGCCAGGAGGGAAAAGTGAGGATTATGTTTAGACTTTCTTGGAACTGCTTCAAATCAACTAGATATCTTTGTGCTGTAAATCTCCCAACAGCCAAACGCAAAAGCAGCAAACATCTCGCTGTATGTCCCACATCCAAAGTGCCAAGAGAGAGCTTGCTCTCCCTGTCTTTGAGTACTGTTTGCACTGTCCCGGTTACCTCTTTGCTAACATTCTCTTCAGAGCTGCAGTGAAACCAGGAACCACGTGGAGAAGGCACCCACACTGAAAGTGCCTGGAGGGAACATTGGGGCTTCTTCTCACTGTCTCTGACATAGGGTTTCACTGTCCCGGGAAACTCTCTGCTAACACCCTGCAGAGCGCTGTGCCCAATATACAGAAACGTCTTGCGATATCCCCTACAGTGAAAGTGCCAGGAGGGAAAAGTGAGGATTATGCTTAGACTTTCTCGGAACTGCTTCAAATCAACTAGATATCTTTGTGCTGTAAATCTCCCAACAGCCAAATGTAAAAGCAGCAAACATCTCGCTCTATGTCCCACATCCAAAGTGCCAAGAGAGTAATGTAGAGCTTGCTCTCCCTGTCTTTGAGTACTGTTTGCACTGTCCCGATTACCTCTTTGCTAACATTCTCTCCAGAGCTGCAGTGAAACCAGGAACCACGTGGAGAAGGCACCCACACTGAAAGTGCCTGGAGGGAACGTTGGGGCTTCTTCTCAGTGTCTCTGACATAGGGTTTCACTGTCCCGGGAAACTCTCTGCTAACACCCTGCAGAGCGCTGTGCCCAATGTACAGAAACGTCTTGCGGTATCTCCTACAGGGAAAGTGCCAGGAGGGAAAAGTGAGGATTATGTTTAGACTTTCTCGGAACTGCTTCAAATCAACTAGATATCTTTGTGCTGTAAATCTCCCAACAGCCAAATGTAAAAGCAGCAAACATCTCGCTGTATGTCCCACATCCAAAGTGCCGAGAGAGTAATGTAGAGCTTGCTCTCCCTGTCTTTGAGTACTGTTTGCACTGTCCCGATTACCTCTTTGCTAACATTCTCTTCAGAGTTGCAGTGAAACCAGGAACCACGTGGAGAAGGCACCCACACTGAAAGTGCCTGGAGGGAACATTGGGGCTTCTTCTCAGTGTCTCTGACATAGGGTTTCACTGTCCCGGGAAACTCTCTGCTAACACCCTGCAGAGCGCTGTGCCCAATATACAGAAACGTCTTGCGGTATCTCCTACAGGGAAAGTGCCAGGAGGAATTGTGGAGCTTGGTCTCAGTGTCTCTGAGAATTGCTCTGATTATCCGTGTGACCTCTTTGCTGAGACACTCCAGAAAGCTGTCCTCAAAACCAACACACATCTTGACATATCTCCCACATTGATCGCAGTGTCTCCAGAAACGGCATTCAAGGAGCCAGGAACTTTTCTCCCTACACTGTCCATTGAGTTGTCCTCAAAACCAATATACATCCTGCTATATCTCCCACCTGGAAAGTGCCAGGAGGGAAAAGTGAGGATTATGCTTAGACTTTCTCGGAACTGCTTCAAATCAACTAGATATCTTTGTGCTGTAAATCTCCCAACAGCCAAATGTAAAAGCAGCAAACATCTCGCTTTATGTCCCACATCCAAAGTGCCAAGAGAGAGCTTGCTCTCCCTGTCTTTGAGTACTGTTTGCACTGTCCCGGTTACCTCTTTGCTAACATTCTCTTCAGAGCTGCAGTGAAACCAGGAACCACGTGGAGAAGGCACCCACACTGAAAGTGCCTGGAGGGAACATTGGGGCTTCTTCTCAGTGTCTCTGACATAGGGTTTCACTGTCCCGGGAAACTCTCTGCTAACACCCTGCAGAGCGCTGTGCCCAATGTACAGAAACATCTTGCGGTATCTCCTACAGGGAAAGTGCCAGGAGGGAAAAGTGAGGATTATGTTTAGACTTTCTCGGAACTGCTTCAAATCAACTAGATATCTTTGTGCTGTAAATCTCCCAACAGCCAAATGTAAAAGCAGCAAACATCTCGCTGTATGTCCCACATCCAAAGTGCCAAGAGAGTAATGTAGAGCTTGCTCTCCCTGTCTTTGAGTACTGTTTGCACTGTCCCGATTACCTCTTTGCTAACATTCTCTTCAGAGCTGCAGTGAAACCAGGAACCACGTGGAGAAGGCACCCACACTGAAAGTGCCTGGAAGGAACGTTGGGGCTTCTTCTCAGTGTCTCTGACATAGGGTTTCACTGTCCCGGGAAACTCTCTGCTAACACCCTGCAGAGCGCTGTGCCCAATATACAGAAACGTCTTGCGGTATCCCCTACAGGGAAAGTGCCAGGAGTGAAAAGTGAGGATTATGCTTAGACTTTCTCGGAACTGCTTCAAATCAACTAGATATCTTTGTGCTGTAAATCTCCCAACAGCCAAACGCAAAAGCAGCAAACATCTCGCTGTATGTCCCACATCCAAAGTGCCGAGAGAGTAATGTAGAGCTTGCTCTCCCTGTCTTTGAGTACTGTTTGCACTGTCCCGATTACCTCTTTGCTAACATTCTCTTCAGAGCTGCAGTGAAACCAGGAACCACGTGGAGAAGGCACCCACACTGAAAGTGCCTGGAGGAAACATTGGGGCTTCTTCTCAGTGTCTTTGACATAGGGTTTCACTGTCCCGGGAAACTCTCTGCTAACACCCTGCAGAGCGCTGTGCCCAATATACAGAAACGTCTTGCGGTATCTCCTACAGGGAAAGTGCCAGGAGGAATTGTGGAGCTTGGTCTCAGTGTCTCTGAGAATTGCTCTGATTATCCGTGTGACCTCTTTGCTGAGACACTCCAGAAAGCTGTCCTCAAAACCAACACACATCTTGACATATCTCCCACATTGATCGCAGTGTCTCCAGAAACGGCATTCAAGGAGCCAGGAACTTTTCTCCCTACACTATCCATTGAGTTGTCCTCAAAACCAATATACATCCTGCTATATCTCCCACATGGAAAGTGCCAGGAGGGAAAAGTGAGGATTATGTTTAGACTTTCTTGGAACTGCTTCAAATCAACTAGATATCTTTGTGCTGTAAATCTCCCAACAGCCAAACGCAAAAGCAGCAAACATCTCGCTGTATGTCCCACATCCAAAGTGCCAAGAGAGAGCTTGCTCTCCCTGTCTTTGAGTACTGTTTGCACTGTCCCGGTTACCTCTTTGCTAACATTCTCTTCAGAGCTGCAGTGAAACCAGGAACCACGTGGAGAAGGCACCCACACTGAAAGTGCCTGGAGGGAACATTGGGGCTTCTTCTCACTGTCTCTGACATAGGGTTTCACTGTCCCGGGAAACTCTCTGCTAACACCCTGCAGAGCGCTGTGCCCAATATACAGAAACGTCTTGCGATATCCCCTACAGGGAAAGTGCCAGGAGGGAAAAGTGAGGATTATGCTTAGACTTTCTCGGAACTGCTTCAAATCAACTAGATATCTTTGTGCTGTAAATCTCCCAACAGCCAAATGTAAAAGCAGCAAACATCTCGCTCTATGTCCCACATCCAAAGTGCCAAGAGAGTAATGTAGAGCTTGCTCTCCCTGTCTTTGAGTACTGTTTGCACTGTCCCGATTACCTCTTTGCTAACATTCTCTCCAGAGCTGCAGTGAAACCAGGAACCACGTGGAGAAGGCACCCACACTGAAAGTGCCTGGAGGGAACGTTGGGGCTTCTTCTCAGTGTCTCTGACATAGGGTTTCACTGTCCCGGGAAACTCTCTGCTAACACCCTGCAGAGCGCTGTGCCCAATGTACAGAAACGTCTTGCGGTATCTCCTACAGGGAAAGTGCCAGGAGGGAAAAGTGAGGATTATGTTTAGACTTTCTCGGAACTGCTTCAAATCAACTAGATATCTTTGTGCTGTAAATCTCCCAACAGCCAAATGTAAAAGCAGCAAACATCTCGCTGTATGTCCCACATCCAAAGTGCCAAGAGAGAGCTTGCTCTCCCTGTCTTTGAGTACTGTTTGCACTGTCCCGGTTACCTCTTTGCTAACATTCTCTTCAGAGCTGCAGTGAAACCAGGAACCACGTGGAGAAGGCACCCACACTGAAAGTGCCTGGAGGGAACATTGGGGCTTCTTCTCAGTGTCTCTGACATAGGGTTTCACTGTCCCGGGAAACTCTCTGCTAACACCCTGCAGAGCGCTGTGCCCAATGTACAGAAACATCTTGCGGTATCTCCTACAGGGAAAGTGCCAGGAGGGAAAAGTGAGGATTATGTTTAGACTTTCTCGGAACTGCTTCAAATCAACTAGATATCTTTGTGCTGTAAATCTCCCAACAGCCAAATGTAAAAGCAGCAAACATCTCGCTGTATGTCCCACATCCAAAGTGCCAAGAGAGAGCTTGCTCTCCCTGTCTTTGAGTACTGCTTGCACTGTCCCGATTACCTCTTTGCTAACATTCTCTTCAGAGCTGCAGTGAAACCAGGAACCACGTGGAGAAGGCACCCACACTGAAAGTGCCTGGAGGGAACATTGGGGCTTCTTCTCAGTGTCTCTGACATAGGGTTTCACTGTCCCGGGAAACTCTCTGCTAACACCCTGCAGAGCGCTGTGCCCAATGTACAGAAACGTCTTGCGGTATCTCCTACAGGGAAAGTGCCAGGAGGGAAAAGTGAGGATTATGTTTAGACTTTCTCGGAACTGCTTCAAATCAACTAGATATCTTTGTGCTGTAAATCTCCCAACAGCCAAATGTAAAAGCAGCAAACATCTCGCTCTATGTCCCACATCCAAAGTGCCAAGAGAGTAATGTAGAGCTTGCTCTCCCTGTCTTTGAGTACTGTTTGCACTGTCCCGATTACCTCTTTGCTAACATTCTCTTCAGAGCTGCAGTGAAACCAGGAACCACGTGGAGAAGGCACCCACACTGAAAGTGCCTGGAAGGAACGTTGGGGCTTCTTCTCAGTGTCTCTGACATAGGGTTTCACTGTCCCGGGAAACTCTCTGCTAACACCCTGCAGAGCGCTGTGCCCAATATACAGAAACGTCTTGCGGTATCTCCTACAGGGAAAGTGCCAGGAGGAATTGTGGAGCTTGGTCTCAGTGTCTCTGAGAATTGCTCTGATTATCCGTGTGACCTCTTTGCTGAGACACTCCAGAAAGCTGTCCTCAAAACCAACACACATCTTGACATATCTCCCACATTGATCGCAGTGTCTCCAGAAACGGCATTCAAGGAGCCAGGAACTTTTCTCCCTACACTATCCATTGAGTTGTCCTCAAAACCAATATACATCCTGCTATATCTCCCACATGGAAAGTGCCAGGAGGGAAAAGTGAGGATTATGTTTAGACTTTCTCGGAACTGCTTCAAATCAACTAGATATCTTTGTGCTGTAAATCTCCCAACAGCCAAACGCAAAAGCAGCAAACATCTCGCTGTATGTCCCACATCCAAAGTGCCAAGAGAGAGCTTGCTCTCCCTGTCTTTGAGTACTGCTTGCACTGTCCCGATTACCTCTTTGCTAACATTCTCTTCAGAGCTGCAGTGAAACCAGGAACCACGTGGAGAAGGCACCCACACTGAAAGTGCCTGGAGGGAACATTGGGGCTTCTTCTCAGTGTCTCTGACATAGGGTTTCACTGTCCCGGGAAACTCTCTGCTAACACCCTGCAGAGCGCTGTGCCCAATATACAGAAACGTCTTGCGGTATCCCCTACAGGGAAAGTGCCAGGAGGGAAAAGTGAGGATTATGTTTAGACTTTCTCGGAACTGCTTCAAATCAACTAGATATCTTTGTGCTGTAAATCTCCCAACAGCCAAATGTAAAAGCAGCAAACATCTCGCTGTATGTCCCACATCCAAAGTGCCAAGAGAGTAATGTAGAGCTTGCTCTCCCTGTCTTTGAGTACTGTTTGCACTGTCCCGATTACCTCTTTGCTAACATTCTCTTCAGAGCTGCAGTGAAACCAGGAACCACGTGGAGAAGGCACCCACACTGAAAGTGCCTGGAGGGAACATTGGGGCTTCTTCTCAGTGTCTCTGATATAGGGTTTCACTGTCCCGGGAAACTCTCTGCTAACACCCTGCAGAGCGCTGTGCCCAATGTACAGAAACGTCTTGCGGTATCTCCTACAGGGAAAGTGCCAGGAGGAATTGTGGAGCTTGGTCTCAGTGTCTCTGAGAATTGCTCTGATTATCCGTGTGACCTCTTTGCTAAGACACTCCAGAAAGCTGTCCTCAAAACCAACACACATCTTGACATATCTCCCACATTGATCGCAGTGTCTCCAGAAACGGCATTCAAGGAGCCAGGAACTTTTCTCCCTACAATGTCCATTGAGTTGTCCTCAAAACCAATATACATCCTGCTATATCTCCCACATGGAAAGTGCCAGGAGGGAAAAGTGAGGATTATGCTTAGACTTTCTTGGAACTGCTTCAAATCAACTAGATATCTTTGTGCTGTAAATCTCCCAACAGCCAAACGCAAAAGCAGCAAACATCTCGCTGTATGTCCCACATCCAAAGTGCCAAGACAGAGCTTGCTCTCCCTGTCTTTGAGTACTGTTTGCACTGTCCCGATTACCTCTTTGCTAACATTCTCTTCAGAGCTGCAGTGAAACCAGGAACCACGTGGAGAAGGCACCCACACTGAAAGTGCCTGGAGGAAACATTGGGGCTTCTTCTCAGTGTCTCTGACATAGGGTTTCACTGTCCCGGGAAACTCTCTGCTAACACCCTGCAGAGCGCTGTGCCCAATGTACAGAAACGTCTTGCGGTATCTCCTACAGGGAAAGTGCCAGGAGGGAAAAGTGAGGATTATGTTTAGACTTTCTCGGAACTGCTTCAAATCAACTAGATATCTTTGTGCTGTAAATCTCCCAACAGCCAAATGTAAAAGCAGCAAACATCTCGCTGTATGTCCCACATCCAAAGTGCCAAGAGAGTAATGTAGAGCTTGCTCTCCCTGTCTTTGAGTACTGTTTGCACTGTCCCGATTACCTCTTTGCTAACATTCTCTTCAGAGCTGCAGTGAAACCAGGAACCACGTGGAGAAGGCACCCACACTGAAAGTGCCTGGAGGGAACATTGGGGCTTCTTCTCAGTGTCTCTGACATAGGGTTTCACTGTCCCGGGAAACTCTCTGCTAACACCCTGCAGAGCGCTGTGCCCAATATACAGAAACGTCTTGCGGTATCTCCTACAGGGAAAGTGCCAGGAGGGAAAAGTGAGGATTATGTTTAGACTTTCTCGGAACTGCTTCAAATCAACTAGATATCTTTGTGCTGTAAATCTCCCAACAGCCAAATGTAAAAGCAGCAAACATCTCGCTGTATGTCCCACATCCAAAGTGCCAAGAGAGAGCTTGCTCTCCCTGTCTTTGAGTACTGTTTGCACTGTCCCGATTACCTCTTTGCTAACATTCTCTTCAGAGCTGCAGTGAAACCAGGAACCACGTGGAGAAGGCACCCACACTGAAAGTGCCTGGAGGGAACATTGGGGCTTCTTCTCAGTGTCTCTGACATAGGGTTTCACTGTCCCGGGAAACTCTCTGCTAACACCCTGCAGAGCGCTGTGCCCAATATACAGAAACGTCTTGCGGTATCCCCTACAGGGAAAGTGCCAGGAGGGAAAAGTGAGGATTATGCTTAGACTTTCTCGGAACTGCTTCAAATCAACTAGATATCTTTGTGCTGTAAATCTCCCAACAGCCAAATGTAAAAGCAGCAAACATCTCGCTCTATGTCCCACATCCAAAGTGCCAAGAGAGTAATGTAGAGCTTGCTCTCCCTGTCTTTGAGTACTGTTTGCACTGTCCCGATTACCTCTTTGCTAACATTCTCTCCAGAGCTGCAGTGAAACCAGGAACCACGTGGAGAAGGCACCCACACTGAAAGTGCCTGGAGGGAACGTTGGGGCTTCTTCTCAGTGTCTCTGACATAGGGTTTCACTGTCCCGGGAAACTCTCTGCTAACACCCTGCAGAGCGCTGTGCCCAATGTACAGAAACGTCTTGCGGTATCTCCTACAGGGAAAGTGCCAGGAGGGAAAAGTGAGGATTATGTTTAGACTTTCTCGGAACTGCTTCAAATCAACTAGATATCTTTGTGCTGTAAATCTCCCAACAGCCAAATGTAAAAGCAGCAAACATCTCGCTGTATGTCCCACATCCAAAGTGCCGAGAGAGTAATGTAGAGCTTGCTCTCCCTGTCTTTGAGTACTGTTTGCACTGTCCCGATTACCTCTTTGCTAACATTCTCTTCAGAGCTGCAGTGAAACCAGGAACCACGTGGAGAAGGCACCCACACTGAAAGTGCCTGGAGGGAACATTGGGGCTTCTTCTCAGTGTCTCTGACATAGGGTTTCACTGTCCCGGGAAACTCTCTGCTAACACCCTGCAGAGCGCTGTGCCCAATATACAGAAACGTCTTGCGGTATCTCCTACAGGGAAAGTGCCAGGAGGAATTGTGGAGCTTGGTCTCAGTGTCTCTGAGAATTGCTCTGATTATGCGTGTGACCTCTTTGCTGAGACACTCCAGAAAGCTGTCCTCAAAACCAACACACATCTTGACATATCTCCCACATTGATCGCAGTGTCTCCAGAAACGGCATTCAAGGAGCCAGGAACTTTTCTCCCTACACTGTCCATTGAGTTGTCCTCAAAACCAATATACATCCTGCTATATCTCCCACCTGGAAAGTGCCAGGAGGGAAAAGTGAGGATTATGCTTAGACTTTCTCGGAACTGCTTCAAATCAACTAGATATCTTTGTGCTGTAAATCTCCCAACAGCCAAATGTAAAAGCAGCAAACATCTCGCTTTATGTCCCACATCCAAAGTGCCAAGAGAGAGCTTGCTCTCCCTGTCTTTGAGTACTGTTTGCACTGTCCCGGTTACCTCTTTGCTAACATTCTCTTCAGAGCTGCAGTGAAACCAGGAACCACGTGGAGAAGGCACCCACACTGAAAGTGCCTGGAGGGAACATTGGGGCTTCTTCTCACTGTCTCTGACATAGGGTTTCACTGTCCCGGGAAACTCTCTGCTAACACCCTGCAGAGCGCTGTGCCCAATGTACAGAAACATCTTGCGGTATCTCCTACAGGGAAAGTGCCAGGAGGGAAAAGTGAGGATTATGTTTAGACTTTCTCGGAACTGCTTCAAATCAACTAGATATCTTTGTGCTGTAAATCTCCCAACAGCCAAATGTAAAAGCAGCAAACATCTCGCTGTATGTCCCACATCCAAAGTGCCAAGAGAGAGCTTGCTCTCCCTGTCTTTGAGTACTGCTTGCACTGTCCCGATTACCTCTTTGCTAACATTCTCTTCAGAGCTGCAGTGAAACCAGGAACCACGTGGAGAAGGCACCCACACTGAAAGTGCCTGGAGGGAACATTGGGGCTTCTTCTCAGTGTCTCTGACATAGGGTTTCACTGTCCCGGGAAACTCTCTGCTAACACCCTGCAGAGCGCTGTGCCCAATGTACAGAAACGTCTTGCGGTATCTCCTACAGGGAAAGTGCCAGGAGGGAAAAGTGAGGATTATGTTTAGACTTTCTCGGAACTGCTTCAAATCAACTAGATATCTTTGTGCTGTAAATCTCCCAACAGCCAAATGTAAAAGCAGCAAACATCTCGCTCTATGTCCCACATCCAAAGTGCCAAGAGAGTAATGTAGAGCTTGCTCTCCCTGTCTTTGAGTACTGTTTGCACTGTCCCGATTACCTCTTTGCTAACATTCTCTTCAGAGCTGCAGTGAAACCAGGAACCACGTGGAGAAGGCACCCACACTGAAAGTGCCTGGAAGGAACGTTGGGGCTTCTTCTCAGTGTCTCTGACATAGGGTTTCACTGTCCCGGGAAACTCTCTGCTAACACCCTGCAGAGCGCTGTGCCCAATATACAGAAACGTCTTGCGGTATCTCCTACAGGGAAAGTGCCAGGAGGAATTGTGGAGCTTGGTCTCAGTGTCTCTGAGAATTGCTCTGATTATCCGTGTGACCTCTTTGCTGAGACACTCCAGAAAGCTGTCCTCAAAACCAACACACATCTTGACATATCTCCCACATTGATCGCAGTGTCTCCAGAAACGGCATTCAAGGAGCCAGGAACTTTTCTCCCTACACTATCCATTGAGTTGTCCTCAAAACCAATATACATCCTGCTATATCTCCCACATGGAAAGTGCCAGGAGGGAAAAGTGAGGATTATGTTTAGACTTTCTCGGAACTGCTTCAAATCAACTAGATATCTTTGTGCTGTAAATCTCCCAACAGCCAAACGCAAAAGCAGCAAACATCTCGCTGTATGTCCCACATCCAAAGTGCCAAGAGAGAGCTTGCTCTCCCTGTCTTTGAGTACTGCTTGCACTGTCCCGATTACCTCTTTGCTAACATTCTCTTCAGAGCTGCAGTGAAACCAGGAACCACGTGGAGAAGGCACCCACACTGAAAGTGCCTGGAGGGAACATTGGGGCTTCTTCTCAGTGTCTCTGACATAGGGTTTCACTGTCCCGGGAAACTCTCTGCTAACACCCTGCAGAGCGCTGTGCCCAATATACAGAAACGTCTTGCGGTATCCCCTACAGGGAAAGTGCCAGGAGGGAAAAGTGAGGATTATGTTTAGACTTTCTCGGAACTGCTTCAAATCAACTAGATATCTTTGTGCTGTAAATCTCCCAACAGCCAAATGTAAAAGCAGCAAACATCTCGCTGTATGTCCCACATCCAAAGTGCCAAGAGAGTAATGTAGAGCTTGCTCTCCCTGTCTTTGAGTACTGTTTGCACTGTCCCGATTACCTCTTTGCTAACATTCTCTTCAGAGCTGCAGTGAAACCAGGAACCACGTGGAGAAGGCACCCACACTGAAAGTGCCTGGAGGGAACATTGGGGCTTCTTCTCAGTGTCTCTGATATAGGGTTTCACTGTCCCGGGAAACTCTCTGCTAACACCCTGCAGAGCGCTGTGCCCAATGTACAGAAACGTCTTGCGGTATCTCCTACAGGGAAAGTGCCAGGAGGAATTGTGGAGCTTGGTCTCAGTGTCTCTGAGAATTGCTCTGATTATCCGTGTGACCTCTTTGCTAAGACACTCCAGAAAGCTGTCCTCAAAACCAACACACATCTTGACATATCTCCCACATTGATCGCAGTGTCTCCAGAAACGGCATTCAAGGAGCCAGGAACTTTTCTCCCTACAATGTCCATTGAGTTGTCCTCAAAACCAATATACATCCTGCTATATCTCCCACATGGAAAGTGCCAGGAGGGAAAAGTGAGGATTATGCTTAGACTTTCTTGGAACTGCTTCAAATCAACTAGATATCTTTGTGCTGTAAATCTCCCAACAGCCAAACGCAAAAGCAGCAAACATCTCGCTGTATGTCCCACATCCAAAGTGCCAAGACAGAGCTTGCTCTCCCTGTCTTTGAGTACTGTTTGCACTGTCCCGATTACCTCTTTGCTAACATTCTCTTCAGAGCTGCAGTGAAACCAGGAACCACGTGGAGAAGGCACCCACACTGAAAGTGCCTGGAGGAAACATTGGGGCTTCTTCTCAGTGTCTCTGACATAGGGTTTCACTGTCCCGGGAAACTCTCTGCTAACACCCTGCAGAGCGCTGTGCCCAATGTACAGAAACGTCTTGCGGTATCTCCTACAGGGAAAGTGCCAGGAGGGAAAAGTGAGGATTATGTTTAGACTTTCTCGGAACTGCTTCAAATCAACTAGATATCTTTGTGCTGTAAATCTCCCAACAGCCAAATGTAAAAGCAGCAAACATCTCGCTGTATGTCCCACATCCAAAGTGCCAAGAGAGTAATGTAGAGCTTGCTCTCCCTGTCTTTGAGTACTGTTTGCACTGTCCCGATTACCTCTTTGCTAACATTCTCTTCAGAGCTGCAGTGAAACCAGGAACCACGTGGAGAAGGCACCCACACTGAAAGTGCCTGGAGGGAACATTGGGGCTTCTTCTCAGTGTCTCTGACATAGGGTTTCACTGTCCCGGGAAACTCTCTGCTAACACCCTGCAGAGCGCTGTGCCCAATATACAGAAACGTCTTGCGGTATCTCCTACAGGGAAAGTGCCAGGAGGGAAAAGTGAGGATTATGTTTAGACTTTCTCGGAACTGCTTCAAATCAACTAGATATCTTTGTGCTGTAAATCTCCCAACAGCCAAATGTAAAAGCAGCAAACATCTCGCTGTATGTCCCACATCCAAAGTGCCAAGAGAGAGCTTGCTCTCCCTGTCTTTGAGTACTGTTTGCACTGTCCCGGTTACCTCTTTGCTAACATTCTCTTCAGAGCTGCAGTGAAACCAGGAACCACGTGGAGAAGGCACCCACACTGAAAGTGCCTGGAGGGAACATTGGGGCTTCTTCTCAGTGTCTCTGACATAGGGTTTCACTGTCCCGGGAAACTCTCTGCTAACACCCTGCAGAGCGCTGTGCCCAATATACAGAAACGTCTTGCGGTATCCCCTACAGGGAAAGTGCCAGGAGGGAAAAGTGAGGATTATGCTTAGACTTTCTCGGAACTGCTTCAAATCAACTAGATATCTTTGTGCTGTAAATCTCCCAACAGCCAAATGTAAAAGCAGCAAACATCTCGCTGTATGTCCCACATCCAAAGTGCCGAGAGAGTAATGTAGAGCTTGCTCTCCCTGTCTTTGAGTACTGTTTGCACTGTCCCGATTACCTCTTTGCTAACATTCTCTTCAGAGCTGCAGTGAAACCAGGAACCACGTGGAGAAGGCACCCACACTGAAAGTGCCTGGAGGGAACATTGGGGCTTCTTCTCAGTGTCTTTGACATAGGGTTTCACTGTCCCAGGAAACTCTCTGCTAACACCCTGCAGAGCGCTGTGCCCAATATACAGAAACGTCTTGCGATATCTCCTACAGGGAAAGTGCCAGGAGGGAAAAGTGAGGATTATGCTTAGACTTTCTCGGAACTGCTTCAAATCAACTAGATATCTTTGTGCTGTAAATCTCCCAACAGCCAAATGTAAAAGCAGCAAACATCTCGCTGTATGTCCCACATCCAAAGTGCCAAGAGAGTAATGTAGAGCTTGCTCTCCCTGTCTTTGAGTACTGTTTGCACTGTCCCGATTACCTCTTTGCTAACATTCTCTTCAGAGCCGCAGTGAAACCAGGAACCACGTGGAGAAGGCACCCACACTGAAAGTGCCTGGAGGGAACATTGGGGCTTCTTCTCAGTGTCTCTGACATAGGGTTTCACTGTCCCGGGAAACTCTCTGCTAACACCCTGCAGAGCGCTGTGCCCAATATACAGAAACGTCTTGCGGTATCTCCTACAGGGAAAGTGCCAGGAGGGAAAAGTGAGGATTATGCTTAGACTTTCTCGGAACTGCTTCAAATCAACTAGATATCTTTGTGCTGTAAATCTCCCAACAGCCAAATGTAAAAGCAGCAAACATCTCGCTGTATGTCCCACATCCAAAGTGCCAAAAGAGTAATGTAGAGCTTGCTCTCCCTGTCTTTGAGTACTGTTTGCACTGTCCCGATTACCTCTTTGCTAACATTCTCTTCAGAGCTGCAGTGAAACCAGGAACCACGTGGAGAAGGCACCCACACTGAAAGTGCCTGGAGGGAACATTGGGGCTTCTTCTCAGTGTCTCTGACATAGGGTTTCACTGTCCCGGGAAACTCTCTGCTAACACCCTGCAGAGCGCTGTGCCCAATGTACAGAAACGTCTTGCGGTATCTCCTACAGGGAAAGTGCCAGGAGGGAAAAGTGAGGATTATGTTTAGACTTTCTCGGAACTGCTTCAAATCAACTAGATATCTTTGTGCTGTAAATCTCCCAACAGCCAAATGTAAAAGCAGCAAACATCTCGCTGTATGTCCCACATCCAAAGTGCCAAGAGAGAGCTTGCTCTCCCTGTCTTTGAGTACTGTTTGCACTGTCCCGATTACCTCTTTGCTAACATTCTCTTCAGAGCTGCAGTGAAACCAGGAACCACGTGGAGAAGGCACCCACACTGAAAGTGCCTGGAGGGAACATTGGGGCTTCTTCTCAGTGTCTCTGACATAGGGTTTCACTGTCCCGGGAAACTCTCTGCTAACACCCTGCAGAGCGCTGTGCCCAATATACAGAAACGTCTTGCGGTATCCCCTACAGGGAAAGTGCCAGGAGGGAAAAGTGAGGATTATGCTTAGACTTTCTCGGAACTGCTTCAAATCAACTAGATATCTTTGTGCTGTAAATCTCCCAACAGCCAAATGTAAAAGCAGCAAACATCTCGCTGTATGTCCCACATCCAAAGTGCCGAGAGAGTAATGTAGAGCTTGCTCTCCCTGTCTTTGAGTACTGTTTGCACTGTCCCGATTACCTCTTTGCTAACATTCTCTTCAGAGCTGCAGTGAAACCAGGAACCACGTGGAGAAGGCACCCACACTGAAAGTGCCTGGAGGGAACATTGGGGCTTCTTCTCAGTGTCTTTGACATAGGGTTTCACTGTCCCGGGAAACTCTCTGCTAACACCCTGCAGAGCGCTGTGCCCAATATACAGAAAAGTCTTGCGGTATCCCCTACAGGGAAAGTGCCAGGAGGGAATAGTGAGGATTATGTTTAGACTTTCTCGGAACTGCTTCAAATCAACTAGATATCTTTGTGCTGTAAATCTCCCAACAGCCAAATGTAAAAGCAGCAAACATCTCGCTGTATGTCCCACATCCAAAGTGCCAAGAGAGAGCTTGCTCTCCCTGTCTTTGAGTACTGTTTGCACTGTCCCGATTACCTCTTTGCTAACATTCTCTTCAGAGCTGCAGTGAAACCAGGAACCACGTGGAGAAGGCACCCACACTGAAAGTGCCTGGAGTGAACATTGGGGCTTCTTCTCAGTGTCTCCGATATAGGGTTTCACTGTCCCGGGAAACTCTCTGCTAACACCCTGCAGAGCGCTGTGCCCAATGTACAGAAACGTCTTTCGGTATCTCCTACAGGGAAAGTGCCAGGAGGGAAAAGTGAGGATTATGTTTAGACTTTCTCGGAACTGCTTCAAATCAACTAGATATCTTTGTGCTGTAAATCTCCCAACAGCCAAATGTAAAAGCAGCAAACATCTCGCTGTATGTCCCACATCCAAAGTGCCAAGAGAGTAATGTAGAGCTTGCTCTCCCTGTCTTTGAGTACTGTTTGCACTGTCCCGATTACCTCTTTGCTAACATTCTCTCCAGAGCTGCAGTGAAACCAGGAACCACGTGGAGAAGGCACCCACACTGAAAGTGCCTGGAGGGAACGTTGGGGCTTCTTCTCAGTGTCTCTGACATAGGGTTTCACTGTCCCGGGAAACTCTCTGCTAACACCCTGCAGAGCGCTGTGCCCAATGTACAGAAACGTCTTGCGGTATCTCCTACAGGGAAAGTGCCAGGAGGGAAAAGTGAGGATTATGTTTAGACTTTCTCGGAACTGCTTCAAATCAACTAGATATCTTTGTGCTGTAAATCTCCCAACAGCCAAATGTAAAAGCAGCAAACATCTCGCTGTATGTCCCACATCCAAAGTGCCAAGAGAGAGCTTGCTCTCCCTGTCTTTGAGTACTGTTTGCACTGTCCCGATTACCTCTTTGCTAACATTCTCTTCAGAGCTGCAGTGAAACCAGGAACCACGTGGAGAAGGCACCCACACTGAAAGTGCCTGGAGGGAACATTGGGGCTTCTTCTCAGTGTCTTTGACATAGGGTTTCACTGTCCCGGGAAACTCTCTGCTAACACCCTGCAGAGCGCTGTGCCCAATGTACAGAAACGTCTTGCGGTATCTCCTACAGGGAAAGTGCCAGGAGGGAAAAGTGAGGATTATGTTTAGACTTTCTCGGAACTGCTTCAAATCAACTAGATATCTTTGTGCTGTAAATCTCCCAACAGCCAAATGTAAAAGCAGCAAACATCTCGCTGTATGTCCCACATCCAAAGTGCCAAGAGAGTAATGTAGAGCTTGCTCTCCCTGTCTTTGAGTACTGTTTGCACTGTCCCGATTACCTCTTTGCTAACATTCTCTTCAGAGCTGCAGTGAAACCAGGAACCACGTGGAGAAGGCACCCACACTGAAAGTGCCTGGAGGGAACATGGGGGCTTCTTCTCAGTGTCTCTGACATAGGGTTTCACTGTCCCGGGAAACTCTCTGCTAACACCCTGCAGAGCGCTGTGCCCAATGTACAGAAACGTCTTGCGGTATCTCCTACAGGGAAAGTGCCAGGAGGGAAAAGTGAGGATTATGTTTAGACTTTCTCGGAACTGCTTCAAATCAACTAGATATCTTTGTGCTGTAAATCTCCCAACAGCCAAATGTAAAAGCAGCAAACATCTCGCTGTATGTCCCACATCCAAAGTGCCAAGAGAGAGCTTGCTCTCCCTGTCTTTGAGTACTGTTTGCACTGTCCCGGTTACCTCTTTGCTAACATTCTCTTCAGAGCTGCAGTGAAACCAGGAACCACGTGGAGAAGGCACCCACACTGAAAGTGCCTGGAGGGAACATTGGGGCTTCTTCTCAGTGTCTCTGACATAGGGTTTCACTGTCCCGGGAAACTCTCTGCTAACACCCTGCAGAGCGCTGTGCCCAATATACAGAAACGTCTTGCGGTATCCCCTACAGGGAAAGTGCCAGGAGGGAAAAGTGAGGATTATGCTTAGACTTTCTCGGAACTGCTTCAAATCAACTAGATATCTTTGTGCTGTAAATCTCCCAACAGCCAAATGTAAAAGCAGCAAACATCTCGCTGTATGTCCCACATCCAAAGTGCCGAGAGAGTAATGTAGAGCTTGCTCTCCCTGTCTTTGAGTACTGTTTGCACTGTCCCGGTTACCTCTTTGCTAACATTCTCTTCAGAGCTGCAGTGAAACCAGGAACCACGTGGAGAAGGCACCCACACTGAAAGTGCCTGGAGGGAACATTGGGGCTTCTTCTCAGTGTCTCTGACATAGGGTTTCACTGTCCCGGGAAACTCTCTGCTAACACCCTGCAGAGCGCTGTGCCCAATATACAGAAACGTCTTGCGGTATCCCCTACAGGGAAAGTGCCAGGAGGGAAAAGTGAGGATTATGCTTAGACTTTCTCGGAACTGCTTCAAATCAACTAGATATCTTTGTGCTGTAAATCTCCCAACAGCCAAATGTAAAAGCAGCAAACATCTCGCTGTATGTCCCACATCCAAAGTGCCGAGAGAGTAATGTAGAGCTTGCTCTCCCTGTCTTTGAGTACTGTTTGCACTGTCCCGATTACCTCTTTGCTAACATTCTCTTCAGAGCTGCAGTGAAACCAGGAACCACGTGGAGAAGGCACCCACACTGAAAGTGCCTGGAGGGAACATTGGGGCTTCTTCTCAGTGTCTTTGACATAGGGTTTCACTGTCCCAGGAAACTCTCTGCTAACACCCTGCAGAGCGCTGTGCCCAATATACAGAAACGTCTTGCGATATCTCCTACAGGGAAAGTGCCAGGAGGGAAAAGTGAGGATTATGCTTAGACTTTCTCGGAACTGCTTCAAATCAACTAGATATCTTTGTGCTGTAAATCTCCCAACAGCCAAATGTAAAAGCAGCAAACATCTCGCTGTATGTCCCACATCCAAAGTGCCAAGAGAGTAATGTAGAGCTTGCTCTCCCTGTCTTTGAGTACTGTTTGCACTGTCCCGATTACCTCTTTGCTAACATTCTCTTCAGAGCCGCAGTGAAACCAGGAACCACGTGGAGAAGGCACCCACACTGAAAGTGCCTGGAGGGAACATTGGGGCTTCTTCTCAGTGTCTCTGACATAGGGTTTCACTGTCCCGGGAAACTCTCTGCTAACACCCTGCAGAGCGCTGTGCCCAATATACAGAAACGTCTTGCGGTATCTCCTACAGGGAAAGTGCCAGGAGGGAAAAGTGAGGATTATGCTTAGACTTTCTCGGAACTGCTTCAAATCAACTAGATATCTTTGTGCTGTAAATCTCCCAACAGCCAAATGTAAAAGCAGCAAACATCTCGCTGTATGTCCCACATCCAAAGTGCCAAAAGAGTAATGTAGAGCTTGCTCTCCCTGTCTTTGAGTACTGTTTGCACTGTCCCGATTACCTCTTTGCTAACATTCTCTTCAGAGCTGCAGTGAAACCAGGAACCACGTGGAGAAGGCACCCACACTGAAAGTGCCTGGAGGGAACATTGGGGCTTCTTCTCAGTGTCTCTGACATAGGGTTTCACTGTCCCGGGAAACTCTCTGCTAACACCCTGCAGAGCGCTGTGCCCAATGTACAGAAACGTCTTGCGGTATCTCCTACAGGGAAAGTGCCAGGAGGGAAAAGTGAGGATTATGTTTAGACTTTCTCGGAACTGCTTCAAATCAACTAGATATCTTTGTGCTGTAAATCTCCCAACAGCCAAATGTAAAAGCAGCAAACATCTCGCTGTATGTCCCACATCCAAAGTGCCAAGAGAGAGCTTGCTCTCCCTGTCTTTGAGTACTGTTTGCACTGTCCCGATTACCTCTTTGCTAACATTCTCTTCAGAGCTGCAGTGAAACCAGGAACCACGTGGAGAAGGCACCCACACTGAAAGTGCCTGGAGGGAACATTGGGGCTTCTTCTCAGTGTCTCTGACATAGGGTTTCACTGTCCCGGGAAACTCTCTGCTAACACCCTGCAGAGCGCTGTGCCCAATATACAGAAACGTCTTGCGGTATCCCCTACAGGGAAAGTGCCAGGAGGGAAAAGTGAGGATTATGCTTAGACTTTCTCGGAACTGCTTCAAATCAACTAGATATCTTTGTGCTGTAAATCTCCCAACAGCCAAATGTAAAAGCAGCAAACATCTCGCTGTATGTCCCACATCCAAAGTGCCGAGAGAGTAATGTAGAGCTTGCTCTCCCTGTCTTTGAGTACTGTTTGCACTGTCCCGATTACCTCTTTGCTAACATTCTCTTCAGAGCTGCAGTGAAACCAGGAACCACGTGGAGAAGGCACCCACACTGAAAGTGCCTGGAGGGAACATTGGGGCTTCTTCTCAGTGTCTTTGACATAGGGTTTCACTGTCCCGGGAAACTCTCTGCTAACACCCTGCAGAGCGCTGTGCCCAATATACAGAAAAGTCTTGCGGTATCCCCTACAGGGAAAGTGCCAGGAGGGAATAGTGAGGATTATGTTTAGACTTTCTCGGAACTGCTTCAAATCAACTAGATATCTTTGTGCTGTAAATCTCCCAACAGCCAAATGTAAAAGCAGCAAACATCTCGCTGTATGTCCCACATCCAAAGTGCCAAGAGAGAGCTTGCTCTCCCTGTCTTTGAGTACTGTTTGCACTGTCCCGATTACCTCTTTGCTAACATTCTCTTCAGAGCTGCAGTGAAACCAGGAACCACGTGGAGAAGGCACCCACACTGAAAGTGCCTGGAGTGAACATTGGGGCTTCTTCTCAGTGTCTTTGACATAGGGTTTCACTGTCCCGGGAAACTCTCTGCTAACACCCTGCAGAGCGCTGTGCCCAATGTACAGAAACGTCTTGCGGTATCTCCTACAGGGAAAGTGCCAGGAGGGAAAAGTGAGGATTATGTTTAGACTTTCTCGGAACTGCTTCAAATCAACTAGATATCTTTGTGCTGTAAATCTCCCAACAGCCAAATGTAAAAGCAGCAAACATCTCGCTGTATGTCCCACATCCAAAGTGCCAAGAGAGTAATGTAGAGCTTGCTCTCCCTGTCTTTGAGTACTGTTTGCACTGTCCCGATTACCTCTTTGCTAACATTCTCTTCAGAGCTGCAGTGAAACCAGGAACCACGTGGAGAAGGCACCCACACTGAAAGTGCCTGGAGGGAACATGGGGGCTTCTTCTCAGTGTCTCTGACATAGGGTTTCACTGTCCCGGGAAACTCTCTGCTAACACCCTGCAGAGCGCTGTGCCCAATGTACAGAAACGTCTTGCGGTATCTCCTACAGGGAAAGTGCCAGGAGGGAAAAGTGAGGATTATGTTTAGACTTTCTCGGAACTGCTTCAAATCAACTAGATATCTTTGTGCTGTAAATCTCCCAACAGCCAAATGTAAAAGCAGCAAACATCTCGCTGTATGTCCCACATCCAAAGTGCCAAGAGAGAGCTTGCTCTCCCTGTCTTTGAGTACTGTTTGCACTGTCCCGATTACCTCTTTGCTAACATTCTCTTCAGAGCTGCAGTGAAACCAGGAACCACGTGGAGAAGGCACCCACACTGAAAGTGCCTGGAGGGAACATTGGGGCTTCTTCTCAGTGTCTCTGACATAGGGTTTCACTGTCCCGGGAAACTCTCTGCTAACACCCTGCAGAGCGCTGTGCCCAATGTACAGAAACGTCTTGCGGTATCCCCTACAGTGAAAGTGCCAGGAGGGAAAAGTGAGGATTATGTTTAGACTTTCTCGGAACTGCTTCAAATCAACTAGATATCTTTGTGCTGTAAATCTCCCAACAGCCAAATGTAAAAGCAGCAAACATCTCGCTGTATGTCCCACATCCAAAGTGCCGAGAGAGTAATGTAGAGCTTGCTCTCCCTGTCTTTGAGTACTGTTTGCACTGTCCCGATTACCTCTTTGCTAACATTCTCTTCAGAGCTGCAGTGAAACCAGGAACCACGTGGAGAAGGCACCCACACTGAAAGTGCCTGGAGGGAACATTGGGGCTTCTTCTCAGTGTCTTTGACATAGGGTTTCACTGTCCCGGGAAACTCTCTGCTAACACCCTGCAGAGCGCTGTGCCCAATATACAGAAACGTCTTGCGATATCTCCTACAGGGAAAGTGCCAGGAGGGAAAAGTGAGGATTATGCTTAGACTTTCTCGGAACTGCTTCAAATCAACTAGATATCTTTGTGCTGTAAATCTCCCAACAGCCAAATGTAAAAGCAGCAAACATCTCGCTCTATGTCCCACATCCAAAGTGCCAAGAGAGAGCTTGCTCTCCCTGTCTTTGAGTACTGCTTGCACTGTCCCGATTACCTCTTTGCTAACATTCTCTTCAGAGCTGCAGTGAAACCAGGAACCACGTGGAGAAGGCACCCACACTGAAAGTGCCTGGAGGGAACATTGGGGCTTCTTCTCAGTGTATCCGATATAGGGTTTCACTGTCCCGGGAAACTCTCTGCTAACACCCTGCAGAGCGCTGTGCCCAATGTACAGAAACGTCTTGCGGTATCTCCTACAGGGAAAGTGCCAGGAGGGAAAAGTGAGGATTATGTTTAGACTTTCTCGGAACTGCTTCAAATCAACTAGATATCTTTGTGCTGTAAATCTCCCAACAGCCAAATGTAAAAGCAGCAAACATCTCGCTGTATGTCCCACATCCAAAGTGCCAAGAGAGTAATGTAGAGCTTGCTCTCCCTGTCTTTGAGTACTGTTTGCACTGTCCCGATTACCTCTTTGCTAACATTCTCTTCAGAGCTGCAGTGAAACCAGGAACCACGTGGAGAAGGCACCCACACTGAAAGTGCCTGGAGGGAACATGGGGGCTTCTTCTCAGTGTCTCTGACATAGGGTTTCACTGTCCCGGGAAACTCTCTGCTAACACCCTGCAGAGCGCTGTGCCCAATGTACAGAAACGTCTTGCGGTATCTCCTACAGGGAAAGTGCCAGGAGGGAAAAGTGAGGATTATGTTTAGACTTTCTCGGAACTGCTTCAAATCAACTAGATATCTTTGTGCTGTAAATCTCCCAACAGCCAAATGTAAAAGCAGCAAACATCTCGCTGTATGTCCCACATCCAAAGTGCCAAGAGAGAGCTTGCTCTCCCTGTCTTTGAGTACTGTTTGCACTGTCCCGATTACCTCTTTGCTAACATTCTCTTCAGAGCTGCAGTGAAACCAGGAACCACGTGGAGAAGGCACCCACACTGAAAGTGCCTGGAGGGAACATTGGGGCTTCTTCTCACTGTCTCTGACATACGGTTTCACTGTCCCGGGAAACTCTCTGCTAACACCCTGCAGAGCGCTGTGCCCAATATACAGAAACGTCTTGCGGTATCCCCTACAGTGAAAGTGCCAGGAGGGAAAAGTGAGGATTATGCTTAGACTTTCTCGGAACTGCTTCAAATCAACTAGATATCTTTGTGCTGTAAATCTCCCAACAGCCAAATGTAAAAGCAGCAAACATCTCGCTGTATGTCCCACATCCAAAGTGCCGAGAGAGTAATGTAGAGCTTGCTCTCCCTGTCTTTGAGTACTGTTTGCACTGTCCCGATTACCTCTTTGCTAACATTCTCTTCAGAGCTGCAGTGAAACCAGGAACCACGTGGAGAAGGCACCCACACTGAAAGTGCCTGGAGGGAACATTGGGGCTTCTTCTCAGTGTCTTTGACATAGGGTTTCACTGTCCCGGGAAACTCTCTGCTAACACCCTGCAGAGCGCTGTGCCCAATATACAGAAACGTCTTGCGATATCTCCTACAGGGAAAGTGCCAGGAGGGAAAAGTGAGGATTATGCTTAGACTTTCTCGGAACTGCTTCAAATCAACTAGATATCTTTGTGCTGTAAATCTCCCAACAGCCAAATGTAAAAGCAGCAAACATCTCGCTCTATGTCCCACATCCAAAGTGCCAAGAGAGTAATGTAGAGCTTGCTCTCCCTGTCTTTGAGTACTGTTTGCACTGTCCCGATTACCTCTTTGCTAACATTCTCTTCAGAGCTGCAGTGAAACCAGGAACCACGTGGAGAAGGCACCCACACTGAAAGTGCCTGGAGGGAACATGGGGGCTTCTTCTCAGTGTCTCTGACATAGGGTTTCACTGTCCCGGGAAACTCTCTGCTAACACCCTGCAGAGCGCTGTGCCCAATGTACAGAAACGTCTTGCGGTATCTCCTACAGGGAAAGTGCCAGGAGGGAAAAGTGAGGATTATGTTTAGACTTTCTCGGAACTGCTTCAAATCAACTAGATATCTTTGTGCTGTAAATCTCCCAACAGCCAAATGTAAAAGCAGCAAACATCTCGCTGTATGTCCCACATCCAAAGTGCCAAGAGAGAGCTTGCTCTCCCTGTCTTTGAGTACTGTTTGCACTGTCCCGATTACCTCTTTGCTAACATTCTCTTCAGAGCTGCAGTGAAACCAGGAACCACGTGGAGAAGGCACCCACACTGAAAGTGCCTGGAGGGAACATTGGGGCTTCTTCTCACTGTCTCTGACATACGGTTTCACTGTCCCGGGAAACTCTCTGCTAACACCCTGCAGAGCGCTGTGCCCAATATACAGAAACGTCTTGCGGTATCCCCTACAGTGAAAGTGCCAGGAGGGAAAAGTGAGGATTATGCTTAGACTTTCTCGGAACTGCTTCAAATCAACTAGATATCTTTGTGCTGTAAATCTCCCAACAGCCAAATGTAAAAGCAGCAAACATCTCGCTGTATGTCCCACATCCAAAGTGCCGAGAGAGTAATGTAGAGCTTGCTCTCCCTGTCTTTGAGTACTGTTTGCACTGTCCCGATTACCTCTTTGCTAACATTCTCTTCAGAGCTGCAGTGAAACCAGGAACCACGTGGAGAAGGCACCCACACTGAAAGTGCCTGGAGGGAACATTGGGGCTTCTTCTCAGTGTCTCTGACATAGGGTTTCACTGTCCCGGGAAACTCTCTGCTAACACCCTGCAGAGCGCTGTGCCCAATATAAAGAAACGTCTTGCGGTATCCCCTACAGTGAAAGTGCCAGGAGGGAAAAGTGAGGATTATGCTTAGACTTTCTCGGAACTGCTTCAAATCAACTAGATATCTTTGTGCTGTAAATCTCCCAACAGCCAAATGTAAAAGCAGCAAACATCTCGCTGTATGTCCCACATCCAAAGTGCCGAGAGAGTAATGTAGAGCTTGCTCTCCCTGTCTTTGAGTACTGTTTGCACTGTCCCGATTACCTCTTTGCTAACATTCTCTTCAGAGCTGCAGTGAAACCAGGAACCACGTGGAGAAGGCACCCACACTGAAAGTGCCTGGAGGGAACATTGGGGCTTCTTCTCAGTGTCTTTGACATAGGGTTTCACTGTCCCGGGAAACTCTCTGCTAACACCCTGCAGAGCGCTGTGCCCAATATACAGAAACGTCTTGCGATATCTCCTACAGGGAAAGTGCCAGGAGGGAAAAGTGAGGATTATGCTTAGACTTTCTCGGAACTGCTTCAAATCAACTAGATATCTTTGTGCTGTAAATCTCCCAACAGCCAAATGTAAAAGCAGCAAACATCTCGCTGTATGTCCCACATCCAAAGTGCCAAGAGAGAGCTTGCTCTCCCTGTCTTTGAGTACTGCTTGCACTGTCCCGATTACCTCTTTGCTAACATTCTCTTCAGAGCTGCAGTGAAACCAGGAACCACGTGGAGAAGGCACCCACACTGAAAGTGCCTGGAGGGAACATTGGGGCTTCTTCTCAGTGTCTTTGACATAGGGTTTCACTGTCCCGGGAAACTCTCTGCTAACACCCTGCAGAGCGCTGTGCCCAATATACAGAAACGTCTTGCGATATCTCCTACAGGGAAAGTGCCAGGAGGGAAAAGTGAGGATTATGCTTAGACTTTCTCGGAACTGCTTCAAATCAACTAGATATCTTTGTGCTGTAAATCTCCCAACAGCCAAATGTAAAAGCAGCAAACATCTCGCTGTATGTCCCACATCCAAAGTGCCAAGAGAGAGCTTGCTCTCCCTGTCTTTGAGTACTGCTTGCACTGTCCCGATTACCTCTTTGCTAACATTCTCTTCAGAGCTGCAGTGAAACCAGGAACCACGTGGAGAAGGCACCCACACTGAAAGTGCCTGGAGGGAACATTGGGGCTTCTTCTCAGTGTCTCTGACATAGGGTTTCACTGTCCCGGGAAACTCTCTGCTAACACCCTGCAGAGCGCTGTGCCCAATGTACAGAAACGTCTTGCGGTATCCCCTACAGGGAAAGTGCCAGGAGGGAAAAGTGAGGATTATGCTTAGACTTTCTCGGAACTGCTTCAAATCAACTAGATATCTTTGTGCTGTAAATCTCCCAACAGCCAAACGCAAAAGCAGCAAACATCTCGCTGTATGTCCCACATCCAAAGTGCCAAGAGAGAGCTTGCTCTCCCTGTCTTTGAGTACTGTTTGCACTGTCCCGATTACCTCTTTGCTAACATTCTCTTCAGAGCTGCAGTGAAACCAGGAACCACGTGGAGAAGGCACCCACACTGAAAGTGCCTGGAAGGAACGTTGGGGCTTCTTCTCAGTGTCTCTGACATAGGGTTTCACTGTCCCGGGAAACTCTCTGCTAACACCCTGCAGAGCGCTGTGCCCAATATACAGAAACGTCTTGCGATATCCCCTACAGGGAAAGTGCCAGGAGGGAAAAGTGAGGATTATGCTTAGACTTTCTCGGAACTGCTTCAAATCAACTAGATATCTTTGTGCTGTAAATCTCCCAACAGCCAAATGTAAAAGCAGCAAACATCTCGCTGTATGTCCCACATCCAAAGTGCCAAGAGAGTAATGTAGAGCTTGCTCTCCCTGTCTTTGAGTACTGTTTGCACTGTCCCAATTACCTCTTTGCTAACATTCTCTTCAGAGCTGCAGTGAAACCAGGAACCACGTGGAGAAGGCACCCACACTGAAAGTGCCTGGAGGGAACATTGGGGCTTCTTCTCAGTGTCTTTGACATAGGGTTTCACTGTCCCGGGAAACTCTCTGCTAACACCCTGCAGAGCGCTGTGCCCAATGTACAGAAACGTCTTGCGGTATCTCCTACAGGGAAAGTGCCAGGAGGGAAAAGTGAGGATTATGTTTAGACTTTCTCGGAACTGCTTCAAATCAACTAGATATCTTTGTGCTGTAAATCTCCCAACAGCCAAATGTAAAAGCAGCAAACATCTCGCTGTATGTCCCACATCCAAAGTGCCAAGAGAGTAATGTAGAGCTTGCTCTCCCTGTCTTTGAGTACTGTTTGCACTGTCCCGATTACCTCTTTGCTAACATTCTCTTCAGAGCTGCAGTGAAACCAGGAACCACGTGGAGAAGGCACCCACACTGAAAGTGCCTGGAGGGAACATGGGGGCTTCTTCTCAGTGTCTCTGACATACGGTTTCACTGTCCCGGGAAACTCTCTGCTAACACCCTGCAGAGCGCTGTTCCCAATGTACAGAAACGTCTTGCGGTATCTCCTACAGGGAAAGTGCCAGGAGGGAAAAGTGAGGATTATGTTTAGACTTTCTCGGAACTGCTTCAAATCAACTAGATATCTTTGTGCTGTAAATCTCCCAACAGCCAAATGTAAAAGCAGCAAACATCTCGCTGTATGTCCCACATCCAAAGTGCCAAGAGAGAGCTTGCTCTCCCTGTCTTTGAGTACTGTTTGCACTGTCCCGATTACCTCTTTGCTAACATTCTCTTCAGAGCTGCAGTGAAACCAGGAACCACGTGGAGAAGGCACCCACACTGAAAGTGCCTGGAGGGAACATTGGGGCTTCTTCTCAGTGTCTCTGACATAGGGTTTCACTGTCCCGGGAAACTCTCTGCTAACACCCTGCAGAGCGCTGTGCCCAATATACAGAAACGTCTTGCGATATCTCCTACAGGGAAAGTGCCAGGAGGGAAAAGTGAGGATTATGCTTAGACTTTCTCGGAACTGCTTCAAATCAACTAGATATCTTTGTGCTGTAAATCTCCCAACAGCCAAATGTAAAAGCAGCAAACATCTCGCTCTATGTCCCACATCCAAAGTGCCAAGAGAGAGCTTGCTCTCCCTGTCTTTGAGTACTGCTTGCACTGTCCCGATTACCTCTTTGCTAACATTCTCTTCAGAGCTGCAGTGAAACCAGGAACCACGTGGAGAAGGCACCCACACTGAAAGTGCCTGGAGGGAACATTGGGGCTTCTTCTCAGTGTCTCCGATATAGGGATTCACTGTCCCGGGAAACTATCTGCTAACACCCTGCAGAGCGCTGTGCCCAATGTACAGAAACGTCTTGCGGTATCTCCTACAGGGAAAGTGCCAGGAGGGAAAAGTGAGGATTATGTTTAGACTTTCTCGGAACTGCTTCAAATCAACTAGATATCTTTGTGCTGTAAATCTCCCAACAGCCAAATGTAAAAGCAGCAAACATCTCGCTGTATGTCCCACATCCAAAGTGCCAAGAGAGTAATGTAGAGCTTGCTCTCCCTGTCTTTGAGTACTGTTTGCACTGTCCCGATTACCTCTTTGCTAACATTCTCTTCAGAGCTGCAGTGAAACCAGGAACCACGTGGAGAAGGCACCCACACTGAAAGTGCCTGGAGGGAACATGGGGGCTTCTTCTCAGTGTCTCTGACATAGGGTTTCACTGTCCCGGGAAACTCTCTGCTAACACCCTGCAGAGCGCTGTGCCCAATGTACAGAAACGTCTTGCGGTATCTCCTACAGTGAAAGTGCCAGGAGGGAAAAGTGAGGATTATGCTTAGACTTTCTCGGAACTGCTTCAAATCAACTAGATATCTTTGTGCTGTAAATCTCCCAACAGCCAAATGTAAAAGCAGCAAACATCTCGCTGTATGTCCCACATCCAAAGTGCCGAGAGAGTAATGTAGAGCTTGCTCTCCCTGTCTTTGAGTACTGTTTGCACTGTCCCGATTACCTCTTTGCTAACATTCTCTTCAGAGCTGCAGTGAAACCAGGAACCACGTGGAGAAGGCACCCACACTGAAAGTGCCTGGAGGGAACATTGGGGCTTCTTCTCAGTGTCTTTGACATAGGGTTTCACTGTCCCGGGAAACTCTCTGCTAACACCCTGCAGAGCGCTGTGCCCAATATACAGAAACGTCTTGCGATATCTCCTACAGGGAAAGTGCCAGGAGGGAAAAGTGAGGATTATGCTTAGACTTTCTCAGAACTGCTTCAAATCAACTAGATATCTTTGTGCTGTAAATCTCCCAACAGCCAAATGTAAAAGCAGCAAACATCTCGCTGTATGTCCCACATCCAAAGTGCCAAGAGAGAGCTTGCTCTCCCTGTCTTTGAGTACTGCTTGCACTGTCCCGATTACCTCTTTGCTAACATTCTCTTCAGAGCTGCAGTGAAACCAGGAACCACGTGGAGAAGGCACCCACACTGAAAGTGCCTGGAGGGAACATTGGGGCTTCTTCTCAGTGTCTCTGACATAGGGTTTCACTGTCCCGGGAAACTCTCTGCTAACACCCTGCAGAGCGCTGTGCCCAATATACAGAAACGTCTTGCGGTATCTCCTACAGGGAAAGTGCCAGGAGGGAAAAGTGAGGATTATGCTTAGACTTTCTCGGAACTGCTTCAAATCAACTAGATATCTTTGTGCTGTAAATCTCCCAACAGCCAAATGTAAAAGCAGCAAACATCTCGCTCTATGTCCCACATCCAAAGTGCCAAGAGAGTAATGTAGAGCTTGCTCTCCCTGTCTTTGAGTACTGTTTGCACTGTCCCGATTACCTCTTTGCTAACATTCTCTTCAGAGCTGCAGTGAAACCAGGAACCACGTGGAGAAGGCACCCACACTGAAAGTGCCTGGAAGGAACGTTGGGGCTTCTTCTCAGTGTCTCTGACATAGGGTTTCACTGTCCCGGGAAACTCTCTGCTAACACCCTGCAGAGCGCTGTGCCCAATATACAGAAACGTCTTGCGGTATCCCCTACAGGGAAAGTGCCAGGAGGGAAAAGTGAGGATTATGCTTAGACTTTCTCGGAACTGCTTCAAATCAACTAGATATCTTTGTGCTGTAAATCTCCCAACAGCCAAATGTAAAAGCAGCAAACATCTCGCTGTATGTCCCACATCCAAAGTGCCAAGAGAGTAATGTAGAGCTTGCTCTCCCTGTCTTTGAGTACTGTTTGCACTGTCCCGATTACCTCTTTGCTAACATTCTCTTCAGAGCTGCAGTGAAACCAGGAACCACGTGGAGAAGGCACCCACACTGAAAGTGCCTGGAGGGAACATTGGGGCTTCTTCTCAGTGTCTTTGACATAGGGTTTCACTGTCCCGGGAAACTCTCTGCTAACACCCTGCAGAGCGCTGTGCCCAATATACAGAAACGTCTTGCGATATCCCCTACAGGGAAAGTGCCAGGAGGGAAAAGTGAGGATTATGCTTAGACTTTCTCGGAACTGCTTCAAATCAACTAGATATCTTTGTGCTGTAAATCTCCCAACAGCCAAATGTAAAAGCAGCAAACATCTCGCTGTATGTCCCACATCCAAAGTGCCAAGAGAGTAATGTAGAGCTTGCTCTCCCTGTCTTTGAGTACTGTTTGCACTGTCCCGATTACCTCTTTGCTAACATTCTCTTCAGAGCTGCAGTGAAACCAGGAACCACGTGGAGAAGGCACCCACACTGAAAGTGCCTGGAGGGAACATTGGGGCTTCTTCTCAGTGTCTCTGACATAGGGTTTCACTGTCCCGGGAAACTCTCTGCTAACACCCTGCAGAGCGCTGTGCCCAATATACAGAAACGTCTTGCGGTATCTCCTACAGGGAAAGTGCCAGGAGGAATTGTGGAGCTTGGTCTCGGTGTCTCTGAGAATTGCTCTGATTATCCGTGTGACCTCTTTGCTAAGACACTCCAGAAAGCTGTCCTCAAAACCAACACACATCTTGACATATCTCCCACATTGATCGCAGTGTCTCCAGAAACGGCATTCAAGGAGCCAGGAACTTTTCTCCCTACACTATCCATTGAGTTGTCCTCAAAACCAATATACATCCTGCTATATCTCCCACATGGAAAGTGCCAGGAGGGAAAAGTGAGGATTATGTTTAGACTTTCTCGGAACTGCTTCAAATCAACTAGATATCTTTGTGCTGTAAATCTCCCAACAGCCAAACGCAAAAGCAGCAAACATCTCGCTGTATGTCCCACATCCAAAGTGCCAAGAGAGAGCTTGCTCTCCCTGTCTTTGAGTACTGCTTGCACTGTCCCGATTACCTCTTTGCTAACATTCTCTTCAGAGCTGCAGTGAAACCAGGAACCACGTGGAGAAGGCACCCACACTGAAAGTGCCTGGAGGGAACATTGGGGCTTCTTCTCAGTGTCTCTGACATAGGGTTTCACTGTCCCGGGAAACTCTCTGCTAACACCCTGCAGAGCGCTGTGCCCAATATACAGAAACGTCTTGCGGTATCTCCTACAGGGAAAGTGCCAGGAGGGAAAAGTGAGGATTATGCTTAGACTTTCTCGGAACTGCTTCAAATCAACTAGATATCTTTGTGCTGTAAATCTCCCAACAGCCAAATGTAAAAGCAGCAAACATCTCGCTCTATGTCCCACATCCAAAGTGCCAAGAGAGTAATGTAGAGCTTGCTCTCCCTGTCTTTGAGTACTGTTTGCACTGTCCCGATTACCTCTTTGCTAACATTCTCTTCAGAGCTGCAGTGAAACCAGGAACCACGTGGAGAAGGCACCCACACTGAAAGTGCCTGGAAGGAACGTTGGGGCTTCTTCTCAGTGTCTCTGACATAGGGTTTCACTGTCCCGGGAAACTCTCTGCTAACACCCTGCAGAGCGCTGTGCCCAATATACAGAAACGTCTTGCGGTATCCCCTACAGGGAAAGTGCCAGGAGGGAAAAGTGAGGATTATGCTTAGACTTTCTCGGAACTGCTTCAAATCAACTAGATATCTTTGTG
This sequence comes from Chroicocephalus ridibundus, assembly GCF_963924245.1. NCBI lineage: Eukaryota > Metazoa > Chordata > Aves > Charadriiformes > Laridae > Chroicocephalus > Chroicocephalus ridibundus. The sequence continues at coordinate 547,089 of NW_026961682.1, forward strand.
CTGTAAATCTCCCAACAGCCAAATGTAAAAGCAGCAAACATCTCGCTGTATGTCCCACATCCAAAGTGCCAAGAGAGTAATGTAGAGCTTGCTCTCCCTGTCTTTGAGTACTGTTTGCACTGTCCCGATTACCTCTTTGCTAACATTCTCTTCAGAGCTGCAGTGAAACCAGGAACCACGTGGAGAAGGCACCCACACTGAAAGTGCCTGGAGGGAACATTGGGGCTTCTTCTCAGTGTCTTTGACATAGGGTTTCACTGTCCCGGGAAACTCTCTGCTAACACCCTGCAGAGCGCTGTGCCCAATATACAGAAACGTCTTGCGATATCCCCTACAGGGAAAGTGCCAGGAGGGAAAAGTGAGGATTATGCTTAGACTTTCTCGGAACTGCTTCAAATCAACTAGATATCTTTGTGCTGTAAATCTCCCAACAGCCAAATGTAAAAGCAGCAAACATCTCGCTGTATGTCCCACATCCAAAGTGCCAAGAGAGAGCTTGCTCTCCCTGTCTTTGAGTACTGTTTGCACTGTCCCGATTACCTCTTTGCTAACATTCTCTTCAGAGCTGCAGTGAAACCAGGAACCACGTGGAGAAGGCACCCACACTGAAAGTGCCTGGAAGGAACGTTGGGGCTTCTTCTCAGTGTCTCTGATATAGGGTTTCACTGTCCCGGGAAACTCTCTGCTAACACCCTGCAGAGCGCTGTGCCCAATATACAGAAACGTCTTGCGGTATCTCCTACAGGGAAAGTGCCAGGAGGAATTGTGGAGCTTGGTCTCAGTGTCTCTGAGAATTGCTCTGATTATCCGTGTGACCTCTTTGCTGAGACACTCCAGAAAGCTGTCCTCAAAACCAACACACATCTTGACATATCTCCCACATTGATCGCAGTGTCTCCAGAAACGGCATTCAAGGAGCCAGGAACTTTTCTCCCTACACTGTCCATTGAGTTGTCCTCAAAACCAATATACATCCTGCTATATCTCCCACATGGAAAGTGCCAGGAGGGAAAAGTGAGGATTATGCTTAGACTTTCTCGGAACTGCTTCAAATCAACTAGATATCTTTGTGCTGTAAATCTCCCAACAGCCAAACGCAAAAGCAGCAAACATCTCGCTGTATGTCCCACATCCAAAGTGCCAAGAGAGAGCTTGCTCTCCCTGTCTTTGAGTACTGTTTGCACTGTCCCGATTACCTCTTTGCTAACATTCTCTTCAGAGCTGCAGTGAAACCAGGAACCACGTGGAGAAGGCACCCACACTGAAAGTGCCTGGAAGGAACGTTGGGGCTTCTTCTCAGTGTCTCTGACATAGGGTTTCACTGTCCCGGGAAACTCTCTGCTAACACCCTGCAGAGCGCTGTGCCCAATATACAGAAACGTCTTGCGGTATACCCTACAGGGAAAGTGCCAGGAGGGAAAAGTGAGGATTATGCTTAGACTTTCTCGGAACTGCTTCAAATCAACTAGATATCTTTGTGCTGTAAATCTCCCAACAGCCAAATGTAAAAGCAGCAAACATCTCGCTGTATGTCCCACATCCAAAGTGCCAAGAGAGTAATGTAGAGCTTGCTCTCCCTGTCTTTGAGTACTGTTTGCACTGTCCCGATTACCTCTTTGCTAACATTCTCTTCAGAGCTGCAGTGAAACCAGGAACCACGTGGAGAAGGCACCCACACTGAAAGTGCCTGGAGGGAACATTGGGGCTTCTTCTCAGTGTCTCTGACATAGGGTTTCACTGTCCCGGGAAACTCTCTGCTAACACCCTGCAGAGCGCTGTGCCCAATATACAGAAACGTCTTGCGGTATCTCCTACAGGGAAAGTGCCAGGAGGGAAAAGTGAGGATTATGCTTAGACTTTCTCGGAACTGCTTCAAATCAACTAGATATCTTTGTGCTGTAAATCTCCCAACAGCCAAATGTAAAAGCAGCAAACATCTCGCTCTATGTCCCACATCCAAAGTGCCAAGAGAGTAATGTAGAGCTTGCTCTCCCTGTCTTTGAGTACTGTTTGCACTGTCCCGATTACCTCTTTGCTAACATTCTCTTCAGAGCTGCAGTGAAACCAGGAACCACGTGGAGAAGGCACCCACACTGAAAGTGCCTGGAAGGAACGTTGGGGCTTCTTCTCAGTGTCTCTGACATAGGGTTTCACTGTCCCGGGAAACTCTCTGCTAACACCCTGCAGAGCGCTGTGCCCAATATACAGAAACGTCTTGCGGTATCCCCTACAGGGAAAGTGCCAGGAGGGAAAAGTGAGGATTATGCTTAGACTTTCTCGGAACTGCTTCAAATCAACTAGATATCTTTGTGCTGTAAATCTCCCAACAGCCAAATGTAAAAGCAGCAAACATCTCGCTGTATGTCCCACATCCAAAGTGCCAAGAGAGTAATGTAGAGCTTGCTCTCCCTGTCTTTGAGTACTGTTTGCACTGTCCCGATTACCTCTTTGCTAACATTCTCTTCAGAGCTGCAGTGAAACCAGGAACCACGTGGAGAAGGCACCCACACTGAAAGTGCCTGGAGGGAACATTGGGGCTTCTTCTCAGTGTCTTTGACATAGGGTTTCACTGTCCCGGGAAACTCTCTGCTAACACCCTGCAGAGCGCTGTGCCCAATATACAGAAACGTCTTGCGATATCCCCTACAGGGAAAGTGCCAGGAGGGAAAAGTGAGGATTATGCTTAGACTTTCTCGGAACTGCTTCAAATCAACTAGATATCTTTGTGCTGTAAATCTCCCAACAGCCAAATGTAAAAGCAGCAAACATCTCGCTGTATGTCCCACATCCAAAGTGCCAAGAGAGAGCTTGCTCTCCCTGTCTTTGAGTACTGTTTGCACTGTCCCGATTACCTCTTTGCTAACATTCTCTTCAGAGCTGCAGTGAAACCAGGAACCACGTGGAGAAGGCACCCACACTGAAAGTGCCTGGAAGGAACGTTGGGGCTTCTTCTCAGTGTCTCTGATATAGGGTTTCACTGTCCCGGGAAACTCTCTGCTAACACCCTGCAGAGCGCTGTGCCCAATATACAGAAACGTCTTGCGGTATCTCCTACAGGGAAAGTGCCAGGAGGAATTGTGGAGCTTGGTCTCAGTGTCTCTGAGAATTGCTCTGATTATCCGTGTGACCTCTTTGCTGAGACACTCCAGAAAGCTGTCCTCAAAACCAACACACATCTTGACATATCTCCCACATTGATCGCAGTGTCTCCAGAAACGGCATTCAAGGAGCCAGGAACTTTTCTCCCTACACTGTCCATTGAGTTGTCCTCAAAACCAATATACATCCTGCTATATCTCCCACATGGAAAGTGCCAGGAGGGAAAAGTGAGGATTATGCTTAGACTTTCTCGGAACTGCTTCAAATCAACTAGATATCTTTGTGCTGTAAATCTCCCAACAGCCAAACGCAAAAGCAGCAAACATCTCGCTGTATGTCCCACATCCAAAGTGCCAAGAGAGAGCTTGCTCTCCCTGTCTTTGAGTACTGTTTGCACTGTCCCGATTACCTCTTTGCTAACATTCTCTTCAGAGCTGCAGTGAAACCAGGAACCACGTGGAGAAGGCACCCACACTGAAAGTGCCTGGAAGGAACGTTGGGGCTTCTTCTCAGTGTCTCTGACATAGGGTTTCACTGTCCCGGGAAACTCTCTGCTAACACCCTGCAGAGCGCTGTGCCCAATATACAGAAACGTCTTGCGGTATACCCTACAGGGAAAGTGCCAGGAGGGAAAAGTGAGGATTATGCTTAGACTTTCTCGGAACTGCTTCAAATCAACTAGATATCTTTGTGCTGTAAATCTCCCAACAGCCAAATGTAAAAGCAGCAAACATCTCGCTGTATGTCCCACATCCAAAGTGCCAAGAGAGTAATGTAGAGCTTGCTCTCCCTGTCTTTGAGTACTGTTTGCACTGTCCCGATTACCTCTTTGCTAACATTCTCTTCAGAGCTGCAGTGAAACCAGGAACCACGTGGAGAAGGCACCCACACTGAAAGTGCCTGGAGGGAACATTGGGGCTTCTTCTCAGTGTCTCTGACATAGGGTTTCACTGTCCCGGGAAACTCTCTGCTAACACCCTGCAGAGCGCTGTGCCCAATATACAGAAACGTCTTGCGGTATCTCCTACAGGGAAAGTGCCAGGAGGGAAAAGTGAGGATTATGTTTAGACTTTCTCGGAACTGCTTCAAATCAACTAGATATCTTTGTGCTGTAAATCTCCCAACAGCCAAATGTAAAAGCAGCAAACATCTCGCTCTATGTCCCACATCCAAAGTGCCAAGAGAGTAATGTAGAGCTTGCTCTCCCTGTCTTTGAGTACTGTTTGCACTGTCCCGATTACCTCTTTGCTAACATTCTCTTCAGAGCTGCAGTGAAACCAGGAACCACGTGGAGAAGGCACCCACACTGAAAGTGCCTGGAAGGAACGTTGGGGCTTCTTCTCAGTGTCTCTGACATAGGGTTTCACTGTCCCGGGAAACTCTCTGCTAACACCCTGCAGAGCGCTGTGCCCAATATACAGAAACGTCTTGCGGTATCCCCTACAGGGAAAGTGCCAGGAGGGAAAAGTGAGGATTATGCTTACACTTTCTCGGAACTGCTTCAAATCAACTAGATATCTTTGTGCTGTAAATCTCCCAACAGCCAAATGTAAAAGCAGCAAACATCTCGCTGTATGTCCCACATCCAAAGTGCCAAGAGAGTAATGTAGAGCTTGCTCTCCCTGTCTTTGAGTACTGTTTGCACTGTCCCGATTACCTCTTTGCTAACATTCTCTTCAGAGCTGCAGTGAAACCAGGAACCACGTGGAGAAGGCACCCACACTGAAAGTGCCTGGAGGGAACATTGGGGCTTCTTCTCAGTGTCTCTGACATAGGGTTTCACTGTCCCGGGAAACTCTCTGCTAACACCCTGCAGAGCGCTGTGCCCAATATACAGAAACGTCTTGCGATATCTCCTACAGGGAAAGTGCCAGGAGGGAAAAGTGAGGATTATGCTTAGACTTTCTCGGAACTGCTTCAAATCAACTAGATATCTTTGTGCTGTAAATCTCCCAACAGCCAAATGTAAAAGCAGCAAACATCTCGCTCTATGTCCCACATCCAAAGTGCCAAGAGAGAGCTTGCTCTCCCTGTCTTTGAGTACTGCTTGCACTGTCCCGATTACCTCTTTGCTAACATTCTCTTCAGAGCTGCAGTGAAACCAGGAACCACGTGGAGAAGGCACCCACACTGAAAGTGCCTGGAGGGAACATTGGGGCTTCTTCTCAGTGTCTCCGATATAGGGATTCACTGTCCCGGGAAACTATCTGCTAACACCCTGCAGAGCGCTGTGCCCAATGTACAGAAACGTCTTGCGGTATCTCCTACAGGGAAAGTGCCAGGAGGGAAAAGTGAGGATTATGTTTAGACTTTCTCGGAACTGCTTCAAATCAACTAGATATCTTTGTGCTGTAAATCTCCCAACAGCCAAATGTAAAAGCAGCAAACATCTCGCTGTATGTCCCACATCCAAAGTGCCAAGAGAGTAATGTAGAGCTTGCTCTCCCTGTCTTTGAGTACTGTTTGCACTGTCCCGATTACCTCTTTGCTAACATTCTCTTCAGAGCTGCAGTGAAACCAGGAACCACGTGGAGAAGGCACCCACACTGAAAGTGCCTGGAAGGAACGTTGGGGCTTCTTCTCAGTGTCTCTGACATAGGGTTTCACTGTCCCGGGAAACTCTCTGCTAACACCCTGCAGAGCGCTGTGCCCAATATACAGAAACGTCTTGCGGTATCCCCTACAGGGAAAGTGCCAGGAGGGAAAAGTGAGGATTATGCTTAGACTTTCTCGGAACTGCTTCAAATCAACTAGATATCTTTGTGCTGTAAATCTCCCAACAGCCAAATGTAAAAGCAGCAAACATCTCGCTCTATGTCCCACATCCAAAGTGCCAAGAGAGTAATGTAGAGCTTGCTCTCCCTGTCTTTGAGTACTGTTTGCACTGTCCCGATTACCTCTTTGCTAACATTCTCTTCAGAGCTGCAGTGAAACCAGGAACCACGTGGAGAAGGCACCCACACTGAAAGTGCCTGGAGGGAACATTGGGGCTTCTTCTCAGTGTCTTTGACATAGGGTTTCACTGTCCCGGGAAACTCTCTGCTAACACCCTGCAGAGCGCTGTGCCCAATATACAGAAACGTCTTGCGATATCTCCTACAGGGAAAGTGCCAGGAGGGAAAAGTGAGGATTATGCTTAGACTTTCTCGGAACTGCTTCAAATCAACTAGATATCTTTGTGCTGTAAATCTCCCAACAGCCAAATGTAAAAGCAGCAAACATCTCGCTGTATGTCCCACATCCAAAGTGCCAAGAGAGAGCTTGCTCTCCCTGTCTTTGAGTACTGCTTGCACTGTCCCGATTACCTCTTTGCTAACATTCTCTTCAGAGCTGCAGTGAAACCAGGAACCACGTGGAGAAGGCACCCACACTGAAAGTGCCTGGAGGGAACATTGGGGCTTCTTCTCAGTGTCTCCGATATAGGGATTCACTGTCCCGGGAAACTATCTGCTAACACCCTGCAGAGCGCTGTGCCCAATGTACAGAAACGTCTTGCGGTATCTCCTACAGGGAAAGTGCCAGGAGGGAAAAGTGAGGATTATGTTTAGACTTTCTCGGAACTGCTTCAAATCAACTAGATATCTTTGTGCTGTAAATCTCCCAACAGCCAAATGTAAAAGCAGCAAACATCTCGCTGTATGTCCCACATCCAAAGTGCCAAGAGAGTAATGTAGAGCTTGCTCTCCCTGTCTTTGAGTACTGTTTGCACTGTCCCGATTACCTCTTTGCTAACATTCTCTTCAGAGCTGCAGTGAAACCAGGAACCACGTGGAGAAGGCACCCACACTGAAAGTGCCTGGAAGGAACGTTGGGGCTTCTTCTCAGTGTCTCTGACATAGGGTTTCACTGTCCCGGGAAACTCTCTGCTAACACCCTGCAGAGCGCTGTGCCCAATATACAGAAACGTCTTGCGGTATCCCCTACAGGGAAAGTGCCAGGAGGGAAAAGTGAGGATTATGCTTAGACTTTCTCGGAACTGCTTCAAATCAACTAGATATCTTTGTGCTGTAAATCTCCCAACAGCCAAATGTAAAAGCAGCAAACATCTCGCTCTATGTCCCACATCCAAAGTGCCAAGAGAGTAATGTAGAGCTTGCTCTCCCTGTCTTTGAGTACTGTTTGCACTGTCCCGATTACCTCTTTGCTAACATTCTCTTCAGAGCTGCAGTGAAACCAGGAACCACGTGGAGAAGGCACCCACACTGAAAGTGCCTGGAGGGAACATTGGGGCTTCTTCTCAGTGTCTTTGACATAGGGTTTCACTGTCCCGGGAAACTCTCTGCTAACACCCTGCAGAGCGCTGTGCCCAATATACAGAAACGTCTTGCGATATCTCCTACAGGGAAAGTGCCAGGAGGGAAAAGTGAGGATTATGCTTAGACTTTCTCGGAACTGCTTCAAATCAACTAGATATCTTTGTGCTGTAAATCTCCCAACAGCCAAATGTAAAAGCAGCAAACATCTCGCTGTATGTCCCACATCCAAAGTGCCAAGAGAGAGCTTGCTCTCCCTGTCTTTGAGTACTGCTTGCACTGTCCCGATTACCTCTTTGCTAACATTCTCTCCAGAGCTGCAGTGAAACCAGGAACCACGTGGAGAAGGCACCCACACTGAAAGTGCCTGGAGGGAACATTGGGGCTTCTTCTCAGTGTCTCCGATATAGGGATTCACTGTCCCGGGAAACTATCTGCTAACACCCTGCAGAGCGCTGTGCCCAATGTACAGAAACGTCTTGCGGTATCTCCTACAGGGAAAGTGCCAGGAGGGAAAAGTGAGGATTATGTTTAGACTTTCTCGGAACTGCTTCAAATCAACTAGATATCTTTGTGCTGTAAATCTCCCAACAGCCAAATGTAAAAGCAGCAAACATCTCGCTGTATGTCCCACATCCAAAGTGCCAAGAGAGAGCTTGCTCTCCCTGTCTTTGAGTACTGTTTGCACTGTCCCGATTACCTCTTTGCTAACATTCTCTTCAGAGCTGCAGTGAAACCAGGAACCACGTGGAGAAGGCACCCACACTGAAAGTGCCTGGAGGGAACATTGGGGCTTCTTCTCAGTGTCTCTGACATAGGGTTTCACTGTCCCGGGAAACTCTCTGCTAACACCCTGCAGAGCGCTGTGCCCAATATACAGAAACGTCTTGCGGTATCCCCTACAGTGAAAGTGCCAGGAGGGAAAAGTGAGGATTATGCTTAGACTTTCTCGGAACTGCTTCAAATCAACTAGATATCTTTGTGCTGTAAATCTCCCAACAGCCAAATGTAAAAGCAGCAAACATCTTGCTCTATGTCCCACATCCAAAGTGCCGAGAGAGTAATGTAGAGCTTGCTCTCCCTGTCTTTGAGTACTGTTTGCACTGTCCCGATTACCTCTTTGCTAACATTCTCTTCAGAGCTGCAGTGAAACCAGGAACCACGTGGAGAAGGCACCCACACTGAAAGTGCCTGGAGGGAACATTGGGGCTTCTTCTCAGTGTCTCTGACATAGGGTTTCACTGTCCCGGGAAACTCTCTGCTAACACCCCGCAGAGCGCTGTGCCCAATATACAGAAACGTCTTGCGGTATCCCCTACAGTGAAAGTGCCAGGAGGGAAAAGTGAGGATTATGCTTAGACTTTCTCGGAACTGCTTCAAATCAACTAGATATCTTTGTGCTGTAAATCTCCCAACAGCCAAATGTAAAAGCAGCAAACATCTCGCTGTATGTCCCACATCCAAAGTGCCGAGAGAGTAATGTAGAGCTTGCTCTCCCTGTCTTTGAGTACTGTTTGCACTGTCCCGATTACCTCTTTGCTAACATTCTCTTCAGAGCTGCAGTGAAACCAGGAACCACGTGGAGAAGGCACCCACACTGAAAGTGCCTGGAGGGAACATTGGGGCTTCTTCTCAGTGTCTTTGACATAGGGTTTCACTGTCCCGGGAAACTCTCTGCTAACACCCTGCAGAGCGCTGTGCCCAATATACAGAAACGTCTTGCGATATCTCCTACAGGGAAAGTGCCAGGAGGGAAAAGTGAGGATTATGCTTAGACTTTCTCGGAACTGCTTCAAATCAACTAGATATCTTTGTGCTGTAAATCTCCCAACAGCCAAATGTAAAAGCAGCAAACATCTCGCTCTATGTCCCACATCCAAAGTGCCAAGAGAGAGCTTGCTCTCCCTGTCTTTGAGTACTGCTTGCACTGTCCCGATTACCTCTTTGCTAACATTCTCTTCAGAGCTGCAGTGAAACCAGGAACCACGTGGAGAAGGCACCCACACTGAAAGTGCCTGGAGGGAACATTGGGGCTTCTTCTCAGTGTCTCTGACATAGGGTTTCACTGTCCCGGGAAACTCTCTGCTAACACCCTGCAGAGCGCTGTGCCCAATGTACAGAAACGTCTTGCGGTATCCCCTACAGGGAAAGTGCCAGGAGGGAAAAGTGAGGATTATGCTTAGACTTTCTCGGAACTGCTTCAAATCAACTAGATATCTTTGTGCTGTAAATCTCCCAACAGCCAAATGTAAAAGCAGCAAACATCTCGCTGTATGTCCCACATCCAAAGTGCCAAGAGAGTAATGTAGAGCTTGCTCTCCCTGTCTTTGAGTACTGTTTGCACTGTCCCGATTACCTCTTTGCTAACATTCTCTTCAGAGCTGCAGTGAAACCAGGAACCACGTGGAGAAGGCACCCACACTGAAAGTGCCTGGAGGGAACATTGGGGCTTCTTCTCAGTGTCTCTGACATAGGGTTTCACTGTCCCGGGAAACTCTCTGCTAACACCCTGCAGAGCGCTGTGCCCAATATACAGAAACGTCTTGCGGTATCTCCTACAGGGAAAGTGCCAGGAGGGAAAAGTGAGGATTATGCTTAGACTTTCTCGGAACTGCTTCAAATCAACTAGATATCTTTGTGCTGTAAATCTCCCAACAGCCAAATGTAAAAGCAGCAAACATCTCGCTGTATGTCCCACATCCAAAGTGCCAAGAGAGAGCTTGCTCTCCCTGTCTTTGAGTACTGTTTGCACTGTCCCGATTACCTCTTTGCTAACATTCTCTTCAGAGCTGCAGTGAAACCAGGAACCACGTGGAGAAGGCACCCACACTGAAAGTGCCTGGAAGGAACGTTGGGGCTTCTTCTCAGTGTCTCTGATATAGGGTTTCACTGTCCCGGGAAACTCTCTGCTAACACCCTGCAGAGCGCTGTGCCCAATATACAGAAACGTCTTGCGGTATCTCCTACAGGGAAAGTGCCAGGAGGAATTGTGGAGCTTGGTCTCAGTGTCTCTGAGAATTGCTCTGATTATCCGTGTGACCTCTTTGCTGAGACACTCCAGAAAGCTGTCCTCAAAACCAACACACATCTTGACATATCTCCCACATTGATCGCAGTGTCTCCAGAAACGGCATTCAAGGAGCCAGGAACTTTTCTCCCTACACTGTCCATTGAGTTGTCCTCAAAACCAATATACATCCTGCTATATCTCCCACATGGAAAGTGCCAGGAGGGAAAAGTGAGGATTATGCTTAGACTTTCTCGGAACTGCTTCAAATCAACTAGATATCTTTGTGCTGTAAATCTCCCAACAGCCAAACGCAAAAGCAGCAAACATCTCGCTGTATGTCCCACATCCAAAGTGCCAAGAGAGAGCTTGCTCTCCCTGTCTTTGAGTACTGTTTGCACTGTCCCGATTACCTCTTTGCTAACATTCTCTTCAGAGCTGCAGTGAAACCAGGAACCACGTGGAGAAGGCACCCACACTGAAAGTGCCTGGAAGGAACGTTGGGGCTTCTTCTCAGTGTCTCTGACATAGGGTTTCACTGTCCCGGGAAACTCTCTGCTAACACCCTGCAGAGCGCTGTGCCCAATATACAGAAACGTCTTGCGGTATCCCCTACAGGGAAAGTGCCAGGAGGGAAAAGTGAGGATTATGCTTAGACTTTCTCGGAACTGCTTCAAATCAACTAGATATCTTTGTGCTGTAAATCTCCCAACAGCCAAATGTAAAAGCAGCAAACATCTCGCTGTATGTCCCACATCCAAAGTGCCAAGAGAGTAATGTAGAGCTTGCTCTCCCTGTCTTTGAGTACTGTTTGCACTGTCCCAATTACCTCTTTGCTAACATTCTCTTCAGAGCTGCAGTGAAACCAGGAACCACGTGGAGAAGGCACCCACACTGAAAGTGCCTGGAGGGAACATTGGGGCTTCTTCTCACTGTCTCTGACATAGGGTTTCACTGTCCCGGGAAACTCTCTGCTAACACCCTGCAGAGCGCTGTGCCCAATATACAGAAACGTCTTGCGGTATCCCCTACAGGGAAAGTGCCAGGAGGGAAAAGTGAGGATTATGCTTAGACTTTCTCGGAACTGCTTCAAATCAACTAGATATCTTTGTGCTGTAAATCTCCCAACAGCCAAATGTAAAAGCAGCAAACATCTCGCTCTATGTCCCACATCCAAAGTGCCAAGAGAGTAATGTAGAGCTTGCTCTCCCTGTCTTTGAGTACTGTTTGCACTGTCCCGATTACCTCTTTGCTAACATTCTCTTCAGAGCTGCAGTGAAACCAGGAACCACGTGGAGAAGGCACCCACACTGAAAGTGCCTGGAGGGAACATTGGGGCTTCTTCTCAGTGTCTTTGACATAGGGTTTCACTGTCCCGGGAAACTCTCTGCTAACACCCTGCAGAGCGCTGTGCCCAATATACAGAAACGTCTTGCGGTATCCCCTACAGGGAAAGTGCCAGGAGGGAAAAGTGAGGATTATGCTTAGACTTTCTCGGAACTGCTTCAAATCAACTAGATATCTTTGTGCTGTAAATCTCCCAACAGCCAAATGTAAAAGCAGCAAACATCTCGCTGTATGTCCCACATCCAAAGTGCCAAGAGAGAGCTTGCTCTCCCTGTCTTTGAGTACTGTTTGCACTGTCCCGATTACCTCTTTGCTAACATTCTCTTCAGAGCTGCAGTGAAACCAGGAACCACGTGGAGAAGGCACCCACACTGAAAGTGCCTGGAAGGAACGTTGGGGCTTCTTCTCAGTGTCTCTGATATAGGGTTTCACTGTCCCGGGAAACTCTCTGCTAACACCCTGCAGAGCGCTGTGCCCAATATACAGAAACGTCTTGCGGTATCTCCTACAGGGAAAGTGCCAGGAGGAATTGTGGAGCTTGGTCTCAGTGTCTCTGAGAATTGCTCTGATTATCCGTGTGACCTCTTTGCTGAGACACTCCAGAAAGCTGTCCTCAAAACCAACACACATCTTGACATATCTCCCACATTGATCGCAGTGTCTCCAGAAACGGCATTCAAGGAGCCAGGAACTTTTCTCCCTACACTGTCCATTGAGTTGTCCTCAAAACCAATATACATCCTGCTATATCTCCCACATGGAAAGTGCCAGGAGGGAAAAGTGAGGATTATGCTTAGACTTTCTCGGAACTGCTTCAAATCAACTAGATATCTTTGTGCTGTAAATCTCCCAACAGCCAAACGCAAAAGCAGCAAACATCTCGCTGTATGTCCCACATCCAAAGTGCCAAGAGAGAGCTTGCTCTCCCTGTCTTTGAGTACTGTTTGCACTGTCCCGATTACCTCTTTGCTAACATTCTCTTCAGAGCTGCAGTGAAACCAGGAACCACGTGGAGAAGGCACCCACACTGAAAGTGCCTGGAGGGAACATTGGGGCTTCTTCTCAGTGTCTTTGACATAGGGTTTCACTGTCCCGGGAAACTCTCTGCTAACACCCTGCAGAGCGCTGTGCCCAATATACAGAAACGTCTTGCGATATCCCCTACAGGGAAAGTGCCAGGAGGGAAAAGTGAGGATTATGCTTAGACTTTCTCGGAACTGCTTCAAATCAACTAGATATCTTTGTGCTGTAAATCTCCCAACAGCCAAATGTAAAAGCAGCAAACATCTCGCTGTATGTCCCACATCCAAAGTGCCAAGAGAGAGCTTGCTCTCCCTGTCTTTGAGTACTGTTTGCACTGTCCCGATTACCTCTTTGCTAACATTCTCTTCAGAGCTGCAGTGAAACCAGGAACCACGTGGAGAAGGCACCCACACTGAAAGTGCCTGGAAGGAACGTTGGGGCTTCTTCTCAGTGTCTCTGATATAGGGTTTCACTGTCCCGGGAAACTCTCTGCTAACACCCTGCAGAGCGCTGTGCCCAATATACAGAAATGTCTTGCGGTATCTCCTACAGGGAAAGTGCCAGGAGGAATTGTGGAGCTTGGTCTCAGTGTCTCTGAGAATTGCTCTGATTATCCGTGTGACCTCTTTGCTGAGACACTCCAGAAAGCTGTCCTCAAAACCAACACACATCTTGACATATCTCCCACATTGATCGCAGTGTCTCCAGAAACGGCATTCAAGGAGCCAGGAACTTTTCTCCCTACACTGTCCATTGAGTTGTCCTCAAAACCAATATACATCCTGCTATATCTCCCACATGGAAAGTGCCAGGAGGGAAAAGTGAGGATTATGCTTAGACTTTCTCGGAACTGCTTCAAATCAACTAGATATCTTTGTGCTGTAAATCTCCCAACAGCCAAACGCAAAAGCAGCAAACATCTCGCTGTATGTCCCACATCCAAAGTGCCAAGAGAGAGCTTGCTCTCCCTGTCTTTGAGTACTGTTTGCACTGTCCCGATTACCTCTTTGCTAACATTCTCTTCAGAGCTGCAGTGAAACCAGGAACCACGTGGAGAAGGCACCCACACTGAAAGTGCCTGGAAGGAACGTTGGGGCTTCTTCTCAGTGTCTCTGACATAGGGTTTCACTGTCCCGGGAAACTCTCTGCTAACACCCTGCAGAGCGCTGTGCCCAATATACAGAAACGTCTTGCGGTATACCCTACAGGGAAAGTGCCAGGAGGGAAAAGTGAGGATTATGCTTAGACTTTCTCGGAACTGCTTCAAATCAACTAGATATCTTTGTGCTGTAAATCTCCCAACAGCCAAATGTAAAAGCAGCAAACATCTCGCTGTATGTCCCACATCCAAAGTGCCAAGAGAGTAATGTAGAGCTTGCTCTCCCTGTCTTTGAGTACTGTTTGCACTGTCCCGATTACCTCTTTGCTAACATTCTCTTCAGAGCTGCAGTGAAACCAGGAACCACGTGGAGAAGGCACCCACACTGAAAGTGCCTGGAGGGAACATTGGGGCTTCTTCTCAGTGTCTCTGACATAGGGTTTCACTGTCCCGGGAAACTCTCTGCTAACACCCTGCAGAGCGCTGTGCCCAATATACAGAAACGTCTTGCGGTATCTCCTACAGGGAAAGTGCCAGGAGGGAAAAGTGAGGATTATGTTTAGACTTTCTCGGAACTGCTTCAAATCAACTAGATATCTTTGTGCTGTAAATCTCCCAACAGCCAAATGTAAAAGCAGCAAACATCTCGCTCTATGTCCCACATCCAAAGTGCCAAGAGAGTAATGTAGAGCTTGCTCTCCCTGTCTTTGAGTACTGTTTGCACTGTCCCGATTACCTCTTTGCTAACATTCTCTTCAGAGCTGCAGTGAAACCAGGAACCACGTGGAGAAGGCACCCACACTGAAAGTGCCTGGAAGGAACGTTGGGGCTTCTTCTCAGTGTCTCTGACATAGGGTTTCACTGTCCCGGGAAACTCTCTGCTAACACCCTGCAGAGCGCTGTGCCCAATATACAGAAACGTCTTGCGGTATCCCCTACAGGGAAAGTGCCAGGAGGGAAAAGTGAGGATTATGCTTACACTTTCTCGGAACTGCTTCAAATCAACTAGATATCTTTGTGCTGTAAATCTCCCAACAGCCAAATGTAAAAGCAGCAAACATCTCGCTGTATGTCCCACATCCAAAGTGCCAAGAGAGTAATGTAGAGCTTGCTCTCCCTGTCTTTGAGTACTGTTTGCACTGTCCCGATTACCTCTTTGCTAACATTCTCTTCAGAGCTGCAGTGAAACCAGGAACCACGTGGAGAAGGCACCCACACTGAAAGTGCCTGGAGGGAACATTGGGGCTTCTTCTCAGTGTCTCTGACATAGGGTTTCACTGTCCCGGGAAACTCTCTGCTAACACCCTGCAGAGCGCTGTGCCCAATATACAGAAACGTCTTGCGATATCTCCTACAGGGAAAGTGCCAGGAGGGAAAAGTGAGGATTATGCTTAGACTTTCTCGGAACTGCTTCAAATCAACTAGATATCTTTGTGCTGTAAATCTCCCAACAGCCAAATGTAAAAGCAGCAAACATCTCGCTCTATGTCCCACATCCAAAGTGCCAAGAGAGAGCTTGCTCTCCCTGTCTTTGAGTACTGCTTGCACTGTCCCGATTACCTCTTTGCTAACATTCTCTTCAGAGCTGCAGTGAAACCAGGAACCACGTGGAGAAGGCACCCACACTGAAAGTGCCTGGAGGGAACATTGGGGCTTCTTCTCAGTGTCTCCGATATAGGGATTCACTGTCCCGGGAAACTATCTGCTAACACCCTGCAGAGCGCTGTGCCCAATGTACAGAAACGTCTTGCGGTATCTCCTACAGGGAAAGTGCCAGGAGGGAAAAGTGAGGATTATGTTTAGACTTTCTCGGAACTGCTTCAAATCAACTAGATATCTTTGTGCTGTAAATCTCCCAACAGCCAAATGTAAAAGCAGCAAACATCTCGCTGTATGTCCCACATCCAAAGTGCCAAGAGAGTAATGTAGAGCTTGCTCTCCCTGTCTTTGAGTACTGTTTGCACTGTCCCGATTACCTCTTTGCTAACATTCTCTTCAGAGCTGCAGTGAAACCAGGAACCACGTGGAGAAGGCACCCACACTGAAAGTGCCTGGAAGGAACGTTGGGGCTTCTTCTCAGTGTCTCTGACATAGGGTTTCACTGTCCCGGGAAACTCTCTGCTAACACCCTGCAGAGCGCTGTGCCCAATATACAGAAACGTCTTGCGGTATCCCCTACAGGGAAAGTGCCAGGAGGGAAAAGTGAGGATTATGCTTAGACTTTCTCGGAACTGCTTCAAATCAACTAGATATCTTTGTGCTGTAAATCTCCCAACAGCCAAATGTAAAAGCAGCAAACATCTCGCTCTATGTCCCACATCCAAAGTGCCAAGAGAGTAATGTAGAGCTTGCTCTCCCTGTCTTTGAGTACTGTTTGCACTGTCCCGATTACCTCTTTGCTAACATTCTCTTCAGAGCTGCAGTGAAACCAGGAACCACGTGGAGAAGGCACCCACACTGAAAGTGCCTGGAGGGAACATTGGGGCTTCTTCTCAGTGTCTTTGACATAGGGTTTCACTGTCCCGGGAAACTCTCTGCTAACACCCTGCAGAGCGCTGTGCCCAATATACAGAAACGTCTTGCGATATCTCCTACAGGGAAAGTGCCAGGAGGGAAAAGTGAGGATTATGCTTAGACTT
The DNA here is from genome assembly GCF_963924245.1 of Chroicocephalus ridibundus. Lineage (NCBI taxonomy): Eukaryota > Metazoa > Chordata > Aves > Charadriiformes > Laridae > Chroicocephalus > Chroicocephalus ridibundus. Next base: position 563,556 of record NW_026961682.1, read on the forward strand.
TCTCGGAACTGCTTCAAATCAACTAGATATCTTTGTGCTGTAAATCTCCCAACAGCCAAATGTAAAAGCAGCAAACATCTCGCTGTATGTCCCACATCCAAAGTGCCAAGAGAGAGCTTGCTCTCCCTGTCTTTGAGTACTGCTTGCACTGTCCCGATTACCTCTTTGCTAACATTCTCTTCAGAGCTGCAGTGAAACCAGGAACCACGTGGAGAAGGCACCCACACTGAAAGTGCCTGGAGGGAACATTGGGGCTTCTTCTCAGTGTCTCCGATATAGGGATTCACTGTCCCGGGAAACTATCTGCTAACACCCTGCAGAGCGCTGTGCCCAATGTACAGAAACGTCTTGCGGTATCTCCTACAGGGAAAGTGCCAGGAGGGAAAAGTGAGGATTATGTTTAGACTTTCTCGGAACTGCTTCAAATCAACTAGATATCTTTGTGCTGTAAATCTCCCAACAGCCAAATGTAAAAGCAGCAAACATCTCGCTGTATGTCCCACATCCAAAGTGCCAAGAGAGTAATGTAGAGCTTGCTCTCCCTGTCTTTGAGTACTGTTTGCACTGTCCCGATTACCTCTTTGCTAACATTCTCTTCAGAGCTGCAGTGAAACCAGGAACCACGTGGAGAAGGCACCCACACTGAAAGTGCCTGGAAGGAACGTTGGGGCTTCTTCTCAGTGTCTCTGACATAGGGTTTCACTGTCCCGGGAAACTCTCTGCTAACACCCTGCAGAGCGCTGTGCCCAATATACAGAAACGTCTTGCGGTATCCCCTACAGGGAAAGTGCCAGGAGGGAAAAGTGAGGATTATGCTTAGACTTTCTCGGAACTGCTTCAAATCAACTAGATATCTTTGTGCTGTAAATCTCCCAACAGCCAAATGTAAAAGCAGCAAACATCTCGCTCTATGTCCCACATCCAAAGTGCCAAGAGAGTAATGTAGAGCTTGCTCTCCCTGTCTTTGAGTACTGTTTGCACTGTCCCGATTACCTCTTTGCTAACATTCTCTTCAGAGCTGCAGTGAAACCAGGAACCACGTGGAGAAGGCACCCACACTGAAAGTGCCTGGAGGGAACATTGGGGCTTCTTCTCAGTGTCTTTGACATAGGGTTTCACTGTCCCGGGAAACTCTCTGCTAACACCCTGCAGAGCGCTGTGCCCAATATACAGAAACGTCTTGCGATATCTCCTACAGGGAAAGTGCCAGGAGGGAAAAGTGAGGATTATGCTTAGACTTTCTCGGAACTGCTTCAAATCAACTAGATATCTTTGTGCTGTAAATCTCCCAACAGCCAAATGTAAAAGCAGCAAACATCTCGCTGTATGTCCCACATCCAAAGTGCCAAGAGAGAGCTTGCTCTCCCTGTCTTTGAGTACTGCTTGCACTGTCCCGATTACCTCTTTGCTAACATTCTCTTCAGAGCTGCAGTGAAACCAGGAACCACGTGGAGAAGGCACCCACACTGAAAGTGCCTGGAGGGAACATTGGGGCTTCTTCTCAGTGTCTCCGATATAGGGATTCACTGTCCCGGGAAACTATCTGCTAACACCCTGCAGAGCGCTGTGCCCAATGTACAGAAACGTCTTGCGGTATCTCCTACAGGGAAAGTGCCAGGAGGGAAAAGTGAGGATTATGTTTAGACTTTCTCGGAACTGCTTCAAATCAACTAGATATCTTTGTGCTGTAAATCTCCCAACAGCCAAATGTAAAAGCAGCAAACATCTCGCTGTATGTCCCACATCCAAAGTGCCAAGAGAGAGCTTGCTCTCCCTGTCTTTGAGTACTGTTTGCACTGTCCCGATTACCTCTTTGCTAACATTCTCTTCAGAGCTGCAGTGAAACCAGGAACCACGTGGAGAAGGCACCCACACTGAAAGTGCCTGGAGGGAACATTGGGGCTTCTTCTCAGTGTCTCTGACATAGGGTTTCACTGTCCCGGGAAACTCTCTGCTAACACCCTGCAGAGCGCTGTGCCCAATATACAGAAACGTCTTGCGGTATCCCCTACAGTGAAAGTGCCAGGAGGGAAAAGTGAGGATTATGCTTAGACTTTCTCGGAACTGCTTCAAATCAACTAGATATCTTTGTGCTGTAAATCTCCCAACAGCCAAATGTAAAAGCAGCAAACATCTTGCTCTATGTCCCACATCCAAAGTGCCGAGAGAGTAATGTAGAGCTTGCTCTCCCTGTCTTTGAGTACTGTTTGCACTGTCCCGATTACCTCTTTGCTAACATTCTCTTCAGAGCTGCAGTGAAACCAGGAACCACGTGGAGAAGGCACCCACACTGAAAGTGCCTGGAGGGAACATTGGGGCTTCTTCTCAGTGTCTCTGACATAGGGTTTCACTGTCCCGGGAAACTCTCTGCTAACACCCCGCAGAGCGCTGTGCCCAATATACAGAAACGTCTTGCGGTATCTCCTACAGTGAAAGTGCCAGGAGGGAAAAGTGAGGATTATGCTTAGACTTTCTCGGAACTGCTTCAAATCAACTAGATATCTTTGTGCTGTAAATCTCCCAACAGCCAAATGTAAAAGCAGCAAACATCTCGCTGTATGTCCCACATCCAAAGTGCCGAGAGAGTAATGTAGAGCTTGCTCTCCCTGTCTTTGAGTACTGTTTGCACTGTCCCGATTACCTCTTTGCTAACATTCTCTTCAGAGCTGCAGTGAAACCAGGAACCACGTGGAGAAGGCACCCACACTGAAAGTGCCTGGAGGGAACATTGGGGCTTCTTCTCAGTGTCTTTGACATAGGGTTTCACTGTCCCGGGAAACTCTCTGCTAACACCCTGCAGAGCGCTGTGCCCAATATACAGAAACGTCTTGCGATATCTCCTACAGGGAAAGTGCCAGGAGGGAAAAGTGAGGATTATGCTTAGACTTTCTCGGAACTGCTTCAAATCAACTAGATATCTTTGTGCTGTAAATCTCCCAACAGCCAAATGTAAAAGCAGCAAACATCTCGCTCTATGTCCCACATCCAAAGTGCCAAGAGAGAGCTTGCTCTCCCTGTCTTTGAGTACTGCTTGCACTGTCCCGATTACCTCTTTGCTAACATTCTCTTCAGAGCTGCAGTGAAACCAGGAACCACGTGGAGAAGGCACCCACACTGAAAGTGCCTGGAGGGAACATTGGGGCTTCTTCTCAGTGTCTCTGACATAGGGTTTCACTGTCCCGGGAAACTCTCTGCTAACACCCTGCAGAGCGCTGTGCCCAATGTACAGAAACGTCTTGCGGTATCCCCTACAGGGAAAGTGCCAGGAGGGAAAAGTGAGGATTATGCTTAGACTTTCTCGGAACTGCTTCAAATCAACTAGATATCTTTGTGCTGTAAATCTCCCAACAGCCAAATGTAAAAGCAGCAAACATCTCGCTGTATGTCCCACATCCAAAGTGCCAAGAGAGTAATGTAGAGCTTGCTCTCCCTGTCTTTGAGTACTGTTTGCACTGTCCCGATTACCTCTTTGCTAACATTCTCTTCAGAGCTGCAGTGAAACCAGGAACCACGTGGAGAAGGCACCCACACTGAAAGTGCCTGGAGGGAACATTGGGGCTTCTTCTCAGTGTCTCTGACATAGGGTTTCACTGTCCCGGGAAACTCTCTGCTAACACCCTGCAGAGCGCTGTGCCCAATATACAGAAACGTCTTGCGGTATCTCCTACAGGGAAAGTGCCAGGAGGGAAAAGTGAGGATTATGCTTAGACTTTCTCGGAACTGCTTCAAATCAACTAGATATCTTTGTGCTGTAAATCTCCCAACAGCCAAATGTAAAAGCAGCAAACATCTCGCTGTATGTCCCACATCCAAAGTGCCAAGAGAGAGCTTGCTCTCCCTGTCTTTGAGTACTGTTTGCACTGTCCCGATTACCTCTTTGCTAACATTCTCTTCAGAGCTGCAGTGAAACCAGGAACCACGTGGAGAAGGCACCCACACTGAAAGTGCCTGGAAGGAACGTTGGGGCTTCTTCTCAGTGTCTCTGATATAGGGTTTCACTGTCCCGGGAAACTCTCTGCTAACACCCTGCAGAGCGCTGTGCCCAATATACAGAAACGTCTTGCGGTATCTCCTACAGGGAAAGTGCCAGGAGGAATTGTGGAGCTTGGTCTCAGTGTCTCTGAGAATTGCTCTGATTATCCGTGTGACCTCTTTGCTGAGACACTCCAGAAAGCTGTCCTCAAAACCAACACACATCTTGACATATCTCCCACATTGATCGCAGTGTCTCCAGAAACGGCATTCAAGGAGCCAGGAACTTTTCTCCCTACACTGTCCATTGAGTTGTCCTCAAAACCAATATACATCCTGCTATATCTCCCACATGGAAAGTGCCAGGAGGGAAAAGTGAGGATTATGCTTAGACTTTCTCGGAACTGCTTCAAATCAACTAGATATCTTTGTGCTGTAAATCTCCCAACAGCCAAACGCAAAAGCAGCAAACATCTCGCTGTATGTCCCACATCCAAAGTGCCAAGAGAGAGCTTGCTCTCCCTGTCTTTGAGTACTGTTTGCACTGTCCCGATTACCTCTTTGCTAACATTCTCTTCAGAGCTGCAGTGAAACCAGGAACCACGTGGAGAAGGCACCCACACTGAAAGTGCCTGGAAGGAACGTTGGGGCTTCTTCTCAGTGTCTCTGACATAGGGTTTCACTGTCCCGGGAAACTCTCTGCTAACACCCTGCAGAGCGCTGTGCCCAATATACAGAAACGTCTTGCGGTATCCCCTACAGGGAAAGTGCCAGGAGGGAAAAGTGAGGATTATGCTTAGACTTTCTCGGAACTGCTTCAAATCAACTAGATATCTTTGTGCTGTAAATCTCCCAACAGCCAAATGTAAAAGCAGCAAACATCTCGCTGTATGTCCCACATCCAAAGTGCCAAGAGAGTAATGTAGAGCTTGCTCTCCCTGTCTTTGAGTACTGTTTGCACTGTCCCAATTACCTCTTTGCTAACATTCTCTTCAGAGCTGCAGTGAAACCAGGAACCACGTGGAGAAGGCACCCACACTGAAAGTGCCTGGAGGGAACATTGGGGCTTCTTCTCAGTGTCTCTGACATAGGGTTTCACTGTCCCGGGAAACTCTCTGCTAACACCCTGCAGAGCGCTGTGCCCAATATACAGAAACGTCTTGCGGTATCCCCTACAGGGAAAGTGCCAGGAGGGAAAAGTGAGGATTATGCTTAGACTTTCTCGGAACTGCTTCAAATCAACTAGATATCTTTGTGCTGTAAATCTCCCAACAGCCAAATGTAAAAGCAGCAAACATCTCGCTGTATGTCCCACATCCAAAGTGCCAAGAGAGTAATGTAGAGCTTGCTCTCCCTGTCTTTGAGTACTGTTTGCACTGTCCCGATTACCTCTTTGCTAACATTCTCTTCAGAGCTGCAGTGAAACCAGGAACCACGTGGAGAAGGCACCCACACTGAAAGTGCCTGGAGGGAACATTGGGGCTTCTTCTCAGTGTCTTTGACATAGGGTTTCACTGTCCCGGGAAACTCTCTGCTAACACCCTGCAGAGCGCTGTGCCCAATATACAGAAACGTCTTGCGGTATCCCCTACAGGGAAAGTGCCAGGAGGGAAAAGTGAGGATTATGCTTAGACTTTCTCGGAACTGCTTCAAATCAACTAGATATCTTTGTGCTGTAAATCTCCCAACAGCCAAATGTAAAAGCAGCAAACATCTCGCTGTATGTCCCACATCCAAAGTGCCAAGAGAGAGCTTGCTCTCCCTGTCTTTGAGTACTGTTTGCACTGTCCCGATTACCTCTTTGCTAACATTCTCTTCAGAGCTGCAGTGAAACCAGGAACCACGTGGAGAAGGCACCCACACTGAAAGTGCCTGGAAGGAACGTTGGGGCTTCTTCTCAGTGTCTCTGATATAGGGTTTCACTGTCCCGGGAAACTCTCTGCTAACACCCTGCAGAGCGCTGTGCCCAATATACAGAAACGTCTTGCGGTATCTCCTACAGGGAAAGTGCCAGGAGGAATTGTGGAGCTTGGTCTCAGTGTCTCTGAGAATTGCTCTGATTATCCGTGTGACCTCTTTGCTGAGACACTCCAGAAAGCTGTCCTCAAAACCAACACACATCTTGACATATCTCCCACATTGATCGCAGTGTCTCCAGAAACGGCATTCAAGGAGCCAGGAACTTTTCTCCCTACACTGTCCATTGAGTTGTCCTCAAAACCAATATACATCCTGCTATATCTCCCACATGGAAAGTGCCAGGAGGGAAAAGTGAGGATTATGCTTAGACTTTCTCGGAACTGCTTCAAATCAACTAGATATCTTTGTGCTGTAAATCTCCCAACAGCCAAACGCAAAAGCAGCAAACATCTCGCTGTATGTCCCACATCCAAAGTGCCAAGAGAGAGCTTGCTCTCCCTGTCTTTGAGTACTGTTTGCACTGTCCCGATTACCTCTTTGCTAACATTCTCTTCAGAGCTGCAGTGAAACCAGGAACCACGTGGAGAAGGCACCCACACTGAAAGTGCCTGGAAGGAACGTTGGGGCTTCTTCTCAGTGTCTCTGACATAGGGTTTCACTGTCCCGGGAAACTCTCTGCTAACACCCTGCAGAGCGCTGTGCCCAATATACAGAAACGTCTTGCGGTATCCCCTACAGGGAAAGTGCCAGGAGGGAAAAGTGAGGATTATGCTTAGACTTTCTCGGAACTGCTTCAAATCAACTAGATATCTTTGTGCTGTAAATCTCCCAACAGCCAAATGTAAAAGCAGCAAACATCTCGCTGTATGTCCCACATCCAAAGTGCCAAGAGAGTAATGTAGAGCTTGCTCTCCCTGTCTTTGAGTACTGTTTGCACTGTCCCGATTACCTCTTTGCTAACATTCTCTTCAGAGCTGCAGTGAAACCAGGAACCACGTGGAGAAGGCACCCACACTGAAAGTGCCTGGAGGGAACTTTGGGGCTTCTTCTCAGTGTCTTTGACATAGGGTTTCACTGTCCCGGGAAACTCTCTGCTAACACCCTGCAGAGCGCTGTGCCCAATATACAGAAACGTCTTGTGGTATCCCCTACAGGGAAAGTGCCAGGAGGGAAAAGTGAGGATTATGCTTAGACTTTCTCGGAACTGCTTCAAATCAACTAGATATCTTTGTGCTGTAAATCTCCCAACAGCCAAATGTAAAAGCAGCAAACATCTCGCTGTATGTCCCACATCCAAAGTGCCAAGAGAGTAATGTAGAGCTTGCTCTCCCTGTCTTTGAGTACTGTTTGCACTGTCCCGATTACCTCTTTGCTAACATTCTCTTCAGAGCTGCAGTGAAACCAGGAACCACGTGGAGAAGGCACCCACACTGAAAGTGCCTGGAGGGAACATTGGGGCTTCTTCTCACTGTCTCTGACATAGGGTTTCACTGTCCCGGGAAACTCTCTGCTAACACCCTGCAGAGCGCTGTGCCCAATATACAGAAACGTCTTGCGGTATCTCCTACAGGGAAAGTGCCAGGAGGGAAAAGTGAGTTATGTTTAGACTTTCTCGGAACTGCTTCAAATCAACTAGATATCTTTGTGCTGTAAATCTCCCAACAGCCAAATGTAAAAGCAGCAAACATTTCGCTGTATGTCCCACATCCAAAGTGCCAAGAGAGAGCTTGCTCTCCCTGTCTTTGAGTACTGTTTGCACTGTCCCGATTACCTCTTTGCTAACATTCTCTTCAGAGCTGCAGTGAAACCAGGAACCACGTGGAGAAGGCACCCACACTGAAAGTGCCTGGAGGGAACATTGGGGCTTCTTCTCAGTGTCTCTGACATAGGGTTTCACTGTCCCGGGAAACTCTCTGCTAACACCCTGCAGAGCGCTGTGCCCAATATACAGAAACGTCTTGCGGTATCCCCTACAGGGAAAGTGCCAGGAGGGAAAAGTGAGGATTATGCTTAGACTTTCTCGGAACTGCTTCAAATCAACTAGATATCTTTGTGCTGTAAATCTCCCAACAGCCAAACGCAAAAGCAGCAAACATCTCGCTGTATGTCCCACATCCAAAGTGCCAAGAGAGTAATGTAGAGCTTGCTCTCCCTGTCTTTGAGTACTGTTTGCACTGTCCCGATTACCTCTTTGCTAACATTCTCTTCAGAGCTGCAGTGAAACCAGGAACCACGTGGAGAAGGCACCCACACTGAAAGTGCCTGGAGGGAACATTGGGGCTTCTTCTCACTGTCTCTGACATAGGGTTTCACTGTCCCGGGAAACTCTCTGCTAACACCCTGCAGAGCGCTGTGCCCAATATACAGAAACGTCTTGCGATATCTCCTACAGGGAAAGTGCCAGGAGGGAAAAGTGAGGATTATGTTTAGACTTTCTCGGAACTGCTTCAAATCAACTAGATATCTTTGTGCTGTAAATCTCCCAACAGCCAAACGCAAAAGCAGCAAACATCTCGCTGTATGTCCCACATCCAAAGTGCCAAGAGAGTAATGTAGAGCTTGCTCTCCCTGTCTCTGAGTACTGTTTGCACTGTCCCGATTACCTCTTTGCTAACATTCTCTTCAGAGCTGCAGTGAAACCAGGAACCACGTGGAGAAGGCACCCACACTGAAAGTGCCTGGAGGGAACATGGGGGCTTCTTCTCAGTGTCTCTGACATAGGGTTTCACTGTCCCGGGAAACTCTCTGCTAACACCCTGCAGAGCGCTGTGCCCAATATACAGAAACGTCTTGCGGTATCTCCTACAGGGAAAGTGCCAGGAGGGAAAAGTGAGGATTATGCTTAGACTTTCTCGGAACTGCTTCAAATCAACTAGATATCTTTGTGCTGTAAATCTCCCAACAGCCAAATGTAAAAGCAGCAAACATCTCGCTGTATGTCCCACATCCAAAGTGCCAAGAGAGAGCTTGCTCTCCCTGTCTTTGAGTACTGTTTGCACTGTCCCGATTACCTCTTTGCTAACATTCTCTTCAGAGCTGCAGTGAAACCAGGAACCACGTGGAGAAGGCACCCACACTGAAAGTGCCTGGAGGGAACATTGGGGCTTCTTCTCAGTGTCTTTGACATAGGGTTTCACTGTCCCGGGAAACTCTCTGCTAACACCCTGCAGAGCGCTGTGCCCAATATACAGAAACGTCTTGCAGTATCCCCTACAGGGAAAGTGCCAGGAGGGAAAAGTGAGGATTATGCTTAGACTTTCTCGGAACTGCTTCAAATCAACTAGATATCTTTGTGCTGTAAATCTCCCAACAGCCAAATGTAAAAGCAGCAAACATCTCGCTCTATGTCCCACATCCAAAGTGCCAAGAGAGTAATGTAGAGCTTGCTCTCCCTGTCTTTGAGTACTGTTTGCACTGTCCCGATTACCTCTTTGCTAACATTCTCTTCAGAGCTGCAGTGAAACCAGGAACCACGTGGAGAAGGCACCCACACTGAAAGTGCCTGGAGGGAACATTGGGGCTTCTCAGTGTCTCTGACATAGGGTTTCACTGTCCCGGGAAACTCTCTGCTAACACCCTGCAGAGCGCTGTGCCCAATATACAGAAACGTCTTGCGGTATCTCCTACAGGGAAAGTGCCAGGAGGGAAAAGTGAGTTATGTTTAGACTTTCTCGGAACTGCTTCAAATCAACTAGATATCTTTGTGCTGTAAATCTCCCAACAGCCAAATGTAAAAGCAGCAAACATCTCGCTGTATGTCCCACATCCAAAGTGCCAAGAGAGAGCTTGCTCTCCCTGTCTTTGAGTACTGTTTGCACTGTCCCGATTACCTCTTTGCTAACATTCTCTTCAGAGCTGCAGTGAAACCAGGAACCACGTGGAGAAGGCACCCACACTGAAAGTGCCTGGAGGGAACATTGGGGCTTCTTCTCAGTGTCTCTGACATAGGGTTTCACTGTCCCGGGAAACTCTCTGCTAACACCCTGCAGAGCGCTGTGCCCAATATACAGAAACGTCTTGCGGTATCCCCTACAGGGAAAGTGCCAGGAGGGAAAAGTGAGGATTATGCTTAGACTTTCTCGGAACTGCTTCAAATCAACTAGATATCTTTGTGCTGTAAATCTCCCAACAGCCAAACGCAAAAGCAGCAAACATCTCGCTGTATGTCCCACATCCAAAGTGCCAAGAGAGTAATGTAGAGCTTGCTCTCCCTGTCTTTGAGTACTGTTTGCACTGTCCCGATTACCTCTTTGCTAACATTCTCTTCAGAGCTGCAGTGAAACCAGGAACCACGTGGAGAAGGCACCCACACTGAAAGTGCCTGGAGGGAACATTGGGGCTTCTTCTCACTGTCTCTGACATAGGGTTTCACTGTCCCGGGAAACTCTCTGCTAACACCCTGCAGAGCGCTGTGCCCAATGTACAGAAACGTCTTGCGATATCTCCTACAGGGAAAGTGCCAGGAGGGAAAAGTGAGGATTATGTTTAGACTTTCTCGGAACTGCTTCAAATCAACTAGATATCTTTGTGCTGTAAATCTCCCAACAGCCAAACGCAAAAGCAGCAAACATCTCGCTGTATGTCCCACATCCAAAGTGCCAAGAGAGTAATGTAGAGCTTGCTCTCCCTGTCTCTGAGTACTGTTTGCACTGTCCCGATTACCTCTTTGCTAACATTCTCTTCAGAGCTGCAGTGAAACCAGGAACCACGTGGAGAAGGCACCCACACTGAAAGTGCCTGGAGGGAACATGGGGGCTTCTTCTCAGTGTCTCTGACATAGGGTTTCACTGTCCCGGGAAACTCTCTGCTAACACCCTGCAGAGCGCTGTGCCCAATATACAGAAACGTCTTGCGGTATCTCCTACAGGGAAAGTGCCAGGAGGGAAAAGTGAGGATTATGCTTAGACTTTCTCGGAACTGCTTCAAATCAACTAGATATCTTTGTGCTGTAAATCTCCCAACAGCCAAATGTAAAAGCAGCAAACATCTCGCTGTATGTCCCACATCCAAAGTGCCAAGAGAGAGCTTGCTCTCCCTGTCTTTGAGTACTGTTTGCACTGTCCCGATTACCTCTTTGCTAACATTCTCTTCAGAGCTGCAGTGAAACCAGGAACCACGTGGAGAAGGCACCCACACTGAAAGTGCCTGGAGGGAACATTGGGGCTTCTTCTCAGTGTCTTTGACATAGGGTTTCACTGTCCCGGGAAACTCTCTGCTAACACCCTGCAGAGCGCTGTGCCCAATATACAGAAACGTCTTGCGGTATCCCCTACAGGGAAAGTGCCAGGAGGGAAAAGTGAGGATTATGCTTAGACTTTCTCGGAACTGCTTCAAATCAACTAGATATCTTTGTGCTGTAAATCTCCCAACAGCCAAATGTAAAAGCAGCAAACATCTCGCTCTATGTCCCACATCCAAAGTGCCAAGAGAGTAATGTAGAGCTTGCTCTCCCTGTCTTTGAGTACTGTTTGCACTGTCCCGATTACCTCTTTGCTAACATTCTCTTCAGAGCTGCAGTGAAACCAGGAACCACGTGGAGAAGGCACCCACACTGAAAGTGCCTGGAGGGAACATTGGGGCTTCTTCTCAGTGTCTCTGACATAGGGTTTCACTGTCCCGGGAAACTCTCTGCTAACACCCTGCAGAGCGCTGTGCCCAATATACAGAAACGTCTTGCGGTATCTCCTACAGGGAAAGTGCCAGGAGGGAAAAGTGAGGATTATGCTTAGACTTTCTCGGAACTGCTTCAAATCAACTAGATATCTTTGTGCTGTAAATCTCCCAACAGCCAAATGTAAAAGCAGCAAACATCTCGCTGTATGTCCCACATCCAAAGTGCCAAGAGAGAGCTTGCTCTCCCCGTCTTTGAGTACTGTTTGCACTGTCCCGATTACCTCTTTGCTAACATTCTCTTCAGAGCTGCAGTGAAACCAGGAACCACGTGGAGAAGGCACCCACACTGAAAGTGCCTGGAAGGAACGTTGGGGCTTCTTCTCAGTGTCTCTGACATAGGGTTTCACTGTCCCGGGAAACTCTCTGCTAACACCCTGCAGAGCGCTGTGCCCAATATACAGAAACGTCTTGCGGTATCCCCTACAGGGAAATTGCCAGGAGGGAAAAGTGAGGATTATGCTTAGACTTTCTCGGAACTGCTTCAAATCAACTAGATATCTTTGTGCTGTAAATCTCCCAACAGCCAAATGTAAAAGCAGCAAACATCTCGCTGTATGTCCCACATCCAAAGTGCCAAGAGAGTAATGTAGAGCTTGCTCTCCCTGTCTTTGAGTACTGTTTGCACTGTCCCGATTACCTCTTTGCTAACATTCTCTTCAGAGCTGCAGTGAAACCAGGAACCACGTGGAGAAGGCACCCACACTGAAAGTGCCTGGAAGGAACGTTGGGGCTTCTTCTCAGTGTCTCTGACATAGGGTTTCACTGTCCCGGGAAACTCTCTGCTAACACCCTGCAGAGCGCTGTGCCCAATATACAGAAACGTCTTGCGGTATCCCCTACAGGGAAAGTGCCAGGAGGGAAAAGTGAGGATTATGCTTAGACTTTCTCGGAACTGCTTCAAATCAACTAGATATCTTTGTGCTGTAAATCTCCCAACAGCCAAATGTAAAAGCAGCAAACATCTCGCTGTATGTCCCACATCCAAAGTGCCAAGAGAGTAATGTAGAGCTTGCTCTCCCTGTCTTTGAGTACTGTTTGCACTGTCCCGATTACCTCTTTGCTAACATTCTCTTCAGAGCTGCAGTGAAACCAGGAACCACGTGGAGAAGGCACCCACACTGAAAGTGCCTGGAGGGAACATTGGGGCTTCTTCTCACTGTCTCTGACATAGGGTTTCACTGTCCCGGGAAACTCTCTGCTAACACCCTGCAGAGCGCTGTGCCCAATATACAGAAACGTCTTGCGGTATCTCCTACAGGGAAAGTGCCAGGAGGAATTGTGGAGCTTGGTCTCAGTGTCTCTGAGAATTGCTCTGATTATCCGTGTGACCTCTTTGCTGAGACACTCCAGAAAGCTGTCCTCAAAACCAACACACATCTTGACATATCTCCCACATTGATCGCAGTGTCTCCAGAAACGGCATTCAAGGAGCCAGGAACTTTTCTCCCTACACTGTCCATTGAGTTGTCCTCAAAACCAATATACATCCTGCTATATCTCCCACCTGGAAAGTGCCAGGAGGGAAAAGTGAGGATTATGCTTAGACTTTCTCGGAACTGCTTCAAATCAACTAGATATCTTTGTGCTGTAAATCTCCCAACAGCCAAATGTAAAAGCAGCAAACATCTCGCTCTATGTCCCACATCCAAAGTGCCAAGAGAGAGCTTGCTCTCCCTGTCTTTGAGTACTGTTTGCACTGTCCCGGTTACCTCTTTGCTAACATTCTCTTCAGAGCTGCAGTGAAACCAGGAACCACGTGGAGAAGGCACCCACACTGAAAGTGCCTGGAGGGAACATTGGGGCTTCTTCTCAGTGTCTCTGACATAGGGTTTCACTGTCCCGGGAAACTCTCTGCTAACACCCTGCAGAGCGCTGTGCCCAATGTACAGAAACATCTTGCGGTATCTCCTACAGGGAAAGTGCCAGGAGGGAAAAGTGAGGATTATGTTTAGACTTTCTCGGAACTGCTTCAAATCAACTAGATATCTTTGTGCTGTAAATCTCCCAACAGCCAAATGTAAAAGCAGCAAACATCTCGCTGTATGTCCCACATCCAAAGTGCCAAGAGAGAGCTTGCTCTCCCTGTCTTTGAGTACTGTTTGCACTGTCCCGATTACCTCTTTGCTAACATTCTCTTCAGAGCTGCAGTGAAACCAGGAACCACGTGGAGAAGGCACCCACACTGAAAGTGCCTGGAAGGAACGTTGGGGCTTCTTCTCACTGTCTCTGACATAGGGTTTCACTGTCCCGGGAAACTCTCTGCTAACACCCTGCAGAGCGCTGTGCCCAATATACAGAAACGTCTTGCGGTATCCCCTACAGGGAAAGTGCCAGGAGGGAAAAGTGAGGATTATGCTTAGACTTTCTCGGAACTGCTTCAAATCAACTAGATATCTTTGTGCTGTAAATCTCCCAACAGCCAAATGTAAAAGCAGCAAACATCTCGCTCTATGTCCCACATCCAAAGTGCCAAGAGAGTAATGTAGAGCTTGCTCTCCCTGTCTTTGAGTACTGTTTGCACTGTCCCGATTACCTCTTTGCTAACATTCTCTTCAGAGCTGCAGTGAAACCAGGAACCACGTGGAGAAGGCACCCACACTGAAAGTGCCTGGAAGGAACGTTGGGGCTTCTTCTCAGTGTCTCTGACATAGGGTTTCACTGTCCCGGGAAACTCTCTGCTAACACCCTGCAGAGCGCTGTGCCCAATATACAGAAACGTCTTGCGGTATCCCCTACAGGGAAAGTGCCAGGAGGGAAAAGTGAGGATTATGCTTAGACTTTCTCGGAACTGCTTCAAATCAACTAGATATCTTTGTGCTGTAAATCTCCCAACAGCCAAATGTAAAAGCAGCAAACATCTCGCTCTATGTCCCACATCCAAAGTGCCAAGAGAGTAATGTAGAGCTTGCTCTCCCTGTCTTTGAGTACTGTTTGCACTGTCCCGATTACCTCTTTGCTAACATTCTCTTCAGAGCTGCAGTGAAACCAGGAACCACGTGGAGAAGGCACCCACACTGAAAGTGCCTGGAAGGAACGTTGGGGCTTCTTCTCAGTGTCTCTGACATAGGGTTTCACTGTCCCGGGAAACTCTAAGCTAACACCCTGCAGAGCGCTGTGCCCAATATACAGAAACGTCTTGCGGTATCCCCTACAGGGAAAGTGCCAGGAGGGAAAAGTGAGGATTATGCTTAGACTTTCTCGGAACTGCTTCAAATCAACTAGATATCTTTGTGCTGTAAATCTCCCAACAGCCAAATGTAAAAGCAGCAAACATCTCGCTCTATGTCCCACATCCAAAGTGCCAAGAGAGTAATGTAGAGCTTGCTCTCCCTGTCTTTGAGTACTGTTTGCACTGTCCCGATTACCTCTTTGCTAACATTCTCTTCAGAGCTGCAGTGAAACCAGGAACCACGTGGAGAAGGCACCCACACTGAAAGTGCCTGGAAGGAACGTTGGGGCTTCTTCTCACTGTCTCTGACATAGGGTTTCACTGTCCCGGGAAACTCTCTGCTAACACCCTGCAGAGCGCTGTGCCCAATATACAGAAACGTCTTGCGGTATCCCCTACAGGGAAAGTGCCAGGAGGGAAAAGTGAGGATTATGCTTAGACTTTCTCGGAACTGCTTCAAATCAACTAGATATCTTTGTGCTGTAAATCTCCCAACAGCCAAATGTAAAAGCAGCAAACATCTCGCTCTATGTCCCACATCCAAAGTGCCAAGAGAGTAATGTAGAGCTTGCTCTCCCTGTCTTTGAGTACTGTTTGCACTGTCCCGATTACCTCTTTGCTAACATTCTCTTCAGAGCTGCAGTGAAACCAGGAACCACGTGGAGAAGGCACCCACACTGAAAGTGCCTGGAGGGAACATTGGGGCTTCTTCTCACTGTCTCTGACATAGGGTTTCACTGTCCCGGGAAACTCTCTGCTAACACCCTGCAGAGCGCTGTGCCCAATATACAGAAACGTCTTGCGGTATCTCCTACAGGGAAAGTGCCAGGAGGAATTGTGGAGCTTGGTCTCAGTGTCTCTGAGAATTGCTCTGATTATCCGTGTGACCTCTTTGCTGAGACACTCCAGAAAGCTGTCCTCAAAACCAACACACATCTTGACATATCTCCCACATTGATCGCAGTGTCTCCAGAAACGGCATTCAAGGAGCCAGGAACTTTTCTCCCTACACTGTCCATTGAGTTGTCCTCAAAACCAATATACATCCTGCTATATCTCCCACCTGGAAAGTGCCAGGAGGGAAAAGTGAGGATTATGCTTAGACTTTCTCGGAACTGCTTCAAATCAACTAGATATCTTTGTGCTGTAAATCTCCCAACAGCCAAATGTAAAAGCAGCAAACATCTCGCTCTATGTCCCACATCCAAAGTGCCAAGAGAGAGCTTGCTCTCCCTGTCTTTGAGTACTGTTTGCACTGTCCCGGTTACCTCTTTGCTAACATTCTCTTCAGAGCTGCAGTGAAACCAGGAACCACGTGGAGAAGGCACCCACACTGAAAGTGCCTGGAGGGAACATTGGGGCTTCTTCTCAGTGTCTCTGACATAGGGTTTCACTGTCCCGGGAAACTCTCTGCTAACACCCTGCAGAGCGCTGTGCCCAATGTACAGAAACATCTTGCGGTATCTCCTACAGGGAAAGTGCCAGGAGGGAAAAGTGAGGATTATGCTTAGACTTTCTCGGAACTGCTTCAAATCAACTAGATATCTTTGTGCTGTAAATCTCCCAACAGCCAAATGTAAAAGCAGCAAACATCTCGCTGTATGTCCCACATCCAAAGTGCCAAGAGAGAGCTTGCTCTCCCTGTCTTTGAGTACTGTTTGCACTGTCCCGATTACCTCTTTGCTAACATTCTCTTCAGAGCTGCAGTGAAACCAGGAACCACGTGGAGAAGGCACCCACACTGAAAGTGCCTGGAAGGAACGTTGGGGCTTCTTCTCAGTGTCTCTGACATAGGGTTTCACTGTCCCGGGAAACTCTAAGCTAACACCCTGCAGAGCGCTGTGCCCAATATACAGAAACGTCTTGCGGTATCCCCTACAGGGAAAGTGCCAGGAGGGAAAAGTGAGGATTATGCTTAGACTTTCTCGGAACTGCTTCAAATCAACTAGATATCTTTGTGCTGTAAATCTCCCAACAGCCAAATGTAAAAGCAGCAAACATCTCGCTGTATGTCCCACATCCAAAGTGCCAAGAGAGTAATGTAGAGCTTGCTCTCCCTGTCTTTGAGTACTGTTTGCACTGTCCCGATTACCTCTTTGCTAACATTCTCTTCAGAGCTGCAGTGAAACCAGGAACCACGTGGAGAAGGCACCCACACTGAAAGTGCCTGGAAGGAACGTTGGGGCTTCTTCTCAGTGTCTCTGACATAGGGTTTCACTGTCCCGGGAAACTCTCTGCTAACACCCTGCAGAGCGCTGTGCCCAATATACAGAAACGACTTGCGGTATCCCCTACAGGGAAAGTGCCAGGAGGGAAAAGTGAGGATTATGCTTAGACTTTCTCGGAACTGCTTCAAATCAACTAGATATCTTTGTGCTGTAAATCTCCCAACAGCCAAATGTAAAAGCAGCAAACATCTCGCTCTATGTCCCACATCCAAAGTGCCAAGAGAGTAATGTAGAGCTTGCTCTCCCTGTCTTTGAGTACTGTTTGCACTGTCCCGATTACCTCTTTGCTAACATTCTCTTCAGAGCTGCAGTGAAACCAGGAACCACGTGGAGAAGGCACCCACACTGAAAGTGCCTGGAGGGAACATTGGGGCTTCTTCTCAGTGTCTCTGACATAGGGTTTCACTGTCCCGGGAAACTCTCTGCTAACACCCTGCAGAGCGCTGTGCCCAATATACAGAAACGTCTTGCGGTATCTCCTACAGGGAAAGTGCCAGGAGGAATTGTGGAGCTTGGTCTCAGTGTCTCTGAGAATTGCTCTGATTATCCGTGTGACCTCTTTGCTGAGACACTCCAGAAAGCTGTCCTCAAAACCAACACACATCTTGACATATCTCCCACATTGATCGCAGTGTCTCCAGAAACGGCATTCAAGGAGCCAGGAACTTTTCTCCCTACACTATCCATTGAGTTGTCCTCAAAACCAATATACATCCTGCTATATCTCCCACCTGGAAAGTGCCAGGAGGGAAAAGTGAGGATTATGCTTAGACTTTCTCGGAACTGCTTCAAATCAACTAGATATCTTTGTGCTGTAAATCTCCCAACAGCCAAATGTAAAAGCAGCAAACATCTCGCTGTATGTCCCACATCCAAAGTGCCAAGAGAGAGCTTGCTCTCCCTGTCTTTGAGTACTGTTTGCACTGTCCCGGTTACCTCTTTGCTAACATTCTCTTCAGAGCTGCAGTGAAACCAGGAACCACGTGGAGAAGGCACCCACACTGAAAGTGCCTGGAGGGAACATTGGGGCTTCTTCTCAGTGTCTCTGACATAGGGTTTCACTGTCCCGGGAAACTCTCTGCTAACACCCTGCAGAGCGCTGTGCCCAATGTACAGAAACATCTTGCGGTATCTCCTACAGGGAAAGTGCCAGGAGGGAAAAGTGAGGATTATGTTTAGACTTTCTCGGAACTGCTTCAAATCAACTAGATATCTTTGTGCTGTAAATCTCCCAACAGCCAAATGTAAAAGCAGCAAACATCTCGCTGTATGTCCCACATCCAAAGTGCCAAGAGAGAGCTTGCTCTCCCTGTCTTTGAGTACTGCTTGCACTGTCCCGATTACCTCTTTGCTAACATTCTCTTCAGAGCTGCAGTGAAACCAGGAACCACGTGGAGAAGGCACCCACACTGAAAGTGCCTGGAGGGAACATTGGGGCTTCTTCTCAGTGTCTCTGACATAGGGTTTCACTGTCCCGGGAAACTCTCTGCTAACACCCTGCAGAGCGCTGTGCCCAATGTACAGAAACGTCTTGCGGTATCTCCTACAGGGAAAGTGCCAGGAGGGAAAAGTGAGGATTATGCTTAGACTTTCTCGGAACTGCTTCAAATCAACTAGATATCTTTGTGCTGTAAATCTCCCAACAGCCAAATGTAAAAGCAGCAAACATCTCGCTGTATGTCCCACATCCAAAGTGCCAAGAGAGTAATGTAGAGCTTGCTCTCCCTGTCTTTGAGTACTGTTTGCACTGTCCCGATTACCTCTTTGCTAACATTCTCTTCAGAGCTGCAGTGAAACCAGGAACCACGTGGAGAAGGCACCCACACTGAAAGTGCCTGGAAGGAACGTTGGGGCTTCTTCTCAGTGTCTCTGACATAGGGTTTCACTGTCCCGGGAAACTCTCTGCTAACACCCTGCAGAGCGCTGTGCCCAATATACAGAAACGTCTTGCGGTATCCCCTACAGGGAAAGTGCCAGGAGTGAAAAGTGAGGATTATGCTTAGACTTTCTCGGAACTGCTTCAAATCAACTAGATATCTTTGTGCTGTAAATCTCCCAACAGCCAAACGCAAAAGCAGCAAACATCTCGCTGTATGTCCCACATCCAAAGTGCCGAGAGAGTAATGTAGAGCTTGCTCTCCCTGTCTTTGAGTACTGTTTGCACTGTCCCGATTACCTCTTTGCTAACATTCTCTTCAGAGCTGCAGTGAAACCAGGAACCACGTGGAGAAGGCACCCACACTGAAAGTGCCTGGAGGGAACATTGGGGCTTCTTCTCACTGTCTCTGACATAGGGTTTCACTGTCCCGGGAAACTCTCTGCTAACACCCTGCAGAGCGCTGTGCCCAATATACAGAAACGTCTTGCGGTATCTCCTACAGGGAAAGTGCCAGGAGGAATTGTGGAGCTTGGTCTCAGTGTCTCTGAGAATTGCTCTGATTATCCGTGTGACCTCTTTGCTGAGACACTCCAGAAAGCTGTCCTCAAAACCAACACACATCTTGACATATCTCCCACATTGATCGCAGTGTCTCCAGAAACGGCATTCAAGGAGCCAGGAACTTTTCTCCCTACACTGTCCATTGAGTTGTCCTCAAAACCAATATACATCCTGCTATATCTCCCACCTGGAAAGTGCCAGGAGGGAAAAGTGAGGATTATGCTTAGACTTTCTCGGAACTGCTTCAAATCAACTAGATATCTTTGTGCTGTAAATCTCCCAACAGCCAAATGTAAAAGCAGCAAACATCTCGCTGTATGTCCCACATCCAAAGTGCCAAGAGAGAGCTTGCTCTCCCTGTCTTTGAGTACTGTTTGCACTGTCCCGGTTACCTCTTTGCTAACATTCTCTTCAGAGCTGCAGTGAAACCAGGAACCACGTGGAGAAGGCACCCACACTGAAAGTGCCTGGAGGGAACATTGGGGCTTCTTCTCAGTGTCTCTGACATAGGGTTTCACTGTCCCGGGAAACTCTCTGCTAACACCCTGCAGAGCGCTGTGCCCAATGTACAGAAACATCTTGCGGTATCTCCTACAGGGAAAGTGCCAGGAGGGAAAAGTGAGGATTATGTTTAGACTTTCTCGGAACTGCTTCAAATCAACTAGATATCTTTGTGCTGTAAATCTCCCAACAGCCAAATGTAAAAGCAGCAAACATCTCGCTGTATGTCCCACATCCAAAGTGCCAAGAGAGAGCTTGCTCTCCCTGTCTTTGAGTACTGTTTGCATTGTCCCGATTACCTCTTTGCTAACATTCTCTTCAGAGCTGCAGTGAAACCAGGAACCACGTGGAGAAGGCACCCACACTGAAAGTGCCTGGAAGGAACGTTGGGGCTTCTTCTTAGTGTCTCTGACATAGGGTTTCACTGTCCCGGGAAACTCTAAGCTAACACCCTGCAGAGCGCTGTGCCCAATATACAGAAACGTCTTGCGGTATCCCCTACAGGGAAAGTGCCAGGAGGGAAAAGTGAGGATTATGCTTAGACTTTCTCGGAACTGCTTCAAATCAACTAGATATCTTTGTGCTGTAAATCTCCCAACAGCCAAATGTAAAAGCAGCAAACATCTCGCTGTATGTCCCACATCCAAAGTGCCAAGAGAGTAATGTAGAGCTTGCTCTCCCTGTCTTTGAGTACTGTTTGCACTGTCCCGATTACCTCTTTGCTAACATTCTCTTCAGAGCTGCAGTGAAACCAGGAACCACGTGGAGAAGGCACCCACACTGAAAGTGCCTGGAAGGAACGTTGGGGCTTCTTCTCAGTGTCTCTGACATAGGGTTTCACTGTCCCGGGAAACTCTCTGCTAACACCCTGCAGAGCGCTGTGCCCAATATACAGAAACGACTTGCGGTATCCCCTACAGGGAAAGTGCCAGGAGGGAAAAGTGAGGATTATGCTTAGACTTTCTCGGAACTGCTTCAAATCAACTAGATATCTTTGTGCTGTAAATCTCCCAACAGCCAAATGTAAAAGCAGCAAACATCTCGCTCTATGTCCCACATCCAAAGTGCCAAGAGAGTAATGTAGAGCTTGCTCTCCCTGTCTTTGAGTACTGTTTGCACTGTCCCGATTACCTCTTTGCTAACATTCTCTTCAGAGCTGCAGTGAAACCAGGAACCACGTGGAGAAGGCACCCACACTGAAAGTGCCTGGAGGGAACATTGGGGCTTCTTCTCAGTGTCTCTGACATAGGGTTTCACTGTCCCGGGAAACTCTCTGCTAACACCCTGCAGAGCGCTGTGCCCAATATACAGAAACGTCTTGCGGTATCTCCTACAGGGAAAGTGCCAGGAGGAATTGTGGAGCTTGGTCTCAGTGTCTCTGAGAATTGCTCTGATTATCCCTGTGACCTCTTTGCTGAGACACTCCAGAAAGCTGTCCTCAAAACCAACACACATCTTGACATATCTCCCACATTGATCGCAGTGTCTCCAGAAACGGCATTCAAGGAGCCAGGAACTTTTCTCCCTACACTATCCATTGAGTTGTCCTCAAAACCAATATACATCCTGCTATATCTCCCACCTGGAAAGTGCCAGGAGGGAAAAGTGAGGATTATGCTTAGACTTTCTCGGAACTGCTTCAAATCAACTAGATATCTTTGTGCTGTAAATCTCCCAACAGCCAAATGTAAAAGCAGCAAACATCTCGCTGTATGTCCCACATCCAAAGTGCCAAGAGAGAGCTTGCTCTCCCTGTCTTTGAGTACTGTTTGCACTGTCCCGGTTACCTCTTTGCTAACATTCTCTTCAGAGCTGCAGTGAAACCAGGAACCACGTGGAGAAGGCACCCACACTGAAAGTGCCTGGAGGGAACATTGGGGCTTCTTCTCAGTGTCTCTGACATAGGGTTTCACTGTCCCGGGAAACTCTCTGCTAACACCGTGCAGAGCGCTGTGCCCAATGTACAGAAACATCTTGCGGTATCTCCTACAGGGAAAGTGCCAGGAGGGAAAAGTGAGGATTATGTTTAGACTTTCTCGGAACTGCTTCAAATCAACTAGATATCTTTGTGCTGTAAATCTCCCAACAGCCAAATGTAAAAGCAGCAAACATCTCGCTGTATGTCCCACATCCAAAGTGCCAAGAGAGAGCTTGCTCTCCCTGTCTTTGAGTACTGCTTGCACTGTCCCGATTACCTCTTTGCTAACATTCTCTTCAGAGCTGCAGTGAAACCAGGAACCACGTGGAGAAGGCACCCACACTGAAAGTGCCTGGAGGGAACATTGGGGCTTCTTCTCAGTGTCTCTGACATAGGGTTTCACTGTCCCGGGAAACTCTCTGCTAACACCCTGCAGAGCGCTGTGCCCAATGTACAGAAACGTCTTGCGGTATCTCCTACAGGGAAAGTGCCAGGAGGGAAAAGTGAGGATTATGTTTAGACTTTCTCGGAACTGCTTCAAATCAACTAGATATCTTTGTGCTGTAAATCTCCCAACAGCCAAATGTAAAAGCAGCAAACATCTCGCTCTATGTCCCACATCCAAAGTGCCAAGAGAGTAATGTAGAGCTTGCTCTCCCTGTCTTTGAGTACTGTTTGCACTGTCCCGATTACCTCTTTGCTAACATTCTCTTCAGAGCTGCAGTGAAACCAGGAACCACGTGGAGAAGGCACCCACACTGAAAGTGCCTGGAAGGAACGTTGGGGCTTCTTCTCAGTGTCTCTGACATAGGGTTTCACTGTCCCGGGAAACTCTCTGCTAACACCCTGCAGAGCGCTGTGCCCAATATACAGAAACGTCTTGCGGTATCCCCTACAGGGAAAGTGCCAGGAGTGAAAAGTGAGGATTATGCTTAGACTTTCTCGGAACTGCTTCAAATCAACTAGATATCTTTGTGCTGTAAATCTCCCAACAGCCAAACGCAAAAGCAGCAAACATCTCGCTGTATGTCCCACATCCAAAGTGCCGAGAGAGTAATGTAGAGCTTGCTCTCCCTGTCTTTGAGTACTGTTTGCACTGTCCCGATTACCTCTTTGCTAACATTCTCTTCAGAGCTGCAGTGAAACCAGGAACCACGTGGAGAAGGCACCCACACTGAAAGTGCCTGGAGGAAACATTGGGGCTTCTTCTCAGTGTCTTTGACATAGGGTTTCACTGTCCCGGGAAACTCTCTGCTAACACCCTGCAGAGCGCTGTGCCCAATATACAGAAACGTCTTGCGGTATCCCCTACAGGGAAAGTGCCAGGAGGGAAAAGTGAGGATTATGCTTAGACTTTCTCGGAACTGCTTCAAATCAACTAGATATCTTTGTGCTGTAAATCTCCCAACAGCCAAATGTAAAAGCAGCAAACATCTCGCTGTATGTCCCACATCCAAAGTGCCAAGAGAGTAATGTAGAGCTTGCTCTCCCTGTCTTTGAGTACTGTTTGCACTGTCCCGATTACCTCTTTGCTAACATTCTCTTCAGAGCTGCAGTGAAACCAGGAACCACGTGGAGAAGGCACCCACACTGAAAGTGCCTGGAGGGAACATTGGGGCTTCTTCTCACTGTCTCTGACATAGGGTTTCACTGTCCCGGGAAACTCTCTGCTAACACCCTGCAGAGCGCTGTGCCCAATATACAGAAACGTCTTGCGGTATCTCCTACAGGGAAAGTGCCAGGAGGAATTGTGGAGCTTGGTCTCAGTGTCTCTGAGAATTGCTCTGATTATCCGTGTGACCTCTTTGCTGAGACACTCCAGAAAGCTGTCCTCAAAACCAGCACACATCTTGACATATCTCCCACATTGATCGCAGTGTCTCCAGAAACGGCATTCAAGGAGCCAGGAACTTTTCTCCCTACACTATCCATTGAGTTGTCCTCAAAACCAATATACATCCTGCTATATCTCCCACATGGAAAGTGCCAGGAGGGAAAAGTGAGGATTATGCTTAGACTTTCTCGGAACTGCTTCAAATCAACTAGATATCTTTGTGCTGTAAATCTCCCAACAGCCAAATGTAAAAGCAGCAAACATCTCGCTGTATGTCCCACATCCAAAGTGCCAAGAGAGTAATGTAGAGCTTGCTCTCCCTGTCTTTGAGTACTGTTTGCACTGTCCCGATTACCTCTTTGCTAACATTCTCTTCAGAGCTGCAGTGAAACCAGGAACCACGTGGAGAAGGCACCCACACTGAAAGTGCCTGGAGGGAACATTGGGGCTTCTTCTCACTGTCTCTGACATAGGGTTTCACTGTCCCGGGAAACTCTCTGCTAACACCCTGCAGAGCGCTGTGCCCAATATACAGAAACGTCTTGCGGTATCTCCTACAGGGAAAGTGCCAGGAGGAATTGTGGAGCTTGGTCTCAGTGTCTCTGAGAATTGCTCTGATTATCCGTGTGACCTCTTTGCTGAGACACTCCAGAAAGCTGTCCTCAAAACCAACACACATCTTGACATATCTCCCACATTGATCGCAGTGTCTCCAGAAACGGCATTCAAGGAGCCAGGAACTTTTCTCCCTACACTGTCCATTGAGTTGTCCTCAAAACCAATATACATCCTGCTATATCTCCCACCTGGAAAGTGCCAGGAGGGAAAAGTGAGGATTATGCTTAGACTTTCTCGGAACTGCTTCAAATCAACTAGATATCTTTGTGCTGTAAATCTCCCAACAGCCAAATGTAAAAGCAGCAAACATCTCGCTCTATGTCCCACATCCAAAGTGCCAAGAGAGAGCTTGCTCTCCCTGTCTTTGAGTACTGTTTGCACTGTCCCGGTTACCTCTTTGCTAACATTCTCTTCAGAGCTGCAGTGAAACCAGGAACCACGTGGAGAAGGCACCCACACTGAAAGTGCCTGGAGGGAACATTGGGGCTTCTTCTCAGTGTCTCTGACATAGGGTTTCACTGTCCCGGGAAACTCTCTGCTAACACCCTGCAGAGCGCTGTGCCCAATATACAGAAACGTCTTGCGGTATCTCCTACAGGGAAAGTGCCAGGAGGGAAAAGTGAGGATTATGTTTAGACTTTCTCGGAACTGCTTCAAATCAACTAGATATCTTTGTGCTGTAAATCTCCCAACAGCCAAATGTAAAAGCAGCAAACATCTCGCTGTATGTCCCACATCCAAAGTGCCAAGAGAGAGCTTGCTCTCCCTGTCTTTGAGTACTGTTTGCACTGTCCCGATTACCTCTTTGCTAACATTCTCTTCAGAGCTGCAGTGAAACCAGGAACCACGTGGAGAAGGCACCCACACTGAAAGTGCCTGGAAGGAACGTTGGGGCTTCTTCTCACTGTCTCTGACATAGGGTTTCACTGTCCCGGGAAACTCTAAGCTAACACCCTGCAGAGCGCTGTGCCCAATATACAGAAACGTCTTGCGGTATCCCCTACAGGGAAAGTGCCAGGAGGGAAAAGTGAGGATTATGCTTAGACTTTCTCGGAACTGCTTCAAATCAACTAGATATCTTTGTGCTGTAAATCTCCCAACAGCCAAATGTAAAAGCAGCAAACATCTCGCTGTATGTCCCACATCCAAAGTGCCAAGAGAGTAATGTAGAGCTTGCTCTCCCTGTCTTTGAGTACTGTTTGCACTGTCCCGATTACCTCTTTGCTAACATTCTCTTCAGAGCTGCAGTGAAACCAGGAACCACGTGGAGAAGGCACCCACACTGAAAGTGCCTGGAAGGAACGTTGGGGCTTCTTCTCAGTGTCTCTGACATAGGGTTTCACTGTCCCGGGAAACTCTCTGCTAACACCCTGCAGAGCGCTGTGCCCAATATACAGAAACGTCTTGCGGTATCCCCTACAGGGAAAGTGCCAGGAGGGAAAAGTGAGGATTATGCTTAGACTTTCTCGGAACTGCTTCAAATCAACTAGATATCTTTGTGCTGTAAATCTCCCAACAGCCAAATGTAAAAGCAGCAAACATCTCGCTGTATGTCCCACATCCAAAGTGCCAAGAGAGTAATGTAGAGCTTGCTCTCCCTGTCTTTGAGTACTGTTTGCACTGTCCCGATTACCTCTTTGCTAACATTCTCTTCAGAGCTGCAGTGAAACCAGGAACCACGTGGAGAAGGCACCCACACTGAAAGTGCCTGGAAGGAACGTTGGGGCTTCTTCTCAGTGTCTCTGACATAGGGTTTCACTGTCCCGGGAAACTCTAAGCTAACACCCTGCAGAGCGCTGTGCCCAATATACAGAAACGTCTTGCGGTATCCCCTACAGGGAAAGTGCCAGGAGGGAAAAGTGAGGATTATGCTTAGACTTTCTCGGAACTGCTTCAAATCAACTAGATATCTTTGTGCTGTAAATCTCCCAACAGCCAAATGTAAAAGCAGCAAACATCTCGCTCTATGTCCCACATCCAAAGTGCCAAGAGAGTAATGTAGAGCTTGCTCTCCCTGTCTTTGAGTACTGTTTGCACTGTCCCGATTACCTCTTTGCTAACATTCTCTTCAGAGCTGCAGTGAAACCAGGAACCACGTGGAGAAGGCACCCACACTGAAAGTGCCTGGAAGGAACGTTGGGGCTTCTTCTCAGTGTCTCTGACATAGGGTTTCACTGTCCCGGGAAACTCTCTGCTAACACCCTGCAGAGCGCTGTGCCCAATATACAGAAACGTCTTGCGGTATCCCCTACAGGGAAAGTGCCAGGAGGGAAAAGTGAGGATTATGCTTAGACTTTCTCGGAACTGCTTCAAATCAACTAGATATCTTTGTGCTGTAAATCTCCCAACAGCCAAATGTAAAAGCAGCAAACATCTCGCTGTATGTCCCACATCCAAAGTGCCAAGAGAGTAATGTAGAGCTTGCTCTCCCTGTCTTTGAGTACTGTTTGCACTGTCCCGATTACCTCTTTGCTAACATTCTCTTCAGAGCTGCAGTGAAACCAGGAACCACGTGGAGAAGGCACCCACACTGAAAGTGCCTGGAGGGAACATTGGGGCTTCTTCTCACTGTCTCTGACATAGGGTTTCACTGTCCCGGGAAACTCTCTGCTAACACCCTGCAGAGCGCTGTGCCCAATATACAGAAACGTCTTGCGGTATCTCCTACAGGGAAAGTGCCAGGAGGAATTGTGGAGCTTGGTCTCAGTGTCTCTGAGAATTGCTCTGATTATCCGTGTGACCTCTTTGCTGAGACACTCCAGAAAGCTGTCCTCAAAACCAACACACATCTTGACATATCTCCCACATTGATCGCAGTGTCTCCAGAAACGGCATTCAAGGAGCCAGGAACTTTTCTCCCTACACTGTCCATTGAGTTGTCCTCAAAACCAATATACATCCTGCTATATCTCCCACCTGGAAAGTGCCAGGAGGGAAAAGTGAGGATTATGCTTAGACTTTCTCGGAACTGCTTCAAATCAACTAGATATCTTTGTGCTGTAAATCTCCCAACAGCCAAATGTAAAAGCAGCAAACATCTCGCTCTATGTCCCACATCCAAAGTGCCAAGAGAGAGCTTGCTCTCCCTGTCTTTGAGTACTGTTTGCACTGTCCCGGTTACCTCTTTGCTAACATTCTCTTCAGAGCTGCAGTGAAACCAGGAACCACGTGGAGAAGGCACCCACACTGAAAGTGCCTGGAAGGAACGTTGGGGCTTCTTCTCAGTGTCTCTGACATAGGGTTTCACTGTCCCGGGAAACTCTCTGCTAACACCCTGCAGAGCGCTGTGCCCAATGTACAGAAACATCTTGCGGTATCTCCTACAGGGAAAGTGCCAGGAGGGAAAAGTGAGGATTATGTTTAGACTTTCTCGGAACTGCTTCAAATCAACTAGATATCTTTGTGCTGTAAATCTCCCAACAGCCAAATGTAAAAGCAGCAAACATCTCGCTGTATGTCCCACATCCAAAGTGCCAAGAGAGAGCTTGCTCTCCCTGTCTTTGAGTACTGTTTGCACTGTCCCGATTACCTCTTTGCTAACATTCTCTTCAGAGCTGCAGTGAAACCAGGAACCACGTGGAGAAGGCACCCACACTGAAAGTGCCTGGAAGGAACGTTGGGGCTTCTTCTCAGTGTCTCTGACATAGGGTTTCACTGTCCCGGGAAACTCTAAGCTAACACCCTGCAGAGCGCTGTGCCCAATATACAGAAACGTCTTGCGGTATCCCCTACAGGGAAAGTGCCAGGAGGGAAAAGTGAGGATTATGCTTAGACTTTCTCGGAACTGCTTCAAATCAACTAGATATCTTTGTGCTGTAAATCTCCCAACAGCCAAATGTAAAAGCAGCAAACATCTCGCTGTATGTCCCACATCCAAAGTGCCAAGAGAGTAATGTAGAGCTTGCTCTCCCTGTCTTTGAGTACTGTTTGCACTGTCCCGATTACCTCTTTGCTAACATTCTCTTCAGAGCTGCAGTGAAACCAGGAACCACGTGGAGAAGGCACCCACACTGAAAGTGCCTGGAAGGAACGTTGGGGCTTCTTCTCAGTGTCTCTGACATAGGGTTTCACTGTCCCGGGAAACTCTCTGCTAACACCCTGCAGAGCGCTGTGCCCAATATACAGAAACGACTTGCGGTATCCCCTACAGGGAAAGTGCCAGGAGGGAAAAGTGAGGATTATGCTTAGACTTTCTCGGAACTGCTTCAAATCAACTAGATATCTTTGTGCTGTAAATCTCCCAACAGCCAAATGTAAAAGCAGCAAACATCTCGCTCTATGTCCCACATCCAAAGTGCCAAGAGAGTAATGTAGAGCTTGCTCTCCCTGTCTTTGAGTACTGTTTGCACTGTCCCGATTACCTCTTTGCTAACATTCTCTTCAGAGCTGCAGTGAAACCAGGAACCACGTGGAGAAGGCACCCACACTGAAAGTGCCTGGAGGGAACATTGGGGCTTCTTCTCACTGTCTCTGACATAGGGTTTCACTGTCCCGGGAAACTCTCTGCTAACACCCTGCAGAGCGCTGTGCCCAATATACAGAAACGTCTTGCGGTATCTCCTACAGGGAAAGTGCCAGGAGGAATTGTGGAGCTTGGTCTCAGTGTCTCTGAGAATTGCTCTGATTATCCGTGTGACCTCTTTGCTGAGACACTCCAGAAAGCTGTCCTCAAAACCAACACACATCTTGACATATCTCCCACATTGATCGCAGTGTCTCCAGAAACGGCATTCAAGGAGCCAGGAACTTTTCTCCCTACACTGTCCATTGAGTTGTCCTCAAAACCAATATACATCCTGCTATATCTCCCACCTGGAAAGTGCCAGGAGGGAAAAGTGAGGATTATGCTTAGACTTTCTCGGAACTGCTTCAAATCAACTAGATATCTTTGTGCTGTAAATCTCCCAACAGCCAAATGTAAAAGCAGCAAACATCTCGCTCTATGTCCCACATCCAAAGTGCCAAGAGAGAGCTTGCTCTCCCTGTCTTTGAGTACTGTTTGCACTGTCCCGGTTACCTCTTTGCTAACATTCTCTTCAGAGCTGCAGTGAAACCAGGAACCACGTGGAGAAGGCACCCACACTGAAAGTGCCTGGAGGGAACATTGGGGCTTCTTCTCAGTGTCTCTGACATAGGGTTTCACTGTCCCGGGAAACTCTCTGCTAACACCCTGCAGAGCGCTGTGCCCAATATACAGAAACGTCTTGCGGTATCTCCTACAGGGAAAGTGCCAGGAGGGAAAAGTGAGGATTATGTTTAGACTTTCTCGGAACTGCTTCAAATCAACTAGATATCTTTGTGCTGTAAATCTCCCAACAGCCAAATGTAAAAGCAGCAAACATCTCGCTGTATGTCCCACATCCAAAGTGCCAAGAGAGAGCTTGCTCTCCCTGTCTTTGAGTACTGTTTGCACTGTCCCGATTACCTCTTTGCTAACATTCTCTTCAGAGCTGCAGTGAAACCAGGAACCACGTGGAGAAGGCACCCACACTGAAAGTGCCTGGAAGGAACGTTGGGGCTTCTTCTCACTGTCTCTGACATAGGGTTTCACTGTCCCGGGAAACTCTAAGCTAACACCCTGCAGAGCGCTGTGCCCAATATACAGAAACGTCTTGCGGTATCCCCTACAGGGAAAGTGCCAGGAGGGAAAAGTGAGGATTATGCTTAGACTTTCTCGGAACTGCTTCAAATCAACTAGATATCTTTGTGCTGTAAATCTCCCAACAGCCAAATGTAAAAGCAGCAAACATCTCGCTGTATGTCCCACATCCAAAGTGCCAAGAGAGTAATGTAGAGCTTGCTCTCCCTGTCTTTGAGTACTGTTTGCACTGTCCCGATTACCTCTTTGCTAACATTCTCTTCAGAGCTGCAGTGAAACCAGGAACCACGTGGAGAAGGCACCCACACTGAAAGTGCCTGGAAGGAACGTTGGGGCTTCTTCTCAGTGTCTCTGACATAGGGTTTCACTGTCCCGGGAAACTCTCTGCTAACACCCTGCAGAGCGCTGTGCCCAATATACAGAAACGTCTTGCGGTATCCCCTACAGGGAAAGTGCCAGGAGGGAAAAGTGAGGATTATGCTTAGACTTTCTTGGAACTGCTTCAAATCAACTAGATATCTTTGTGCTGTAAATCTCCCAACAGCCAAATGTAAAAGCAGCAAACATCTCGCTGTATGTCCCACATCCAAAGTGCCAAGAGAGTAATGTAGAGCTTGCTCTCCCTGTCTTTGAGTACTGTTTGCACTGTCCCGATTACCTCTTTGCTAACATTCTCTTCAGAGCTGCAGTGAAACCAGGAACCACGTGGAGAAGGCACCCACACTGAAAGTGCCTGGAAGGAACGTTGGGGCTTCTTCTCAGTGTCTCTGACATAGGGTTTCACTGTCCCGGGAAACTCTAAGCTAACACCCTGCAGAGCGCTGTGCCCAATATACAGAAACGTCTTGCGGTATCCCCTACAGGGAAAGTGCCAGGAGGGAAAAGTGAGGATTATGCTTAGACTTTCTCGGAACTGCTTCAAATCAACTAGATATCTTTGTGCTGTAAATCTCCCAACAGCCAAATGTAAAAGCAGCAAACATCTCGCTCTATGTCCCACATCCAAAGTGCCAAGAGAGTAATGTAGAGCTTGCTCTCCCTGTCTTTGAGTACTGTTTGCACTGTCCCGATTACCTCTTTGCTAACATTCTCTTCAGAGCTGCAGTGAAACCAGGAACCACGTGGAGAAGGCACCCACACTGAAAGTGCCTGGAAGGAACGTTGGGGCTTCTTCTCAGTGTCTCTGACATAGGGTTTCACTGTCCCGGGAAACTCTCTGCTAACACCCTGCAGAGCGCTGTGCCCAATATACAGAAACGTCTTGCGGTATCCCCTACAGGGAAAGTGCCAGGAGGGAAAAGTGAGGATTATGCTTAGACTTTCTCGGAACTGCTTCAAATCAACTAGATATCTTTGTGCTGTAAATCTCCCAACAGCCAAATGTAAAAGCAGCAAACATCTCGCTGTATGTCCCACATCCAAAGTGCCAAGAGAGTAATGTAGAGCTTGCTCTCCCTGTCTTTGAGTACTGTTTGCACTGTCCCGATTACCTCTTTGCTAACATTCTCTTCAGAGCTGCAGTGAAACCAGGAACCACGTGGAGAAGGCACCCACACTGAAAGTGCCTGGAGGGAACATTGGGGCTTCTTCTCACTGTCTCTGACATAGGGTTTCACTGTCCCGGGAAACTCTCTGCTAACACCCTGCAGAGCGCTGTGCCCAATATACAGAAACGTCTTGCGGTATCTCCTACAGGGAAAGTGCCAGGAGGAATTGTGGAGCTTGGTCTCAGTGTCTCTGAGAATTGCTCTGATTATCCGTGTGACCTCTTTGCTGAGACACTCCAGAAAGCTGTCCTCAAAACCAACACACATCTTGACATATCTCCCACATTGATCGCAGTGTCTCCAGAAACGGCATTCAAGGAGCCAGGAACTTTTCTCCCTACACTGTCCATTGAGTTGTCCTCAAAACCAATATACATCCTGCTATATCTCCCACCTGGAAAGTGCCAGGAGGGAAAAGTGAGGATTATGCTTAGACTTTCTCGGAACTGCTTCAAATCAACTAGATATCTTTGTGCTGTAAATCTCCCAACAGCCAAATGTAAAAGCAGCAAACATCTCGCTGTATGTCCCACATCCAAAGTGCCAAGAGAGAGCTTGCTCTCCCTGTCTTTGAGTACTGTTTGCACTGTCCCGGTTACCTCTTTGCTAACATTCTCTTCAGAGCTGCAGTGAAACCAGGAACCACGTGGAGAAGGCACCCACACTGAAAGTGCCTGGAGGGAACATTGGGGCTTCTTCTCAGTGTCTCTGACATAGGGTTTCACTGTCCCGGGAAACTCTCTGCTAACACCCTGCAGAGCGCTGTGCCCAATGTACAGAAACATCTTGCGGTATCTCCTACAGGGAAAGTGCCAGGAGGGAAAAGTGAGGATTATGTTTAGACTTTCTCGGAACTGCTTCAAATCAACTAGATATCTTTGTGCTGTAAATCTCCCAACAGCCAAATGTAAAAGCAGCAAACATCTCGCTGTATGTCCCACATCCAAAGTGCCAAGAGAGAGCTTGCTCTCCCTGTCTTTGAGTACTGTTTGCACTGTCCCGATTACCTCTTTGCTAACATTCTCTTCAGAGCTGCAGTGAAACCAGGAACCACGTGGAGAAGGCACCCACACTGAAAGTGCCTGGAAGGAACGTTGGGGCTTCTTCTCAGTGTCTCTGACATAGGGTTTCACTGTCCCGGGAAACTCTAAGCTAACACCCTGCAGAGCGCTGTGCCCAATATACAGAAACGTCTTGCGGTATCCCCTACAGGGAAAGTGCCAGGAGGGAAAAGTGAGGATTATGCTTAGACTTTCTCGGAACTGCTTCAAATCAACTAGATATCTTTGTGCTGTAAATCTCCCAACAGCCAAATGTAAAAGCAGCAAACATCTCGCTGTATGTCCCACATCCAAAGTGCCAAGAGAGTAATGTAGAGCTTGCTCTCCCTGTCTTTGAGTACTGTTTGCACTGTCCCGATTACCTCTTTGCTAACATTCTCTTCAGAGCTGCAGTGAAACCAGGAACCACGTGGAGAAGGCACCCACACTGAAAGTGCCTGGAAGGAACGTTGGGGCTTCTTCTCAGTGTCTCTGACATAGGGTTTCACTGTCCCGGGAAACTCTCTGCTAACACCCTGCAGAGCGCTGTGCCCAATATACAGAAACGACTTGCGGTATCCCCTACAGGGAAAGTGCCAGGAGGGAAAAGTGAGGATTATGCTTAGACTTTCTCGGAACTGCTTCAAATCAACTAGATATCTTTGTGCTGTAAATCTCCCAACAGCCAAATGTAAAAGCAGCAAACATCTCGCTCTATGTCCCACATCCAAAGTGCCAAGAGAGTAATGTAGAGCTTGCTCTCCCTGTCTTTGAGTACTGTTTGCACTGTCCCGATTACCTCTTTGCTAACATTCTCTTCAGAGCTGCAGTGAAACCAGGAACCACGTGGAGAAGGCACCCACACTGAAAGTGCCTGGAGGGAACATTGGGGCTTCTTCTCACTGTCTCTGACATAGGGTTTCACTGTCCCGGGAAACTCTCTGCTAACACCCTGCAGAGCGCTGTGCCCAATATACAGAAACGTCTTGCGGTATCTCCTACAGGGAAAGTGCCAGGAGGAATTGTGGAGCTTGGTCTCAGTGTCTCTGAGAATTGCTCTGATTATCCGTGTGACCTCTTTGCTGAGACACTCCAGAAAGCTGTCCTCAAAACCAACACACATCTTGACATATCTCCCACATTGATCGCAGTGTCTCCAGAAACGGCATTCAAGGAGCCAGGAACTTTTCTCCCTACACTGTCCATTGAGTTGTCCTCAAAACCAATATACATCGTGCTATATCTCCCACCTGGAAAGTGCCAGGAGGGAAAAGTGAGGATTATGCTTAGACTTTCTCGGAACTGCTTCAAATCAACTAGATATCTTTGTGCTGTAAATCTCCCAACAGCCAAATGTAAAAGCAGCAAACATCTCGCTCTATGTCCCACATCCAAAGTGCCAAGAGAGAGCTTGCTCTCCCTGTCTTTGAGTACTGTTTGCACTGTCCCGGTTACCTCTTTGCTAACATTCTCTTCAGAGCTGCAGTGAAACCAGGAACCACGTGGAGAAGGCACCCACACTGAAAGTGCCTGGAGGGAACATTGGGGCTTCTTCTCAGTGTCTCTGACATAGGGTTTCACTGTCCCGGGAAACTCTCTGCTAACACCCTGCAGAGCGCTGTGCCCAATGTACAGAAACATCTTGCGGTATCTCCTACAGGGAAAGTGCCAGGAGGGAAAAGTGAGGATTATGTTTAGACTTTCTCGGAACTGCTTCAAATCAACTAGATATCTTTGTGCTGTAAATCTCCCAACAGCCAAATGTAAAAGCAGCAAACATCTCGCTGTATGTCCCACATCCAAAGTGCCAAGAGAGAGCTTGCTCTCCCTGTCTTTGAGTACTGCTTGCACTGTCCCGATTACCTCTTTGCTAACATTCTCTTCAGAGCTGCAGTGAAACCAGGAACCACGTGGAGAAGGCACCCACACTGAAAGTGCCTGGAGTGAACATTGGGGCTTCTTCTCAGTGTCTCTGACATAGGGTTTCACTGTCCCGGGAAACTCTCTGCTAACACCCTGCAGAGCGCTGTGCCCAATGTACAGAAACGTCTTGCGGTATCTCCTACAGGGAAAGTGCCAGGAGGGAAAAGTGAGGATTATGTTTAGACTTTCTCGGAACTGCTTCAAATCAACTAGATATCTTTGTGCTGTAAATCTCCCAACAGCCAAATGTAAAAGCAGCAAACATCTCGCTCTATGTCCCACATCCAAAGTGCCAAGAGAGTAATGTAGAGCTTGCTCTCCCTGTCTTTGAGTACTGTTTGCACTGTCCCGATTACCTCTTTGCTAACATTCTCTTCAGAGCTGCAGTGAAACCAGGAACCACGTGGAGAAGGCACCCACACTGAAAGTGCCTGGAAGGAACGTTGGGGCTTCTTCTCAGTGTCTCTGACATAGGGTTTCACTGTCCCGGGAAACTCTCTGCTAACACCCTGCAGAGCGCTGTGCCCAATATACAGAAACGTCTTGCGGTATCCCCTACAGGGAAAGTGCCAGGAGTGAAAAGTGAGGATTATGCTTAGACTTTCTCGGAACTGCTTCAAATCAACTAGATATCTTTGTGCTGTAAATCTCCCAACAGCCAAACGCAAAAGCAGCAAACATCTCGCTGTATGTCCCACATCCAAAGTGCCGAGAGAGTAATGTAGAGCTTGCTCTCCCTGTCTTTGAGTACTGTTTGCACTGTCCCGATTACCTCTTTGCTAACATTCTCTTCAGAGCTGCAGTGAAACCAGGAACCACGTGGAGAAGGCACGCACACTGAAAGTGCCTGGAGGAAACATTGGGGCTTCTTCTCAGTGTCTTTGACATAGGGTTTCACTGTCCCGGGAAACTCTCTGCTAACACCCTGCAGAGCGCTGTGCCCAATATACAGAAACGTCTTGCGGTATCTCCTACAGGGAAAGTGCCAGGAGGAATTGTGGAGCTTGGTCTCAGTGTCTCTGAGAATTGCTCTGATTATCCGTGTGACCTCTTTGCTGAGACACTCCAGAAAGCTGTCCTCAAAACCAACACACATCTTGACATATCTCCCACATTGATCGCAGTGTCTCCAGAAACGGCATTCAAGGAGCCAGGAACTTTTCTCCCTACACTGTCCATTGAGTTGTCCTCAAAACCAATATACATCCTGCTATATCTCCCACCTGGAAAGTGCCAGGAGGGAAAAGTGAGGATTATGCTTAGACTTTCTCGGAACTGCTTCAAATCAACTAGATATCTTTGTGCTGTAAATCTCCCAACAGCCAAATGTAAAAGCAGCAAACATCTCGCTGTATGTCCCACATCCAAAGTGCCAAGAGAGAGCTTGCTCTCCCTGTCTTTGAGTACTGTTTGCACTATCCCGGTTACCTCTTTGCTAACATTCTCTTCAGAGCTGCAGTGAAACCAGGAACCACGTGGAGAAGGCACCCACACTGAAAGTGCCTGGAGGGAACATTGGGGCTTCTTCTCAGTGTCTCTGACATAGGGTTTCACTGTCCCGGGAAACTCTCTGCTAACACCCTGCAGAGCGCTGTGCCCAATGTACAGAAACATCTTGCGGTATCTCCTACAGGGAAAGTGCCAGGAGGGAAAAGTGAGGATTATGTTTAGACTTTCTCGGAACTGCTTCAAATCAACTAGATATCTTTGTGCTGTAAATCTCCCAACAGCCAAATGTAAAAGCAGCAAACATCTCGCTGTATGTCCCACATCCAAAGTGCCAAGAGAGAGCTTGCTCTCCCTGTCTTTGAGTACTGCTTGCACTGTCCCGATTACCTCTTTGCTAACATTCTCTTCAGAGCTGCAGTGAAACCAGGAACCACGTGGAGAAGGCACCCACACTGAAAGTGCCTGGAGGGAACATTGGGGCTTCTTCTCAGTGTCTCTGACATAGGGTTTCACTGTCCCGGGAAACTCTCTGCTAACACCCTGCAGAGCGCTGTGCCCAATGTACAGAAACGTCTTGCGGTATCTCCTACAGGGAAAGTGCCAGGAGGGAAAAGTGAGGATTATGTTTAGACTTTCTCGGAACTGCTTCAAATCAACTAGATATCTTTGTGCTGTAAATCTCCCAACAGCCAAATGTAAAAGCAGCAAACATCTCGCTCTATGTCCCACATCCAAAGTGCCAAGAGAGTAATGTAGAGCTTGCTCTCCCTGTCTTTGAGTACTGTTTGCACTGTCCCGATTACCTCTTTGCTAACATTCTCTTCAGAGCTGCAGTGAAACCAGGAACCACGTGGAGAAGGCACCCACACTGAAAGTGCCTGGAAGGAACGTTGGGGCTTCTTCTCAGTGTCTCTGACATAGGGTTTCACTGTCCCGGGAAACTCTCTGCTAACACCCTGCAGAGCGCTGTGCCCAATATACAGAAACGTCTTGCGGTATCCCCTACAGGGAAAGTGCCAGGAGTGAAAAGTGAGGATTATGCTTAGACTTTCTCGGAACTGCTTCAAATCAACTAGATATCTTTGTGCTGTAAATCTCCCAACAGCCAAACGCAAAAGCAGCAAACATCTCGCTGTATGTCCCACATCCAAAGTGCCGAGAGAGTAATGTAGAGCTTGCTCTCCCTGTCTTTGAGTACTGTTTGCACTGTCCCGATTACCTCTTTGCTAACATTCTCTTCAGAGCTGCAGTGAAACCAGGAACCACGTGGAGAAGGCACCCACACTGAAAGTGCCTGGAGGAAACATTGGGGCTTCTTCTCAGTGTCTTTGACATAGGGTTTCACTGTCCCGGGAAACTCTCTGCTAACACCCTGCAGAGCGCTGTGCCCAATATACAGAAACGTCTTGCGGTATCCCCTACAGGGAAAGTGCCAGGAGGGAAAAGTGAGGATTATGCTTAGACTTTCTCGGAACTGCTTCAAATCAACTAGATATCTTTGTGCTGTAAATCTCCCAACAGCCAAATGTAAAAGCAGCAAACATCTCGCTGTATGTCCCACATCCAAAGTGCCGAGAGAGTAATGTAGAGCTTGCTCTCCCTGTCTTTGAGTACTGTTTGCACTGTCCCGATTACCTCTTTGCTAACATTCTCTTCAGAGCTGCAGTGAAACCAGGAACCACGTGGAGAAGGCACCCACACTGAAAGTGCCTGGAGGGAACATTGGGGCTTCTTCTCACTGTCTCTGACATAGGGTTTCACTGTCCCGGGAAACTCTCTGCTAACACCCTGCAGAGCGCTGTGCCCAATATACAGAAACGTCTTGCGATATCCCCTACAGGGAAAGTGCCAGGAGGAATTGTGGAGCTTGGTCTCAGTGTCTCTGAGAATTGCTCTGATTATCCGTGTGACCTCTTTGCTGAGACACTCCAGAAAGCTGTCCTCAAAACCAACACACATCTTGACATATCTCCCACATTGATCGCAGTGTCTCCAGAAACGGCATTCAAGGAGCCAGGAACTTTTCTCCCTACACTGTCCATTGAGTTGTCCTCAAAACCAATATACATCCTGCTATATCTCCCACATGGAAAGTGCCAGGAGGGAAAAGTGAGGATTATGCTTAGACTTTCTCGGAACTGCTTCAAATCAACTAGATATCTTTGTGCTGTAAATCTCCCAACAGCCAAATGTAAAAGCAGCAAACATCTCGCTGTATGTCCCACATCCAAAGTGCCAAGAGAGAGCTTGCTCTCCCTGTCTTTGAGTACTGTTTGCACTGTCCCGATTACCTCTTTGCTAACATTCTCTTCAGAGCTGCAGTGAAACCAGGAACCACGTGGAGAAGGCACCCACACTGAAAGTGCCTGGAGGGAACATTGGGGCTTCTTCTCAGTGTCTCTGACATAGGGTTTCACTGTCCCGGGAAACTCTCTGCTAACACCCTGCAGAGCGCTGTGCCCAATGAACAGAAACATCTTGCGGTATCTCCTACAGGGAAAGTGCCAGGAGGGAAAAGTGAGGATTATGTTTAGACTTTCTCGGAACTGCTTCAAATCAACTAGATATCTTTGTGCTGTAAATCTCCCAACAGCCAAATGTAAAAGCAGCAAACATCTCGCTGTATGTCCCACATCCAAAGTGCCAAGAGAGTAATGTAGAGCTTGCTCTCCCTGTCTTTGAGTACTGCTTGCACTGTCCCGATTACCTCTTTGCTAACATTCTCTTCAGAGCTGCAGTGAAACCAGGAACCACGTGGAGAAGGCACCCACACTGAAAGTGCCTGGAGGGAACATTGGGGCTTCTTCTCACTGTCTCTGACATAGGGTTTCACTGTCCCGGGAAACTCTCTGCTAACACCCTGCAGAGCGCTGTGCCCAATATACAGAAACGTCTTGCGGTATCTCCTACAGGGAAGTGCCAGGAGGAATTGTGGAGCTTGGTCTCAGTGTCTCTGAGAATTGCTCTGATTATCCGTGTGACCTCTTTGCTGAGACACTCCAGAAAGCTGTCCTCAAAACCAACACACATCTTGACATATCTCCCACATTGATCGCAGTGTCTCCAGAAACGGCATTCAAGGAGCCAGGAACTTTTCTCCCTACACTATCCATTGAGTTGTCCTCAAAACCAATATACATCCTGCTATATCTCCCACATGGAAAGTGCCAGGAGGGAAAAGTGAGGATTATGTTTAGACTTTCTCGGAACTGCTTCAAATCAACTAGATATCTTTGTGCTGTAAATCTCCCAACAGCCAAATGTAAAAGCAGCAAACATCTCGCTGTATGTCCCACATCCAAAGTGCCAAGAGAGTAATGTAGAGCTTGCTCTCCCTGTCTTTGAGTACTGTTTGCACTGTCCCGATTACCTCTTTGCTAACATTCTCTTCAGAGCTGCAGTGAAACCAGGAACCACGTGGAGAAGGCACCCACACTGAAAGTGCCTGAAGGGAACATTGGGGCTTCTTCTCAGTGTCTTTGACATAGGGTTTCACTGTCCCGGGAAACTCTCTGCTAACACCCTGCAGAGCGCTGTGCCCAATATACAGAAACGTCTTGCGGTATCGCCTACAGGGAAAGTGCCAGGAGGGAAAAGTCAGGATTATGCTTAGACTTTCTCGGAACTGCTTCAAATCAACTAGATATCTTTGTGCTGTAAATCTCCCAACAGCCAAGCGCAAAAGCAGCAAGCATCTCGCTGTATGTCCCACATCCAAAGTGCCAAGAGAGTAATGTAGAGCTTGCTCTCCCTGTCTTTGAGTACTGTTTGCACTGTCCCGATTACCTCTTTGCTAACATTCTCTTCAGAGCTGCAGTGAAACCAGGAACCACGTGGAGAAGGCACCCACACTGAAAGTGCCTGGAGGGAACATTGGGGCTTCTTCTCACTGTCTCTGACATAGGGTTTCACTGTCCCGGGAAACTCTCTGCTAACACCCTGCAGAGCGCTGTGCCCAATATACAGAAACGTCTTGCGGTATCTCCTACAGGGAAAGTGCCAGGAGGAATTGTGGAGCTTGGTCTCAGTGTCTCTGAGAATTGCTCTGATTATCCGTGTGACCTCTTTGCTAAGACACTCCAGAAAGCTGTCCTCAAAACCAACACACATCTTGACATATCTCCCACATTGATCGCAGTGTCTCCAGAAACGGCATTCAAGGAGCCAGGAACTTTTCTCCCTACACTATCCATTGAGTTGTCCTCAAAACCAATATACATCCTGCTATATCTCCCACATGGAAAGTGCCAGGAGGGAAAAGTGAGGATTATGCTTAGACTTTCTCGGAACTGCTTCAAATCAACTAGATATCTTTGTGCTGTAAATCTCCCAACAGCCAAACGCAAAAGGAGGAAACATCTCGCTGTATGTCCCACATCCAAAGTGCCAAGAGAGAGCTTGCTCTCCCTGTCTTTGAGTACTGTTTGCACTGTCCCGATTACCTCTTTGCTAACATTCTCTTCAGAGCTGCAGTGAAACCAGGAACCACGTGGAGAAGGCACCCACACTGAAAGTGCCTGGAGGGAACATTGGGGCTTCTTCTCAGTGTCTTTGACATAGGGTTTCACTGTCCCGGGAAACTCTCTGCTAACACCCTGCAGAGCGCTGTGCCCAATATACAGAAACGTCTTGCGGTATCCCCTACAGGGAAAGTGCCAGGAGGGAAAAGTGAGGATTATGCTTAGACTTTCTCGGAACTGCTTCAAATCAACTAGATATCTTTGTGCTGTAAATCTCCCAACAGCCAAATGTAAAAGCAGCAAACATCTCGCTGTATGTCCCACATCCAAAGTGCCAAGAGAGTAATGTAGAGCTTGCTCTCCCTGTCTTTGAGTACTGTTTGCACTGTCCCGATTACCTCTTTGCTAACATTCTCTTCAGAGCTGCAGTGAAACCAGGAACCACGTGGAGAAGGCACCCACACTGAAAGTGCCTGGAGGGAACATTGGGGCTTCTTCTCAGTGTCTCTGACATAGGGTTTCACTGTCCCGGGAAACTCTCTGCTAACACCCTGCAGAGCGCTGTGCCCAATATACAGAAACGTCTTGCGGTATCTCCTACAGGGAAAGTGCCAGGAGGAATTGTGGAGCTTGGTCTCAGTGTCTCTGAGAATTGCTCTGATTATCCGTGTGACCTCTTTGCTAAGACACTCCAGAAATCTGTCCTCAAAACCAACACACATCTTGACATATCTCCCACATTGATCGCAGTGTCTCCAGAAACGGCATTCAAGGAGCCAGGAACTTTTCTCCCTACACTGTCCATTGAGTTGTCCTCAAAACCAATATACATCCTGCTATATCTCCCGCATGGAAAGTGCCAGGAGGGAAAAGTGAGGATTATGTTTAGACTTTCTCGGAACTGCTTCAAATCAACTAGATATCTTTGTGCTGTAAATCTCCCAACAGCCAAACGCAAAAGCAGCAAACATCTCGCTGTATGTCCCACATCCAAAGTGCCAAGAGAGAGCTTGCTCTCCCTGTCTTTGAGTACTGTTTGCACTGTCCCAATTTCCTCTTTGCTAACATTCTCTTCAGAGCTGCAGTGAAACCAGGAACCACGTGGAGAAGGCACCCACACTGAAAGTGCCTGGAGTGAACATTGGGGCTTCTTCTCACTGTCTCTGACATAGGGTTTCACTGTCCCGGGAAACTCTCTGCTAACACCCTGCAGAGCGCTGTGCCCAATATACAGAAACGTCTTGCGGTATCCCCTACAGGGAAAGTGCCAGGAGGGAAAAGTGAGGATTATGCTTCGACTTTCTCGGAACTGCTTCAAATCAACTAGATATCTTTGTGCTGTAAATCTCCCAACAGCCAAATGTAAAAGCAGCAAACATCTCGCTGTATGTCCCACATCCAAAGTGCCAAGAGAGTAATGTAGAGCTTGCTCTCCCTGTCTTTGAGTACTGTTTGCACTGTCCCAATTACCTCTTTGCTAACATTCTCTTCAGAGCTGCAGTGAAACCAGGAACCACGTGGAGAAGGCACCCACACTGAAAGTGCCTGGAGTGAACATTGGGGCTTCTTCTCACTGTCTCTGACATAGGGTTTCACTGTCCCGGGAAACTCTCTGCTAACACCCTGCAGAGCGCTGTGCCCAATATACAGAAACGTCTTGCGGTATCTCCTACAGGGAAAGTGCCAGGAGGAATTGTGGAGCTAGGTCTCAGTGTCTCTGAGAATTGCTCTGATTATCCGTGTGACCTCTTTGCTAAGACACTCCAGAAATCTGTCCTCAAAACCAACACACATCTTGACATATCTCCCACATTGATCGCAGTGTCTCCAGAAACGGCATTCAAGGAGCCAGGAACTTTTCTCCCTACACTGTCCATTGAGTTGTCCTCAAAACCAATATACATCCTGCTAGATCTCCCACATGG
This sequence comes from Chroicocephalus ridibundus, assembly GCF_963924245.1. Lineage (NCBI taxonomy): Eukaryota > Metazoa > Chordata > Aves > Charadriiformes > Laridae > Chroicocephalus > Chroicocephalus ridibundus. The sequence goes on from NW_026961682.1 coordinate 605,772, forward strand.
AAAGTGCCAGGAGGGAAAAGTGAGGATTATGCTTAGACTTTCTCGGAACTGCTTCAAATCAACTAGATATCTTTGTGCTGTAAATCTCCCAACAGCCAAACGCAAAAGCAGCAAACATCTCGCTGTATGTCCCACATCCAAAGTGCCAAGAGAGAGCTTGCTCTCCCTGTCTTTGAGTACTGTTTGCACTGTCCCGATTACCTCTTTGCTAACATTCTCTTCAGAGCTGCAGTGAAACCAGGAACCACGTGGAGAAGGCACCCACACTGAAAGTGCCTGGAGTGAACATTGGGGCTTCTTCTCACTGTCTCTGACATAGGGTTTCACTGTCCCGGGAAACTCTCTGCTAACACCCTGCAGAGCGCTGTGCCCAATATACAGAAACGTCTTGCGGTATCCCCTACAGGGAAAGTGCCAGGAGGGAAAAGTGAGGATTATGCTTAGACTTTCTCGGAACTGCTTCAAATCAACTAGATATCTTTGTGCTGTAAATCTCCCAACAGCCAAATGTAAAAGCAGCAAACATCTCGCTGTATGTCCCACATCCAAAGTGCCAAGAGAGAGCTTGCTCTCCCTGTCTTTGAGTACTGTTTGCACTGTCCCGATTACCCCTTTGCTAACATTCTCTTCAGAGCTGCAGTGAAACCAGGAAACACGTGGAGAAGGCACCCACACTGAAAGTGCCTGGAGGGAACATTGGGGCTTCTTCTCAGTGTCTCTGACATAGGGTTTCACTGTCCCGGGAAACTCTCTGCTAACACCCTGCAGAGCGCTGTGCCCAATATACAGAAACGTCTTGCGGTATCCCCTACAGGGAAAGTGCCAGGAGGGAAAAGTGAGGATTATGTTTAGACTTTCTCGGAACTGCTTCAAATCAACTAGATATCTTTGTGCTGTAAATCTCCCAACAGCCAAATGTAAAAGCAGCAAACATCTCGCTGTATGTCCCACATCCAAAGTGCCAAGAGAGTAATGTAGAGCTTGCTCTCCCTGTCTTTGAGTACTGTTTGCACTGTCCCGATTACCTCTTTGCTACCATTCTCTTCAGAGCTGCAGTGAAACCAGGAACCACGTGGAGAAGGCACCCACACTGAAAGTGCCTGGAAGGAACGTTGGGGCTTCTTCTCAGTGTCTCTGATATAGGGTTTCACTGTCCCGGGAAACTCTCTGCTAACACCCTGCAGAGCGCTGTGCCCAATATACAGAAACGTCTTGCGGTATCTCCTACAGGGAAAGTGCCAGGAGGAATTGTGGAGCTTGGTCTCAGTGTCTCTGAGAATTGCTCTGATTATCCGTGTGACCTCTTTGCTAAGACACTCCAGAAAGCTGTCCTCAAAACCAACACACATCTTGACATATCTCCCACATTGATCGCAGTGTCTCCAGAAACGGCATTCAAGGAGCCAGGAACTTTTCTCCCTACACTGTCCATTGAGTTGTCCTCAAAACCAATATACATCCTGCTATATCTCCCGCATGGAAAGTGCCAGGAGGGAAAAGTGAGGATTATGTTTAGACTTTCTCGGAACTGCTTCAAATCAACTAGATATCTTTGTGCTGTAAATCTCCCAACAGCCAAACGCAAAAGCAGCAAACATCTCGCTGTATGTCCCACATCCAAAGTGCCAAGAGAGAGCTTGCTCTCCCTGTCTTTGAGTACTGTTTGCACTGTCCCGATCACCTCTTTGCTAACATTCTCTTCAGAGCTGCAGTGAAACCAGGAACCACGTGGAGAAGGCACCCACACTGAAAGTGCCTGGAGTGAACATTGGGACTTCTTCTCAGTGTCTCTGACATAGGGTTTCACTGTCCCGGGAAACTCTCTGCTAACACCCTGCAGAGCGCTGTGCCCAATGTACAGAAACGTCTTGCGGTATCTCCTACAGGGAAAGTGCCAGGAGGAATTGTGGAGCTTGGTCTCAGTGTCTCTGAGAATTGCTCTGATTATCCGTGTGACCTCTTTGCTAAGACACTCCAGAAAGCTGTCCTCAAAACCAACACACATCTTGACATATCTCCCACATTGATCGCAGTGTCTCCAGAAACGGCATTCAAGGAGCCAGGAACTTTTCTCCCTACACTATCATTGGGTTGTCCTCAAAACCAATATACATCCTGCTAGATCTCCCACATGGAAAGTGCCAGGAGGGAAAAGTGAGGATTATGTTTAGACTTTCTCGGAACTGCTTCAAATCAACTAGATATCTTTGTGCTGTAAATCTCCCAACAGCCAAATGTAAAAGCAGCAAACATCTCGCTGTATGTCCCACATCCAAAGTGCCAAGAGAGTAATGTAGAGCTTGCTCTCCCTGTCTTTGAGTACTGTTTGCACTGTCCCGATTACCTCTTTGCTACCATTCTCTTCAGAGCTGCAGTGAAACCAGGAACCATGTGGAGAAGGCACCCACACTGAAAGTGCCTGGAAGGAACGTTAGGGCTTCTTCTCAGTGTCTCTGATATAGGGTTTCACTGTCCCGGGAAACTCTCTGCTAACACCCTGCAGAGCGCTGTGCCCAATATACAGAAACGTCTTGCGGTATCTCCTACAGGGAAAGTGCCAGGAGGAATTGTGGAGCTTGGTCTCAGTGTCTCTGAGAATTGCTCTGATTATCCGTGTGACCTCTTTGCTAAGACACTCCAGAAAGCTGTCCTCAAAACCAACACACATCTTGACATATCTCCCACATTGATCGCAGTGTCTCCAGAAACGGCATTCAAGGAGCCAGGAACTTTTCTCCCTACACTGTCCATTGAGTTGTCCTCAAAACCAATATACATCCTGCTATATCTCCCGCATGGAAAGTGCCAGGAGGGAAAAGTGAGGATTATGTTTAGACTTTCTCGGAACTGCTTCAAATCAACTAGATATCTTTGTGCTGTAAATCTCCCAACAGCCAAACGCAAAAGCAGCAAACATCTCGCTGTATGTCCCACATCCAAAGTGCCAAGAGAGAGCTTGCTCTCCCTGTCTTTGAGTACTGTTTGCACTGTCCCGATCACCTCTTTGCTAACATTCTCTTCAGAGCTGCAGTGAAACCAGGAACCACGTGGAGAAGGCACCCACACTGAAAGTGCCTGGAGTGAACATTGGGACTTCTTCTCAGTGTCTCTGACATAGGGTTTCACTGTCCCGGGAAACTCTCTGCTAACACCCTGCAGAGCGCTGTGCCCAATGTACAGAAACGTCTTGCGGTATCTCCTACAGGGAAAGTGCCAGGAGGAATTGTGGAGCTTGGTCTCAGTGTCTCTGAGAATTGCTCTGATTATCCGTGTGACCTCTTTGCTAAGACACTCCAGAAAGCTGTCCTCAAAACCAACACACATCTTGACATATCTCCCACATTGATCGCAGTGTCTCCAGAAACGGCATTCAAGGAGCCAGGAACTTTTCTCCCTACACTATCCATTGAGTTGTCCTCAAAACCAATATACATCCTGCTATATCTCCCACATGGAAAGTGCCAGGAGGGAAAAGTGAGGATTATGTTTAGACTTTCTCGGAACTGCTTCAAATCAACTAGATATCTTTGTGCTGTAAATCTCCCAACAGCCAAACGCAAAAGCAGCAAACATCTCGCTGTATGTCCCACATCCAAAGTGCCAAGAGAGAGCTTGCTCTCCCTGTCTTTGAGTACTGCTTGCACTGTCCCGATTACCTCTTTTCTAACATTCTCTTCAGAGCTGCAGTGAAACCAGGAACCACGTGGAGAAGGCACCCACACTGAAAGTGCCTGGAGTGAACATTGGGGCTTCTTCTCAGTGTCTCCGATATAGGGTTTCACTGTCCCGGGAAACTCTCTGCTAACACCCTGCAGAGCGCTGTGCCCAATGTACAGAAACGTCTTGCGGTATCTCCTACAGGGAAAGTGCCAGGAGGGAAAAGTGAGGATTATGTTTAGACTTTCTCGGAACTGCTTCAAATCAACTAGATATCTTTGTGCTGTAAATGTCCCAACAGCCAAATGTAAAAGCAGCAAACATCTCGCTGTATGTCCCACATCCTAAGTGCCGAGAGAGCTTGCTCTCCCTGTCTTTGAGTACTGTTTGCACTGTCCCGATTACCTCTTTGCTAACATTCTCTTCAGAGCTGCAGTGAAACCAGGAACCACGTGGAGAAGGCACCCACACTGAAAGTGCCTGGAGTGAACATTGGGGCTTCTTCTCACTGTCTCTGACATAGGGTTTCACTGTCCCGGGAAACTCTCTGCTAACACCCTGCAGAGCGCTGTGCCCAATATACAGAAACGTCTTGCGGTATCTCCTACAGGGAAAGTGCCAGGAGGAATTGTGGAGCTTGGTCTCAGTGTCTCTGAGAATTGCTCTGATTATCCGTGTGACCTCTTTGCTAAGACACTCCAGAAATCTGTCCTCAAAACCAACACACATCTTGACATATCTCCCACATTGATCGCAGTGTCTCCAGAAACGGCATTCAAGGAGCCAGGAACTTTTCTCCCTACACTATCCATTGAGTTGTCCTCAAAACCAATATACATCCTGCTATATCTCCCACATGGAAAGTGCCAGGAGGGAAAAGTGAGGATTATGCTTAGACTTTCTCGGAACTGCTTCAAATCAACTAGATATCTTTGTGCTGTAAATCTCCCAACAGCCAAACGCAAAAGCAGCAAACATCTCGCTGTATGTCCCACATCCAAAGTGCCAAGAGAGAGCTTGCTCTCCCTGTCTTTGAGTACTGTTTGCACTGTCCCGATTACCTCTTTGCTAACATTCTCTTCAGAGCTGCAGTGAAACCAGGAACCACGTGGAGAAGGCACCCACACTGAAAGTGCCTGGAGGGAACATTGGGGCTTCTTCTCACTGTCTCTGACATAGGGTTTCACTGTCCCGGGAAACTCTCTGCTAACACCCTGCAGAGCGCTGTGCCCAATATACAGAAACGTCTTGCGGTATCCCCTACAGGGAAAGTGCCAGGAGGGAAAAGTGAGGATTATGCTTAGACTTTCTCGGAACTGCTTCAAATCAACTAGATATCTTTGTGCTGTAAATCTCCCAACAGCCAAATGTAAAAGCAGCAAACATCTCGCTGTATGTCCCACATCCAAAGTGCCAAGAGAGAGCTTGCTCTCCCTGTCTTTGAGTACTGTTTGCACTGTCCCGATTACCTCTTTGCTACCATTCTCTTCAGAGCTGCAGTGAAACCAGGAACCACGTGGAGAAGGCACCCACACTGAAAGTGCCTGGAAGGAACGTTGGGGCTTCTTCTCAGTGTCTCTGACATAGGGTTTCACTGTCCCAGGAAACTCTCTGCTAACACCCTGCAGAGCGCTGTGCCCAATATACAGAAACGTCTTGCGGTATCCCCTACAGGGAAAGTGCCAGGAGGGAAAAGTGAGGATTATGCTTAGACTTTCTCGGAACTGCTTCAAATCAACTAGATATCTTTGTGCTGTAAATCTCCCAACAGCCAAATGTAAAAGCAGCAAACATCTCGCTGTATGTCCCACATCCAAAGTGCCAAGAGAGAGCTTGCTCTCCCTGTCTTTGAGTACTGTTTGCACTGTCCCGATTACCTCTTTGCTAACATTCTCTTCAGAGCTGCAGTGAAACCAGGAACCACGTGGAGAAGGCACCCACACTGAAAGTGCCTGGAGTGAACATTGGGACTTCTTCTCAGTGTCTCTGACATAGGGTTTCACTGTCCCGGGAAACTCTCTGCTAACACCCTGCAGAGCGCTGTGCCCAATGTACAGAAACGTCTTGCGGTATCTCCTACAGGGAAAGTGCCAGGAGGAATTGTGGAGCTTGGTCTCAGTGTCTCTGAGAATTGCTCTGATTATCCGTGTGACCTCTTTGCTAAGACACTCCAGAAAGCTGTCCTCAAAACCAACACACATCTTGACATATCTCCCACATTGATCGCAGTGTCTCCAGAAACGGCATTCAAGGAGCCAGGAACTTTTCTCCCTACACTATCCATTGAGTTGTCCTCAAAACCAATATACATCCTGCTATATCTCCCACATGGAAAGTGCCAGGAGGGAAAAGTGAGGATTATGTTTAGACTTTCTCGGAACTGCTTCAAATCAACTAGATATCTTTGTGCTGTAAATCTCCCAACAGCCAAACGCAAAAGCAGCAAACATCTCGCTGTATGTCCCACATCCAAAGTGCCAAGAGAGAGCTTGCTCTCCCTGTCTTTGAGTACTGTTTGCACTGTCCCGATCACCTCTTTTCTAACATTCTCTTCAGAGCTGCAGTGAAACCAGGAACCACGTGGAGAAGGCACCCACACTGAAAGTGCCTGGAGGGAACATTGGGGCTTCTTCTCAGTGTCTCCGATATAGGGTTTCACTGTCCCGGGAAACTCTCTGCTAACACCCTGCAGAGCGCTGTGCCCAATATACAGAAACGTCTTGCGGTATCCCCTACAGGGAAAGTGCCAGGAGGGAAAAGTGAGGATTATGCTTAGACTTTCTCGGAACTGCTTCAAATCAACTAGATATCTTTGTGCTGTAAATCTCCCAACAGCCAAATGTAAAAGCAGCAAACATCTCGCTGTATGTCCCACATCCAAAGTGCCAAGAGAGAGCTTGCTCTCCCTGTCTTTGAGTACTGTTTGCACTGTCCCGATTACCTCTTTGCTACCATTCTCTTCAGAGCTGCAGTGAAACCAGGAACCACGTGGAGAAGGCACCCACACTGAAAGTGCCTGGAAGGAACGTTGGGGCTTCTTCTCAGTGTCTCTGACATAGGGTTTCACTGTCCCAGGAAACTCTCTGCTAACACCCTGCAGAGCGCTGTGCCCAATATACAGAAACGTCTTGCGGTATCCCCTACAGGGAAAGTGCCAGGAGGGAAAAGTGAGGATTATGCTTAGACTTTCTCGGAACTGCTTCAAATCAACTAGATATCTTTGTGCTGTAAATCTCCCAACAGCCAAATGTAAAAGCAGCAAACATCTCGCTGTATGTCCCACATCCAAAGTGCCAAGAGAGAGCTTGCTCTCCCTGTCTTTGAGTACTGTTTGCACTGTCCCGATTACCTCTTTGCTAACATTCTCTTCAGAGCTGCAGTGAAACCAGGAACCACGTGGAGAAGGCACCCACACTGAAAGTGCCTGGAGTGAACATTGGGACTTCTTCTCAGTGTCTCTGACATAGGGTTTCACTGTCCCGGGAAACTCTCTGCTAACACCCTGCAGAGCGCTGTGCCCAATGTACAGAAACGTCTTGCGGTATCTCCTACAGGGAAAGTGCCAGGAGGAATTGTGGAGCTTGGTCTCAGTGTCTCTGAGAATTGCTCTGATTATCCGTGTGACCTCTTTGCTAAGACACTCCAGAAAGCTGTCCTCAAAACCAACACACATCTTGACATATCTCCCACATTGATCGCAGTGTCTCCAGAAACGGCATTCAAGGAGCCAGGAACTTTTCTCCCTACACTATCCATTGAGTTGTCCTCAAAACCAATATACATCCTGCTATATCTCCCACATGGAAAGTGCCAGGAGGGAAAAGTGAGGATTATGTTTAGACTTTCTCGGAACTGCTTCAAATCAACTAGATATCTTTGTGCTGTAAATCTCCCAACAGCCAAACGCAAAAGCAGCAAACATCTCGCTGTATGTCCCACATCCAAAGTGCCAAGAGAGAGCTTGCTCTCCCTGTCTTTGAGTACTGTTTGCACTGTCCCGATCACCTCTTTTCTAACATTCTCTTCAGAGCTGCAGTGAAACCAGGAACCACGTGGAGAAGGCACCCACACTGAAAGTGCCTGGAGTGAACATTGGGGCTTCTTCTCAGTGTCTCCGATATAGGGTTTCACTGTCCCGGGAAACTCTCTGCTAACACCCTGCAGAGCGCTGTGCCCAATGTACAGAAACGTCTTGCGGTATCTCCTACAGGGAAAGTGCCAGGAGGGAAAAGTGAGGATTATGTTTAGACTTTCTCGGAACTTCTTCAAATCAACTAGATATCTTTGTGCTGTAAATCTCCCAACAGCCAAATGTAAAAGCAGCAAACATCTCGCTGTATGTCCCACATCCAAAGTGCCAAGAGAGTAATGTAGAGCTTGCTCTCCCTGTCTCTGAGTACTGTTTGCACTGTCCCGATTACCTCTTTGCTAACATTCTCTTCAGAGCTGCAGTGAAACCAGGAACCACGTGGAGAAGGCACCCACACTGAAAGTGCCTGGAGGGAACATTGGGGCTTCTTCTCACTGTCTCTGACATAGGGTTTCACTGTCCCGGGAAACTCTCTGCTAACACCCTGCAGAGCGCTGTGCCCAATATACAGAAACGTCTTGCGGTATCCCCTACAGGGAAAGTGCCAGGAGGGAAAAGTGAGGATTATGCTTAGACTTTCTCGGAACTGCTTCAAATCAACTAGATATCTTTGTGCTGTAAATCTCCCAACAGCCAAATGTAAAAGCAGCAAACATCTCGCTGTATGTCCCACATCCAAAGTGCCAAGAGAGAGCTTGCTCTCCCTGTCTTTTGGGGAGCAATTGGCGCCAAGCAAGGCCCAAAAATGGCCATATTTCTGGAGACTGGTCCCTTTCCCAAAGAGCCAACAGGGAAAACTATGCCTTGTTCTAAAGCTCTTTGGGAACCGCTTGCGTAGCCCCACACACCTGGGGGCTGCAGGCTTTCCTGCTGCCTTCAGCCTCAAAACCACCCTTTCCCACTTGGCCCCGCGCCATGCCCAAAAATGGCCATATGTCTGGAGACTGGTCCCACGCCCAAAGAGCCAGCAGGGAAAACTATGCCTTGTTCTAAAGCTCTTTGGGAACCGCTTGCGTAGTCCCACACACCTGGGGGCTGCAGGCTTTCCTGCTGCCTTCAGCCTCAAAACCACCCTTTCCCACTTGGCGCTGCGCCAGGCCCAAAAATGGCCATATATCTGGAGACTGATCCCACGCCCAAAGAGCCAGCAGGGAAAACTATGCCTTGTTCTAAAGCTCTTTGGGAACCGCTTGCGTAGTCCCACACACCTGGGGGCTGCAGGCTTTCCTGCTGCCTTCAGCCTCAAAACCACCCTTTCCCAAATGGCGCCACGCCAGGCAGAAAAATGGCCATATGTCTGGAGTTTGGTCCCACGCCCAAAGAGCCAGCAGGGAAAACTATGCCTTGTTCTAAAGCTCTTTGGGAACCGCTTGCGTAGCCCCACACACCTGGGGGCTGCAGGCTTTCCTGCTGCCTTCAGCCTCAAAACCACCCTTTCCCACTTGGCCCCGCACCAGGCACAAAAATGGCCATATGTCAGGAGAATGGTCCCACGCCCAAAGAGCCAGCACGGAAAACTATGCCTTGTTCTAAAGCTCTTTGGGAACCGCTTGCGTAGCCCCACAGACCTGGGGGCTGCAGGCTTTCCAGCTGCCTTCAGACTCAAAACCACCCTTTCCCACTTGGCATCGCGCCAGGCCCAAAAATGGCCATATATCTGAAGATTGGTCCCACGCCCAAAGAGCCAGCAGGGAAAACTATGCCTTGTTCTAAAGCTCCTTGGGAATGGCTTGCGTAGCCCCACACACCTGGGGGCTGCAGGCTTTCCTGCTGCCTTCAGCCTCAAAACCACCCTTTCCCACTTGGCGCCGCACCAGGCCCAAAAATGGCCATATTTCTGGAGACTGGTCCCTTTCCCAAAGAGCCAGCAGGGAAAACTATGCCTTGTTCTAAAGCTCTTTGGGAACGGCTTGCGTAGCCCCACACACCTGGGGGCTGCAGGCTTTCCTGCTGCCTTCAGCCTCAAAACCACCCTTTCCCACTTGGCGCCGCGCCATGCCCAAAAATGGCCATATGTCTGAAGTTTGGTCCCACGCCCAAAGAGCCAGCAGGGAAAACTATGCCTTGTTCTAAAGCTCTTTGGGAACCGCTTGCGTAGCCCCACACACCTGGGGGCTGCAGGCTTTCCTGCTGCCTTCAGCCTCAAAACCACCCTTTCCCAAATGGCGCCACGCCAGGCACAAAAATGGCCATATGTCTGGAGGTTGGTCCCACGCCCAAAGAGCCAGCAGGGAAAACTATGCCTTGTTCTAAAGCTCTTTGGGAACGGCTTGCGTAGCCCCACACACCTGGGGGCTGCAGGCTTTCCTGCTGCCTTCAGCCTCAAAAGCACCCTTTCCGACTTGGCGCCGCGCCAGGCCCAAAAATGGCCATATGTCTGGAGACTGGTCCCACGCCCAAAGAGCCAGCAGGGAAAACTATGCCTTGTTCTAAAGCTCTTTGGGAACCGCTTGCATAGCCCCACACACCTGGGGGCTGCAGGCCTTCCAGCTGCCTTCAGCCTCAAAACCACCCTTTCCCACTTGGCATCGCGCCAGGCCCAAAAATGGCCATATATCTGAAGATTGGTCCCACGCCGAAAGAGCCAGCAGGGAAAACTATGCCTTGTTCTAAAGCTCCTTGGGAAACGCTTGCGTAGCCCCACACACCTGGGGGCTGCAGGCTTTCCTGCTCTCTTCAGCCTCAGAAGAACCCTTTCGCACTTGGCGCCGCGCCAGGCCCAAAAATGGCCATATGTCTGAAGATTGGTCCCACGCCCAAAGAGCCAGCAGGGAAAACTATGCCTTGTTCTAAAGCTCTTTGGGAACCGCTTGCGTAGCCCCACACAAACTGGGGGCTGCAGGCTTTTCTCGCGCTTTCAGCCTCAAAACCACACTTTCCCACTTGGCGCTGCGCCAGGCACAAAAATGGCCATATGTGTGGAGATTGGTCCAACGCCCAAAGAGCCAGCAGGGAAAACTATGCCTTGTTCTAAAGCTCTTTGGGAACCGCTTGCGTAGCCCTACAAACGTGGGGGCTGCAGGCTTTCCTGCTGCCTTCAGCCTCAAAACCACACTTTCCCACTTGGCGCTGCGCCAGGCACAAAAATGGCCATATGTCTGGAGGTTGGTCCCACGCCCAAAGAGCCAGCAGGGAAAACTATGCCTTGTTCTAAAGCTCTTTGGGAACCGCTTGCGTAGCCCCACACACCTGGGGGCTGCAGGCTTTCCTGCTGCCTTCAGCCTCAAAACCACCCTTTCCCACTTGGCGCCGCGCCATGCCCAAAAATGGCCATATGTCTGAAGTTTGGTCCCACGCCCAAAGAGCCAGCAGGGAAAACTATGCCTTGTTCTAAAGCTCTTTGGGAACGGCTTGCGTAGCCCCACACACCTGGGGGCTGCAGGCTTTCCTGCTGCCTTCAGCCTCAAAACCACCCTTTCCCACTTGGACCCGCGCCAGGCACAAAAATGGCCATATGTCAGGAGACTGGTCCCACGCCCAAAGAGCCAGCACGGAAAACTATGCCTTGTTCTAAAGCTCTTTGGGAACCGCTTGCGTAGCCGCACACACCTGGGGGCTGCAGGCCTTCCAGCTGCCTTCAGACTCAAAACCACCCTTTCCCACTTGGCATCGCGCCAGGCCCAAAAATGGCCATATATCTGAAGATTGGTCCCACGCCCAAAGAGCCAGCAGGGAAAACTATGCCTTGTTCTAAAGCTCCTTGGGAATGGCTTGCGTAGCCCCACACACCTGGGGGCTGCAGGCTTTCCTGCTCTCTTCAGCCTCAGAAGAACCCTTTCGCACTTGGCGCCGCGCCTGGACCAAAAATGGCCATATGTCTGAAGATTGGTCCCACGCCCAAAGAGCCAGCAGGGAAAACTATGCCTTGTTCTAAAGCTCTTTGGGAACCGCTTGCGTAGCCCCACACACCTGGGGGCTGCAGGCTTTCCTGCTGCCTTCAGCCTCAAAACCACCCTTTACCACTTGGTGCCGCCCCAGGCACAAAAATGGCCATATATCTGGAGACTGGTCCCACGCCCAAAGAGCCAGCAGGGAAAACTATGCCTTGTTCTAAAGCTCTTTGGGAACTGCTTGCGTAGCCCCACACACCTGGGGGCTGCAGGCTTTCCTGCTGCCTTCAGCCTCAAAACCACCCTTTCCCACTTGGCGCCAAGCCAGGCCCAAAAATGGCCATATTTCTGGAGACTGGTCCCTTTCCCAAAGAGCCAGCAGGGAAAACTATGCCTTGTTCTAAAGCTCTTTGGGAATCTCTTGCGTAGCCCCACACACCTGGGGGCTGCAGTCTTTCCTGCTGCCTTCAGCCTCAAAACCACCCTTTCCCACTTGGCGCCGCGCCATGCCCAAAAATGGTCATATGTCTGGAGACTGGTCCCACACCCAAAGAGCCAGCAGGGAAAACAATGCCTTGTTCTAAAGCTCTTTGGGAACCGCTTGCGTAGCCCCACACACCTGGGGGCTGCAGGCTTTCCTGCTGCCTTCAGCCTCAAAACCACCCTTTCCCAAATGGCGCCACGCCAGGCACAAAAATGGCCATATGTCTGGAGGTTGGTCCCACGCCCAAAGAGCCAGCAGGGAAAACTATGCCTTGTTCTAAAGCTCTTTGGGAACGGCTTGCGTAGCCCCACACACCTGGGGGCTGCAGGCTTTCCTGCTGCCTTCAGCCTCAAAAGCACCCTTTCCCACTTGGCGCCGCGCCAGGCCCAAAAATGGCCATATGTCTGGAGACTGGTCCCACGCCCAAAGAGCCAGCAGGGAAAACTATGCCTTGTTCTAAAGCTCTTTGGGAACCGCTTGCATAGCCCCACACACCTGGGGGCTGCAGGCCTTCCAGCTGCCTTCAGCCTCAAAATCACCCTTTCCCACTTGGCATCGCGCCAGGCCCAAAAATGGCCATATATCTGAAGATTGGTCCCACGCCGAAAGAGCCAGCAGGGAAAACTATGCCTTGTTCTAAAGCTCCTTGGGAAACGCTTGCGTAGCCCCACACACCTGGGGGCTGCAGGCTTTCCTGCTCTCTTCAGCCTCAGAAGAACCCTTTCGCACTTGGCGCCGCGCCAGGCCCAAAAATGGCCATATGTCTGAAGATTGGTCCCACGCCCAAAGAGCCAGCAGGGAAAACTATGCCTTGTTCTAAAGCTCTTTGGGAACCGCTTGCGTAGCCCTACAAACGTGGGGGCTGCAGGCTTTCCTGCTGCCTTCAGCCTCAAAACCACACTTTCCCACTTGGCGCTGCGCCAGGCACAAAAATGGCCATATGTGTGGAGATTGGTCCAACGCCCAAAGAGCCAGCAGGGAAAACTATGCCTTGTTCTAAAGCTCTTTGGGAACCGCTTGCGTAGCCCTACAAACGTGGGGGCTGCAGGCTTTCCTGCTGCCTTCAGCCTCAAAACCACACTTTCCCACTTGGCGCTGCGCCAGGCCCAAAAATGGCCATATGTCTGGAGGTTGGTCCCACGCCCAAAGAGCCAGCAGGGAAAACTATGCCTTGTTCTAAAGCTCTTTGGGAACCGCTTGCGTAGCCCCACACACCTGGGGGCTGCAGGCTTTCCTGCTGCCTTCAGCCTCAAAACCACCCTTTTCCACATGGCGTCACGCCAGGCACAAAAATGGCCATATGTCTGGAGGTTGGTCCCACGCCCAAAGAGCCAGCAGGGAAAACTATGCCTTGTTCTAAAGCTCTTTGGGAACCTCTTGCGTAGCCCCACACACCTGGGGGCTGCAGGCTTTCCTGCTGCCTTCAGCCTCAATACCACCCTTTCCCACTTGGCACCGCGCCATGCCCAAAAATGGCCATATGTCAGGAGACTGGTCCCACGCCCAAAGAGCCAGCAGGGAAAACTATGCCTTGTTCTAAAGCTCTTTGGGAACGGATTGCGTAGCCCCACACACCTGGGGGCTGCAGGCTTTCCTGCTGCCTTCAGCCTCAAAACAACCCTTTCCCACTTGGCGCTGCGCCAGGCCCAAAAATGGCCATATATCTGGAGACTGATCCCACGCCCAAAGAGCCAGCAGGGAAAACTATGCCTTGTTCTAAAGCTCTTTGGGAACCGCTTGCGTAGCCCCACACACCTGGGGGCTGCAGTCTTTCCTGCTCTCTTCAGCCTCAAAACCACCCTTTCCCACTTGGCGCCGCACCAGGCCCAAAAATGGCCATATGTCTGGAGATTGGTTCCACGCCCAAAGAGCCAGCAGGGAAAACTATGCCTTGTTCTAAAGCTCTTTGGGAACCTCTTGCGTAGCCCCACACACCTGGGGGCTGCAGGCTTTCCTGCTGCCTTCAGCCTCAAAACCACCCTTTCCCACTTGGCGTCGCGCCAGGCACAAAAATGGCCATATGTCTGGAGACTGGTCCCTTTCCCAAAGAGCCAGCAGGGAAAACTATGCCTTGTTCTAAAGCTCTTTGGGAACCGCTTGCGTGGCCCAAGAGACCTGCGGGCTGCAGGCTTTCCTGCTGCCTTCAGCCTCAAACCCACCTTTCCCACTAGGCGTCACGCCAGGCCCAAAAATGGCCATATGTCTGGAGACTCGTCCCACGCCCAAAGAGCCAGCAGGGAAAACTATGCCTTGTTCTAAAGCTCTTTGGGAACCGCTTGCGTAGCCCCACACACCTGTAGGCTGCACGCTTTCCTGCTGCCTTCAGCCTCAAAACCACCCTTTTCCACATGGCGTCACGCCAGGCACAAAAATGGCCATATGTCTGGAGACTGGTCCCACGCCCAAAGAGCCAGCAGGGAAAACTATGCCTTGTTCTAAAGCTCTTTGGGAACCGCTTGCGTAGCCCCACACACCTGGGGGCTGCAGGCTTTCCTGCTGCCTTCAGCCTCAAAACAACCCTTTTCCACATGGCGTCAGCCAGGCACAAAAATGGCCATATGTCTGGAGACTGATCCCACGCCCAAAGAGCCAGCAGGGAAAACTATGCCTTGTTCTAAAGCTCTTTGGGAACCGCTTGCGTAGCCCCACACAAACTGGGGGCTGCAGGCTTTTCTCGCGCTTTCAGCCTCAAAACCACCCTTTCCCACTTGGCATCGCGCCACGCCCAAAAATGGCCATATGTCTGGAGTTTGGTCCCACGCCCAAAGAGCCAGCAGGGAAAACTATGCCTTGTTCTAAAGCTCTTTGGGAACCTCTTGCGTAGCCCCACACACCTGGGGGCTGCAGGCTTTCCTGCTCTCTTCAGCCTCAAAAGAACCCTTTCCCACTTGGCGCCGCACCAGGCCCAAAAATGGCCATATGTCTGGAGATTGGTTCCACGCCCAAAGAGCCAGCAGGGAAAACTATGCCTTGTTCTAAAGCTCTTTGGGAACCGCTTGCGTAGCCCCACACACCTGGGGGCTGCAGGCTTTCCTGCTGCCTTCAGCCTCAAAACCACCCTTTCCCACTTGGCGTCGCGCCAGGCACAAAAATGGCCATATGTCTGGAGACTGGTCCCTTTCCCAAAGAGCCAGCAGGGAAAACTATGCCTTGTTCTAAAGCTCTTTGGGAACCGCTTGCGTGGCCCAACAGACCTGCGGGCTGCAGGCTTTCCTGCTGCCTTCAGCCTCAAACCCACCTTTCCCACTAGGCGTCACGCCAGGCCCAAAAATGGCCATATGTCTGGAGACTGGTCCCACGCCCAAAGAGCCAGCAGGGAAAACTATGCCTTGTTCTAAAGCTCTTTGGGAACCGCTTGCGTAGCCCCACACACCTGGGGGCTGCAGGCTTTCCTGCTGCCTTCAACCTCAAAAGCAACCTTTTCCACATGGCGTCACGCCAGGCCCAAAAATGGCCATATGTCTGGAGACTGGTCCCACGCACAAAGAGCCAGCAGGGAAAATTATGCCTTGTTCTAAAGCTCTTTGGGAACCGCTTGCGTAGCCCCACACAAACTGGGGGCTGCAGGCTTTCCTGCTCTCTTCAGCCTCAAAACCACCCTTTCCCACTTGGCCCCGCGCCAGGCACAAAAATGGCCATATTTCTGGAGACTGGTCCCACGCCCAAAGAGCCAGCAGGGAAAACTATGCCTTGTTCTAAAGCTCTTTGGGAACCGCTTGCGTAGCCCCACACACCTGGGGGCTGCAGGCTTTCCTGCTGCCTTCAGCCTCAAAACCACCCTTTCCCACTTGGCCCCGCGCCAGGCACAAAAATGGCCATATATCTGGAGACTGGTCCCACGCCCAAAGAGCCAGCAGGGAAAACTATGCCTTGTTCTAAAGCTCTTTGGGAACCGCTTGCGTAGCCCCACACACCTGGGGGCTGCAGGCTTTCCTGCTGCCTTCAGACTCAAAACAACCCTTTCCCACTTGGCCCCGAGCCAGGCACAAAAATGGCCATATATCTGGAGACTGGTCCCACGCCCAAAGAGCCAGCAGGGAAAACTATGCCTTGTTCTAAAGCTCTTTGGGAACCGCTTGCGTGGCCCCACAGACCTGGGGGCTGCCGGCTTTCCTGCTGCCTTCAACCTCAGAAGCACCCTTTTCCACATGGCGTCACGCCAGACACAAAAATGGCCATATATCTGGAGACTGTTCCCACGCCCAAAGAGCCAGCAGGGAAAACTATGCCTTGTTCTAAAGCTCTTTGGGAACCACTTGCGTAGCCCCACAGACATGGGGGCTGCAGGCTTTCCTGCTGCCTTCAGCCTCAAAACCACCCTTTTCGACATGGCGTCACGCCAGACACAAAAATGGCCATATGTCTGGAGACTCGTCCCACGCCCAAAGAGCCAGCAGGGAAAACTATGCCTTGTTCTAAAGCTCTTTGGGAACCGCTTGCGTAGCCCCACACACCTGGGGGCTGCAGGCTTTCATGCTGCCTTCAGCCTCAAAAGAAACCTTTCGCAATTGGCGCCGCGCCAGGCCCAAAAATGGCCATATGTCTGAAGATTGGTCCCACGCCCAAAGAGCCAGCAGGGAAAACTATGCCTTGTTCTAAAGCTCTTTGGGAACCGCTTGCGTGGCCCCACACACCTGGGGGCTGCAGGCTTTCCTGCTGCCTTCAGCCTCAAAACCACCCTTTCCCACATGACGTCATGCCAGGCAGAAAAATGGCCATATGTCTGGAGGTTGGTCCCACGCCCAAAGAGCCAGCAGGGAAAACTATGCCTTGTTCTAAAGCTCTTTGGGAACCGCTTGCGTAGCCCAACACACCTGGGGGCTGCAGGCTTTTCTGCTGCCTTCAGTCTCAAAACAACCCTTTTCCACATGGCGTCACGCCAGGCACAAAAATGGCCATATGTCTGGAGACTGGTCCCACGCCCAAAGAGCCAGCAGGGAAAACTATGCCTTGTTCTAAAGCTCTTTGGGAACCGCTTGCGTAGCCCCACACACCTGGGGGCTGCAGGCTTTCCTGCTCTCTTCAGCCTCAAAACCACCCTTTCCCACTTGGCCCCGCGCCAGGCCGAAAAATGGCCATATATCTGGAGACTGGTCCCACGTCCAAAGAGCCAGCAGGGAAAACTATGCCTTGTTCTAAAGCTCTTTGGGAACCGCTTGCGTAGCCCCACACACCTGGGGGCTGCAGGCTTTCCTGCTGCCTTCAGCCTCAAAACCACCCTTTCCCACTTGGCGTCGCGCCAGGCACAAAAATGGCCATATTTCTGGAGACTGGTCCCTTTCCCAAAGAGCCAGCAGGGAAAACTATGCCTTGTTCTAAAGCTCTTTGGGAACCGCTTGCGTGGCCCAACAGACCTGCGGGCTGCAGGCTTTCCTGCTGCCTTCAGCCTCAAAACCACCCTTTCCCACTTGGCGTCACGCCAGGCACAAAAATGGCCATATGTCTGGAGGTTGGTCCCACGCCCAAAGAGCCAGCAGGGAAAACTATGCCTTGTTCTAAAGCTCTTTGGGAACCGCTTGCGTAGCCCCACACACCTGGGAGCTGCACGCTTTCCTGCTGCCTTCAACCTCAGAAGCACCCTTTTCCACACGGCGTCACGCCAGACACAAAAATGGCCATATGTCTGGAGACTGGTCCCACGCCCAAAGAGCCAGCAGGGAAAACTATGCCTTGTTTTAAAGCTCTTTGGGAACCGCTTGCGTAGCCCCACACACCTGGGGGCTGCAGGCTTTCCTGCTGCCTTCAGCCTCAAAACCACCCTTTCCCACTTGGCCCCGCACCAGGCCCAAAAATGGCCATATGTCTGGAGACTGGTCCCACGCCCAAAGAGCCAGCAGGGAAAACTATGCCTTGTTCTAAAGCTCTTTGGGAACCGCTTGCGTAGCCCCACACACCTGTAGGCTGCACGCTTTCCTGCTGCTTTCAGTCTCAAAACCACCCTTTTCCACATGGCGTCACGCCAGGCACAAAAATGGCCATATATCTGGAGGTTGGTCCCACGCCCAAAGAGCCAGCAGGGAAAACTATGCCTTGTTCTAAAGCTCTTTGGGAACCGCTTGCGTAGCCCCTCACACCTGGGGGCTGCAGGCTTTCCTGCTGCCTTCAGCCTCAAAATAACCCTTTTCCACATGGCGTCAGCCAGGCACAAAAATGGCCATATGTCTGGAGGTTGGTCCCACGCCCAAAGAGCCAGCAGGGAAAACTATGCCTTGTTCTAAAGCTATTTGGGAACCGCTTGCGTAGCCCCACAGAAACGGGGGGCTGCAGGCTTTTCTCGCGCTTTCAGCCTCAAAACCACCCTTTCCCACTTGGCATCGCGCCAGGCCCAAAAATGGCCATATATCTGGAGTTTGGTCCCACGCCCAAAGAGCCAGCAGGGAAAACTATGCCTTGTTCTAAAGCTCTTTGGGAACCGTTTGCGTGGCCCCACACACCTGGGGGCTGCAGGCTTTCCTGCTGCCTTCAGCCTCAAAATAACCCTTTTCCACATGGCGTCAGCCAGGCACAAAAATGGCCATATGTCTGGAGGTTGGTCCCACGCCCAAAGAGCCAGCAGGGAAAACTATGCCTTGTTCTAAAGCTCCTTGGGAATGGCTTGCGTAGCCCCACACACCTGGGGGCTGCAGGCTTTCCTGCTCTCTTCAGCCTCAGAAGAACCCTTTCGCACTTGGCGCCGCGCCTGGACCAAAAATGGCCATATGTCTGAAGATTGGTCCCACGCCCAAAGAGCCAGCAGGGAAAACTATGCCTTGTTCTAAAGCTCTTTGGGAACCGCTTGCGTAGCCCCACACACCTGGGGGCTGCAGGCTTTCCTGCTGCCTTCAGCCTCAAAACCACCCTTTACCACTTGGTGCCGCCCCAGGCACAAAAATGGCCATATATCTGGAGACTGGTCCCACGCCCAAAGAGCCAGCAGGGAAAACTATGCCTTGTTCTAAAGCTCTTTGGGAACTGCTTGCGTAGCCCCACACACCTGGGGGCTGCAGGCTTTCCTGCTGCCTTCAGCCTCAAAACCACCCTTTCCCACTTGGCGCCAAGCCAGGCCCAAAAATGGCCATATTTCTGGAGACTGGTCCCACGCCCAAAGAGCCAGCAGGGAAAACTATGCCTTGTTCTAAAGCTCTTTGGGAATCTCTTGCGTAGCCCCACACACCTGGGGGCTGCAGTCTTTCCTGCTGCCTTCAGCCTCAAAACCACCCTTTCCCACTTGGCGCCGCGCCATGCCCAAAAATGGTCATATGTCTGGAGACTGGTCCCACACCCAAAGAGCCAGCAGGGAAAACAATGCCTTGTTCTAAAGCTCTTTGGGAACCGCTTGCGTAGCCCCACACACCTGGGGGCTGCAGGCTTTCCTGCTGCCTTCAGCCTCAAAACCACCCTTTCCCAAATGGCGCCACGCCAGGCACAAAAATGGCCATATGTCTGGAGGTTGGTCCCACGCCCAAAGAGCCAGCAGGGAAAACTATGCCTTGTTCTAAAGCTCTTTGGGAACGGCTTGCGTAGCCCCACACACCTGGGGGCTGCAGGCTTTCCTGCTGCCTTCAGCCTCAAAAGCACCCTTTCCCACTTGGCGCCGCGCCAGGCCCAAAAATGGCCATATGTCTGGAGACTGGTCCCACGCCCAAAGAGCCAGCAGGGAAAACTATGCCTTGTTCTAAAGCTCTTTGGGAACCGCTTGCATAGCCCCACACACCTGGGGGCTGCAGGCCTTCCAGCTGCCTTCAGCCTCAAAACCACCCTTTCCCACTTGGCATCGCGCCAGGCCCAAAAATGGCCATATATCTGAAGATTGGTCCCACGCCGAAAGAGCCAGCAGGGAAAACTATGCCTTGTTCTAAAGCTCCTTGGGAAACGCTTGCGTAGCCCCACACACCTGGGGGCTGCAGGCTTTCCTGCTCTCTTCAGCCTCAGAAGAACCCTTTCGCACTTGGCGCCGCGCCAGGCCCAAAAATGGCCATATGTCTGAAGATTGGTCCCACGCCCAAAGAGCCAGCAGGGAAAACTATGCCTTGTTCTAAAGCTCTTTGGGAACCGCTTGCGTAGCCCCACACAAACTGGGGGCTGCAGGCTTTTCTCGCGCTTTCAGCCTCAAAACCACACTTTCCCACTTGGCGCTGCGCCAGGCACAAAAATGGCCATATGTGTGGAGATTGGTCCAACGCCCAAAGAGCCAGCAGGGAAAACTATGCCTTGTTCTAAAGCTCTTTGGGAACCGCTTGCGTAGCCCTACAAACGTGGGGGCTGCAGGCTTTCCTGCTGCCTTCAGCCTCAAAACCACACTTTCCCACTTGGCGCTGCGCCAGGCCCAAAAATGGCCATATGTCTGGAGGTTGGTCCCACGCCCAAAGAGCCAGCAGGGAAAACTATGCCTTGTTCTAAAGCTCTTTGGGAACCGCTTGCGTAGCCCCACACACCTGGGGGCTGCAGGCTTTCCTGCTGCCTTCAGCCTCAAAACCACCCTTTTCCACATGGCGTCACGCCAGGCACAAAAATGGCCATATGTCTGGAGGTTGGTCCCACGCCCAAAGAGCCAGCAGGGAAAACTATGCCTTGTTCTAAAGCTCTTTGGGAACCTCTTGCGTAGCCCCACACACCTGGGGGCTGCAGGCTTTCCTGCTGCCTTCAGCCTCAATACCACCCTTTCCCACTTGGCACCGCGCCATGCCCAAAAATGGCCATATGTCAGGAGACTGGTCCCACGCCCAAAGAGCCAGCAGGGAAAACTATGCCTTGTTCTAAAGCTCTTTGGGAACCGCTTGCGTAGCCCAACACACCTGGGGGCTGCAGGCTTTCCTGCTGCCTTCAACCTCAGAAGCACCATTTTCCACATGGCGTCACGCCAGGCACAAAAATGGCCATATGTCTGGAGAATGGTCCCTTTCACAAAGAGCCAGCAGGGAAAACTATGCCTTGTTCTAAAGCTCTTTGCTAATCGCTTGCGTAGCCCCACACACCTGGGGGCTGCAGGCTTTCATGCTGCCTTCAGCCTCAAAACCACCCTTTCCCACATGGCGCCAAGCCTGGCCCAAAAATGGCCATATGTGTGGAGACTGGTCCCACGCCCAAAGAGCCAGCAGGGAAAACTATGCCTTGTTCTAAAGCTCTTTGGGAACCGCTTGCGTAGCCCCACAGACTGGTGGGCTGCAGGCTTTCCTGCTGCCTTCAGCCTCAAAACCACCCTTTTCCACATGGCGTCACGCCAGGCACAAAAATGGCCATATGTCTGGAGGTTGGTCCCACGCCCAAAGAGCCAGCAGGGAAAACTATGCCTTGTTCTAAAGCTCTTTGGGAACCGCTTGCGTAGCCCCACACACCTGGGGGCTGCAGGCTTTCCTGCTGCCTTCAGCCTCAAAACAACCCTTTCCCACTTGGCGCTGCGCCAGGTGCAAAAATGGCCATATATCTGGAGACTGGTCCCACGCCCAAAGAGCCAGCAGGGAAAACTATGCCTTGTTCTAAAGCTCTTTGGGAACCGCTTGCGTAGCCCCACACACCTGGGGGCTGCAGGCTTTCCTGCTGCCTTCAGCCTCAAAACAACCCTTTCCCACTTGGCCCCGCGCCAGGCCCAAAAATGGCCATATGTCTGGAGACTGATCCCACGCCCAAAGAGCCAGCAGGGAAAACTATGCCTTGTTCTAAAGCTCTTTGGGAACGGATTGCGTAGCCCCACACACCTGGGGGCTGCAGGCTTTCCTGCTGCCTTCAGCCTCAAAACAACCCTTTCCCACTTGGCGCTGCGCCAGGCCCAAAAATGGCCATATATCTGGAGACTGATCCCACGCCCAAAGAGCCAGCAGGGAAAACTATGCCTTGTTCTAAAGCTCTTTGGGAACCGCTTGCGTAGCCCCACACACCTGGGGGCTGCAGTCTTTCCTGCTCTCTTCAGCCTCAAAACCACCCTTTCCCACTTGGCGCCGCACCAGGCCCAAAAATGGCCATATGTCTGGAGATTGGTTCCACGCCCAAAGAGCCAGCAGGGAAAACTATGCCTTGTTCTAAAGCTCTTTGGGAACCTCTTGCGTAGCCCCACACACCTGGGGGCTGCAGGCTTTCCTGCTGCCTTCAGCCTCAAAACCACCCTTTCCCACTTGGCGTCGCGCCAGGCACAAAAATGGCCATATGTCTGGAGACTGGTCCCTTTCCCAAAGAGCCAGCAGGGAAAACTATGCCTTGTTCTAAAGCTCTTTGGGAACCGCTTGCGTGGCCCAAGAGACCTGCGGGCTGCAGGCTTTCCTGCTGCCTTCAGCCTCAAACCCACCTTTCCCACTAGGCGTCACGCCAGGCCCAAAAATGGCCATATGTCTGGAGACTCGTCCCACGCCCAAAGAGCCAGCAGGGAAAACTATGCCTTGTTCTAAAGCTCTTTGGGAACCGCTTGCGTAGCCCCACACACCTGTAGGCTGCACGCTTTCCTGCTGCCTTCAGCCTCAAAACCACCCTTTTCCACATGGCGTCACGCCAGGCACAAAAATGGCCATATGTCTGGAGACTGGTCCCACGCCCAAAGAGCCAGCAGGGAAAACTATGCCTTGTTCTAAAGCTCTTTGGGAACCGCTTGCGTAGCCCCACACACCTGGGGGCTGCAGGCTTTCCTGCTGCCTTCAGCCTCAAAACAACCCTTTTCCACATGGCGTCAGCCAGGCACAAAAATGGCCATATGTCTGGAGACTGATCCCACGCCCAAAGAGCCAGCAGGGAAAACTATGCCTTGTTCTAAAGCTCTTTGGGAACCGCTTGCGTAGCCCCACACAAACTGGGGGCTGCAGGCTTTTCTCGCGCTTTCAGCCTCAAAACCACCCTTTCCCACTTGGCATCGCGCCACGCCCAAAAATGGCCATATGTCTGGAGTTTGGTCCCACGCCCAAAGAGCCAGCAGGGAAAACTATGCCTTGTTCTAAAGCTCTTTGGGAACCTCTTGCGTAGCCCCACACACCTGGGGGCTGCAGGCTTTCCTGCTCTCTTCAGCCTCAAAAGAACCCTTTCCCACTTGGCGCCGCACCAGGCCCAAAAATGGCCATATGTCTGGAGATTGGTTCCACGCCCAAAGAGCCAGCAGGGAAAACTATGCCTTGTTCTAAAGCTCTTTGGGAACCGCTTGCGTAGCCCCACACACCTGGGGGCTGCAGGCTTTCCTGCTGCCTTCAGCCTCAAAACCACCCTTTCCCACTTGGCGTCGCGCCAGGCACAAAAATGGCCATATGTCTGGAGACTGGTCCCTTTCCCAAAGAGCCAGCAGGGAAAACTATGCCTTGTTCTAAAGCTCTTTGGGAACCGCTTGCGTGGCCCAACAGACCTGCGGGCTGCAGGCTTTCCTGCTGCCTTCAGCCTCAAACCCACCTTTCCCACTAGGCGTCACGCCAGGCCCAAAAATGGCCATATGTCTGGAGACTCGTCCCACGCCCAAAGAGCCAGCAGGGAAAACTATGCCTTGTTCTAAAGCTCTTTGGGAACCGCTTGCGTAGCCCCACACACCTGTAGGCTGCACGCTTTCCTGCTGCCTTCAGCCTCAAAACCACCCTTTTCCACATGGCGTCACGCCAGGCACAAAAATGGCCATATGTCTGGAGACTGGTCCCACGCCCAAAGAGCCAGCAGGGAAAACTATGCCTTGTTCTAAAGCTCTTTGGGAACCGCTTGCGTAGCCCCACACACCTGGGGGCTGCAGGCTTTCCTGCTGCCTTCAGCCTCAAAACAACCCTTTTCCACATGGCGTCAGCCAGGCACAAAAATGGCCATATGTCTGGAGACTGATCCCACGCCCAAAGAGCCAGCAGGGAAAACTATGCCTTGTTCTAAAGCTCTTTGGGAACCGCTTGCGTAGCCCCACACAAACTGGGGGCTGCAGGCTTTTCTCGCGCTTTCAGCCTCAAAACCACCCTTTCCCACTTGGCATCGCGCCAGGCCCAAAAATGGCCATATGTCTGGAGTTTGGTCCCACGCCCAAAGAGCCAGCAGGGAAAACTATGCCTTGTTCTAAAGCTCTTTGGGAACCTCTTGCGTAGCCCCACACACCTGGGGGCTGCAGGCTTTCCTGCTCTCTTCAGCCTCAAAAGAACCCTTTCCCACTTGGCTCCGCGCCAGGCACAAAAATGGCCATATGTCTGGAGACTGGTCCCACGCCCAAAGAGCCAGCAGGGAAAACTATGCCTTGTTCTAAAGCTCTTTGGGAACCGCTTGCGTAGCCCCACACACCTGGGGGCTGCAGGCTTTCCTGCTGCCTTCAACCTCAAAAGCACCCTTTTCCACATGGCGTCACGCCAGGCCCAAAAATGGCCATATGTCTGGAGACTGGTCCCACGCACAAAGAGCCAGCAGGGAAAATTATGCCTTGTTCTAAAGCTCTTTGGGAACCGCTTGCGTAGCCCCACACAAACTGGGGGCTGCAGGCTTTCCTGCTCTCTTCAGCCTCAAAACCACCCTTTCCCACTTGGCCCCGCGCCAGGCACAAAAATGGCCATATTTCTGGAGACTGGTCCCACGCCCAAAGAGCCAGCAGGGAAAACTATGCCTTGTTCTAAAGCTCTTTGGGAACCGCTTGCGTAGCCCCACACACCTGGGGGCTGCAGGCTTTCCTGCTGCCTTCAGCCTCAAAACCACCCTTTCCCACTTGGCCCCGCGCCAGGCACAAAAATGGCCATATATCTGGAGACTGGTCCCACGCCCAAAGAGCCAGCAGGGAAAACTATGCCTTGTTCTAAAGCTCTTTGGGAACCGCTTGCGTAGCCCCACACACCTGGGGGCTGCAGGCTTTCCTGCTGCCTTCAGACTCAAAACAACCCTTTCCCACTTGGCCCCGAGCCAGGCACAAAAATGGCCATATATCTGGAGACTGGTCCCACGCCCAAAGAGCCAGCAGGGAAAACTATGCCTTGTTCTAAAGCTCTTTGGGAACCGCTTGCGTGGCCCCACAGACCTGGGGGCTGCCGGCTTTCCTGCTGCCTTCAACCTCAGAAGCACCCTTTTCCACATGGCGTCACGCCAGACACAAAAATGGCCATATATCTGGAGACTGTTCCCACGCCCAAAGAGCCAGCAGGGAAAACTATGCCTTGTTCTAAAGCTCTTTGGGAACCACTTGCGTAGCCCCACAGACATGGGGGCTGCAGGCTTTCCTGCTGCCTTCAGCCTCAAAACCACCCTTTTCGACATGGCGTCACGCCAGACACAAAAATGGCCATATGTCTGGAGACTCGTCCCACGCCCAAAGAGCCAGCAGGGAAAACTATGCCTTGTTCTAAAGCTCTTTGGGAACCGCTTGCGTAGCCCCACACACCTGGGGGCTGCAGGCTTTCATGCTGCCTTCAGCCTCAAAACCACCCTTTCCCACATGACGTCATGCCAGGCAGAAAAATGGCCATATGTCTGAAGATTGGTCCCACGCCCAAAGAGCCAGCAGGGAAAACTATGCCTTGTTCTAAAGCTCTTTGGGAACCGCTTGCGTAGCCCAACACACCTGGGGGCTGCAGGCTTTTCTGCTGCCTTCAGTCTCAAAACAACCCTTTTCCACATGGCGTCACGCCAGGCACAAAAATGGCCATATGTCTGGAGACTGGTCCCACGCCCAAAGAGCCAGCAGGGAAAACTATGCCTTGTTCTAAAGCTCTTTGGGAACCGCTTGCGTAGCCCCACACACCTGGGGGCTGCAGGCTTTCCTGCTCTCTTCAGCCTCAAAACCACCCTTTCCCACTTGGCCCCGCGCCAGGCCGAAAAATGGCCATATATCTGGAGACTGGTCCCACGTCCAAAGAGCCAGCAGGGAAAACTATGCCTTGTACTAAAGCTCTTTGGGAACCGCTTGCGTAGCCCCACACACCTGGGGGCTGCAGGCTTTCCTGCTGCCTTCAGCCTCAAAACCACCCTTTCCCACTTGGCGTCGCGCCAGGCACAAAAATGGCCATATTTCTGGAGACTGGTCCCTTTCCCAAAGAGCCAGCAGGGAAAACTATGCCTTGTTCTAAAGCTCTTTGGGAACCGCTTGCGTGGCCCAACAGACCTGCGGGCTGCAGGCTTTCCTGCTGCCTTCAGCCTCAAAACCACCCTTTCCCACTTGGCGTCACGCCAGGCACAAAAATGGCCATATGTCTGGAGGTTGGTCCCACGCCCAAAGAGCCAGCAGGGAAAACTATGCCTTGTTCTAAAGCTCTTTGGGAACCGCTTGCGTAGCCCCACACACCTGGGAGCTGCACGCTTTCCTGCTGCCTTCAACCTCAGAAGCACCCTTTTCCACACGGCGTCACGCCAGACACAAAAATGGCCATATGTCTGGAGACTGGTCCCACGCCCAAAGAGCCAGCAGGGAAAACTATGCCTTGTTTTAAAGCTCTTTGGGAACCGCTTGCGTATCCCCACACACCTGGGGGCTGCAGGCTTTCCTGCTGCCTTCAGCCTCAAAACCACCCTTTCCCACTTGGCCCCGCGCCAGGCCCAAAAATGGCCATATGTCTGGAGACTGGTCCCACGCCCAAAGAGCCAGCAGGGAAAACTATGCCTTGTTCTAAAGCTCTTTGGGAACCGCTTGCGTAGCCCCACACACCTGTAGGCTGCACGCTTTCCTGCTGCTTTCAGTCTCAAAACCACCCTTTTCCACATGGCGTCACGCCAGGCACAAAAATGGCCATATATCTGGAGGTTGGTCCCACGCCCAAAGAGCCAGCAGGGAAAACTATGCCTTGTTCTAAAGCTCTTTGGGAATCGCTTGCGTAGCCCCTCACACCTGGGGGCTGCAGGCTTTCCTGCTGCCTTCAGCCTCAAAATAACCCTTTTCCACATGGCGTCAGCCAGGCACAAAAATGGCCATATGTCTGGAGGTTGGTCCCACGCCCAAAGAGCCAGCAGGGAAAACTATGCCTTGTTCTAAAGCTATTTGGGAACCGCTTGCGTAGCCCCACAGAAACGGGGGGCTGCAGGCTTTTCTCGCGCTTTCAGCCTCAAAACCACCCTTTCCCACTTGGCATCGCGCCAGGCCCAAAAATGGCCATATATCTGGAGTTTGGTCCCACGCCCAAAGAGCCAGCAGGGAAAACTATGCCTTGTTCTAAAGCTCTTTGGGAACCGTTTGCGTGGCCCCACACACCTGGGGGCTGCAGGCTTTCCTGCTGCCTTCAGCCTCAAAACCACCCTTTCCCACATGACGTCATGCCAGGCACAAAAATGGCCATATGTCTGGAGGTTGGTCCCACGCCCAAAGAGCCAGCAGGGAAAACTATGCCTTGTTCTAAAGCTCTTTGGGAACCGCTTGCGTAGCCCAACACACCTGGGGGCTGCAGGCTTTCCTGCTGCCTTCAGCCTCGAAACCACCCTTTTCCACATGGCGTCACGCCAGGCACAAAAATGGCCATATGTCTGGAGACTGGTCCCACGCCCAAAGAGCCAGTAGGGAAAACTATGCCTTGTTCTAAAGCTCTTTGGGAACCGCTTGCGTAGCCCCACACACCTGGGGGCTGCAGGCTTTCCTGCTGCCTTCAGACAAAAAACGTCCCTTTCCCACTTGGCCCCGCCAGGCACAAAAATAGCCATATGTCTGGAGACTCGTCCCTTTCCCAAAGAGCCAGCAGGGAAAACTATGCCTTGTTCTAAAGCTCTTTGGGAACCGCTTGCGTAGCCCCACACACCTGGGGGCTGCAGGCTTTCCTGCTGCCTTCAGCCTCAAAACCACCCTTTCCCACTTGGCGTCACGCCAGGCACAAAAATGGCCATATGTCTGGAGGTTGGTCCCACGCCCAAAGAGCCAGCAGGGAAAACTATGCCTTGCTCTAAAGCTCTTTGGGAACCGTTTGCGTAGCCCCACACACCTGGGGGCTGCAGGCTTTCCTGCTCTCTTCAGCCTCAAAAGCACCCTTTCCCACTTGGCGCCGCGCCAGGACCAAAAATGGCCATATGTCTGGAGACTGGTCCCACGCCCAAAGAGCCAGCAGGGAAAACTATGCCTTGTTCTAAAGCTCTTTGGGAACCGCTTGCGTAGGCCCACACACCTGGGGGCTGCAGGCTTTCCTGCTGCCTTCAGCCTCAAAACCACCCTTTCCCACATGGCGTCACGCCAGTCACAAAAATGGCCATATGTCTGGAGACTGGTCCCACGCCCAAAGAGCCAGCAGGGAAAACTATGCCTTGTTCTAAAGCTCTTTGGGAACCGCTTGCGTAGCCCCACACACCTGGGGGCTGCAGGCTTTCCTGCTGCCTTCAGCCTCAAAACCACCCTTTCCCACTTGGCGTCACGCCAGGCACAAAAATGGCCATATGTCTGGAGGTTGGTCCCACGCCCAAAGAGCCAGCAGGGAAAACTATGCCTTGTTCTAAAGCTCTTTGGGAACCTCTTGCGTAGCCCCACACACCTGGGGGCTGCAGGCTTTCCTGCTGCCTTCAGCCTCAAAACCACCCTTTCCCACATGGCGTCACGCCAGGCCCAAAAATGGCCATATATCTGGAGACTGGTCCCACGCCCAAAGAGCCAGCAGGGAAAACTATGCCTTGTTCTAAAGCTCTTTGGGAACCGCTTGCGTAGCCCCACACACCTGGGGGCTGCAGGCTTTCCTGCTGCCTTCAGCCTCAAAACCACCCTTTCCCTCTTGGCGCTGCGCCAGGCCCAAAAATGGCCATATATCTGGAGACTGATCCCACGCCCAAAGAGCCAGCAGGGAAAACTATGCCTTGTTCTAAAGCTCTTTGGGAAACGCTTGCGTAGCCCCACACACCTGGGGGCTGCAGGCTTTCCTGCTGCCTTCAGCCTCAAAACCACCCTTTCCCACATGGCGTCACGCCAGGCCCAAAAATGGCCATATATCTGGAGACTGGTCCCACGCCCAAAGAGCCAGCAGGGAAAACTATGCGTTGTTCTAAAGCTCTTTGGGAACGGCTTGCGTAGCCCCACACACCTGGGGGCTGCAGGCTTTCCTGCTCTCTTCAGCATCAGAAGAACCCTTTCGCACTTGACGCTGCGCCAGGCCCAAAAATGGCCATATCTCTGGAGACTGGTCCCACGCCCAAAGAGCCAGCAGGGAAAACTATGCCTTGTTCTAAAGCTCTTTGGGAACCGCTTGCGTAGCCCCACACACCTGGGGGCTGCAGGCTTTCCTGCTGCCTTCAGCCTCAAAAACACCCTTTCCCACTTGGCCCCGAGCCAGGCACAAAAATGGCCATATCTCTGGAGACCTGTCCCACGCCTAAAGAGCCAGCAGGGAAAACTATGCCTTGTTCTAAAGCTCTTTGGGAACCGCTTGCGTAGCCCCACACACCTGGGGGCTGCAGGCTTTCCTGCTGCCTTCAGACTCAAAACCACCCTTTCCCACTTGGCGCTGCGCCATGCACAAAAATGGCCATATGTCTGGAGGTTGGTCCCACGCCCAAAGAGCCAGCAGGGAAAACTATGCCTTGTTCTAAAGCTCTTTGGGAACCGCTTGCGTAGCCCCACACACCTGGGGGCTGCAGGCTTTCCTGCTGCCTTCAGCCTCAAAAACACCCTTTCCCACTTGGCCCCGAGCCAGGCACAAAAATGGCCATATGTCTGGAGACTGGTCCCACGCCCAAAGAGCCAGCAGGGAAAACTATGCCTTGTTCTAAAGCTCTTTGGGAACGGCTTGCGTAGCCCCACACACCTGGGGGCTGCAGGCTTTCCTGCTGCCTTCAGCCTCAAAACCACCCTTTCCCAAATGGCGCCACGCCAGGCCCCAAAATGGCCATATGTCTGGAGTTTGGTCCCACGCCCAAAGAGCCAGCAGGGAAAACTATGCCTTGTTCTAAAGCTCTTTGGGAACCTCTTGCGTAGCCCCACACACCTGGGGGCTGCAGGCTTTCCTGAGCCTTCAGCCTCAAAACCACCCTTTCCCACTTGGCCCCGCGCCAGGCACAAAAATGGCCATATGTCTGGAGACTGGTCCCACGCCCAAAGAGCCAGCAGGGAAAACTATGCCTTGTTCTAAGGCGCTTTGGGAACCGCTTGCGTAGCCCCACACAAACTGGGGCGGGCAGGCTTTTCTCGCGCTTTCAGCCTCAAAACCACCCTTTCCCACATGGCGCCATGCCAGGCCCAAAAATGGCCATATGTCTGGAGGTTGGTCCCACGCCCAAAGAGCCAGCAGGGAAAACTATGCCTTGTTCTAAAGCTCTTTGGGAACTGCTTGCGTAGCCCCACACACCTGGGGGCTGCAGGCTTTCCTGCTGCCTTCAGCCTCAGAAGAATCCTTTTGCACTTGGAGCCGCGCCAGGACCAAAAATGGCCATATGTCTGGAGACTGGTCCCACGCCCAAAGAGCCAGCAGGGAAAACTATGCCTTGTTCTAAAGCTCTTTGGGAACCGCTTGCGTAGCCCCACACACCTGGGGGCTGCAGGCTTTCCTGCTGCCTTCAGACTCAAAACCACCCTTTCCCACTTGGCATCGCGCCAGGCCCAAAAATGGCCATATGTCTGGAGACTGGTCCCACGCCCAAAGAGCCAGCAGGGAAAACTATGCCTTGTTCTAAAGCTCTTTGGGAACCGCTTGCGTAGCCCCACAGACCTGGGGGCTGCAGGCTTTCCTGCTGCCTTCAGACTCAAAACCACCCTTTCCCACTTGGCCCCGCGCCAGGCCCAAAAATGGCCATATATCTGGAGAATGATCCCACGCCCATTGAGCCAGCAGAGAAAACTATGCCTTGTTCTAAAGCTCTTTGGGAACCTCTTGCGTAGGCCCACACACCTGGGGGCTGCAGGCTTTCCTGCTCTCTTCAGCCTCAAAACCACCCTTTCCCACTTGGCCCCGCGCCAGGCACAAAAATGGCCATATGTCTGGAGACTGGTCCCACGCCCAAAGAGCCAGCAGGGAAAACTATGCCTTGTTCTAAGGCTCTTTGGGAACCGCTTGCGTAGCCCCACACAAACTGGGGGCTGCAGGCTTTTCTCACGCTTTCAGCCTCAAAACCACCCTTTCCCACTTGGCGCCGCGCCAGGCCCAAAAAAGGCCATATGTCTGGAGGTTGGTCCCACGCCCAAATAGCCAGCAGGGAAAACTATGCCTTGTTCTAAAGCTCTTTGGGAACCGCTTGCGTAGCCCCACACACCTGGGGGCTGCAGGCTTTCCTGCTCTCTTCAGCCTCAGAAGAACCCTTTCGCACTTGGCTCCGCGCCAGGCCCAAAAATGGCCATATGTCTGAAGATTGGTCCCACGCCCAAAGAGCCAGCAGGGAAAACTATGCCTTGTTCTAAAGCTCTTTGGGAACCTCTTGCGTAGCCCCACACACCTGGGGGCTGCAGGCTTTCCTGCTGCCTTCAGCCTCAAAACAACCCTTTCCCACTTGGCGCTGCGCCAGGCCCAAAAATGGCCATATATCTGGAGACTGGTCCCACGCCCAAAGAGCCAGCAGGGAAAACTATGCCTTGTTCTAAAGCTCTTTGGGAACGGCTTGCGTAGCCCCACAAACCTGGGGGCTGCAGGCTTTCCTGCTGCCTTCAGAATCAAAACCACCCTTTCCCACTTGGCATCGCGCCAGGCCCAAAAATGGCCATATGTCTGGAGACTGGTCCCACGCCCAAAGAGCCAGCAGGGAAAACTATGCCTTGTTCTAAAGCTTTTGGGAACCGCTTGCGTAGCCCCAGAGACGTGGGGGCTGCAGGCTTTCCTGCTGCCTTCAGCCTCAAAACCACCCTTTCCCACTTGGCATCGCGCCAGGCCCAAAAATGGCCATATGTCTGGAGTTTGGTCCCACGCCCAAAGAGCCAGCAGGGAAAACTATGCCTTGTTCTAAAGCTCTTTGGGAACCTCTTGCGTAGCCCCACACACCTGGGGGCTGCAGGCTTTCCTGCTCTCTTCAGCCTCAAAAGAACCCTTTCCCACTTGGCTCCGCGCCAGGCACAAAAATGGCCATATGTCTGGAGACTGGTCCCACGCCCAAAGAGCCAGCAGGGAAAACTATGCCTTGTTCTAAAGCTCTTTGGGAACCGCTTGCGTGGCCCCACAGACCTGCGGGCTGCAGGCTTTCCTGCTGCCTTCAACCTCAGAAGCACCCTTTTCCACATGGCGCCGCGCCAGGCCCAAAAATGGCCATATGTCTGGAGACTGGTCCCACGCACAAAGAGCCAGCAGGGAAAATTATGCCTTGTTCTAAAGCTCTTTGGGAACCGCTTGCGTAGCCCCACACAAACTGGGGGCTGCAGGCTTTCCTGCTCTCTTCAGCCTCAAAACCACCCTTTCCCACTTGGCCCCGCGCCAGGCACAAAAATGGCCATATTTCTGGAGACTGGTCCCACGCCCAAAGAGCCAGCAGGGAAAACTATGCCTTGTTCTAAAGCTCTTTGGGAACCGCTTGCGTAGCCCCACACACCTGGGGGCTGCAGGCTTTCCTGCTCTCTTCAGCCTCAGAAGAACCCTTTCGCACTTGGCTCCGCGCCAGGCCCAAAAATGGCCATATGTCTGAAGATTGGTCCCACGCCCAAAGAGCCAGCAGGGAAAACTATGCCTTGTTCTAAAGCTCTTTGGGAACCTCTTGCGTGGCCCCACACACCTGGGGGCTGCAGGCTTTCCTGCTGCCTTCAGCCTCAAAACAACCCTTTCCCACTTGGCGCTGCGCCAGGCCCAAAAATGGCCATATATCTGGAGACTGGTCCCACGCCCAAAGAGCCAGCAGGGAAAACTATGCCTTGTTCTAAAGCTCTTTGGGAACGGCTTGCGTAGCCCCACACACCTGGGGGCTGCAGGCTTTCCTGCTGCCTTCAGAATCAAAACCACCCTTTCCCACTTGGCATCGCGCCAGGCCCAAAAATGGCCATATGTCTGGAGACTGGTCCCACGCCCAAAGAGCCAGCAGGGAAAACTATGCCTTGTTCTAAAGCTTTTGGGAACCGCTTGCGTAGCCCCAGAGACGTGGGGGCTGCAGGCTTTCCTGCTGCCTTCAGCCTCAAAACCACCCTTTCCCACTTGGCATCGCGCCAGGCCCAAAAATGGCCATATGTCTGGAGTTTGGTCCCACGCCCAAAGAGCCAGCAGGGAAAACTATGCCTTGTTCTAAAGCTCTTTGGGAACCTCTTGCGTAGCCCCACACACCTGGGGGCTGCAGGCTTTCCTGCTCTCTTCAGCCTCAAAAGAACCCTTTCCCACTTGGCTCCGCGCCAGGCACAAAAATGGCCATATGTCTGGAGACTGGTCCCACGCCCAAAGAGCCAGCAGGGAAAACTATGCCTTGTTCTAAAGCTCTTTGGGAACCGCTTGCGTGGCCCCACAGACCTGCGGGCTGCAGGCTTTCCTGCTGCCTTCAACCTCAGAAGCACCCTTTTCCACATGGCGTCACGCCAGGCCCAAAAATGGCCATATGTCTGGAGACTGGTCCCACGCACAAAGAGCCAGCAGGGAAAATTATGCCTTGTTCTAAAGCTCTTTGGGAACCGCTTGCGTAGCCCCACACAAACTGGGGGCTGCAGGCTTTCCTGCTCTCTTCAGCCTCAAAACCACCCTTTCCCACTTGGCCCCGCGCCAGGCACAAAAATGGCCATATTTCTGGAGACTGGTCCCACGCCCAAAGAGCCAGCAGGGAAAATTATGCCTTGTTCTAAAGCTCTTTGGGAACCGCTTGCGTAGCCCCACACACCTGGGGGCTGCAGGCTTTCCTGCTGCCTTCAGACTCAAAACCACCCTTTCCCACTTGGCCCCGCGCCAGGCACAAAAATGGCCATATATCTGGAGACTGGTCCCACGCCCAAAGAGCCAGCAGGGAAAACTATGCCTTGTTCTAAAGCTCTTTGGGAACCGCTTGCGTAGCCCCACACACCTGGGGGCTGCAGGCTTTCCTGCTGCCTTCAGACTCAAAACAACCCTTTCCCACTTGGCCCCGAGCCAGGCACAAAAATGGCCATATATCTGGAGACTGGTCCCACGCCCAAAGAGCCAGCAGGGAAAACTATGCCTTGTTCTAAAGCTCTTTGGGAACCGCTTGCGTGGCCCCACAGACCTGGGGGCTGCAGGCTTTCCTGCTGCCTTCAACCTCAGAAGCACCCTTTTCCACATGGCGTCACGCCAGACACAAAAATGGCCATATATCTGGAGACTGGTCCCACGCCCAAAGAGCCAGCAGGGAAAACTATGCCTTGTTCTAAAGCTCTTTGGGAACCACTTGCGTAGCCCCACAGACATGGGGGCTGCAGGCTTTCCTGCTGCCTTCAGCCTCAAAACCACCCTTTTCGACATGGCGTCACGCCAGACACAAAAATGGCCATATGTCTGGAGACTCGTCCCACGCCCAAAGAGCCAGCAGGGAAAACTATGCCTTGTTCTAAAGCTCTTTGGGAACCGCTTGCGTAGCCCCACACACCTGGGGGCTGCAGGCTTTCATGCTGCCTTCAGCCTCAAAAGAAACCTTTCGCAATTGGCGCCGCGCCAGGCCCAAAAATGGCCATATGTCTGAAGATTGGTCCCACGCCCAAAGAGCCAGCAGGGAAAACTATGCCTTGTTCTAAAGCTCTTTGGGAACCGCTTGCGTGGCCCCACACACCTGGGGGCTGCAGGCTTTCCTGCTGCCTTCAGCCTCAAAACCACCCTTTCCCACATGACGTCATGCCAGGCAGAAAAATGGCCATATGTCTGGAGGTTGGTCCCACGCCCAAAGAGCCAGCAGGGAAAACTATGCCTTGTTCTAAAGCTCTTTGGGAACCGCTTGCGTAGCCCAACACACCTGGGGGCTGCAGGCTTTTCTGCTGCCTTCAGTCTCAAAACAACCCTTTTCCACATGGCGTCACGCCAGGCACAAAAATGGCCATATGTCTGGAGACTGGTCCCACGCCCAAAGAGCCAGCAGGGAAAACTATGCCTTGTTCTAAAGCTCTTTGGGAACCGCTTGCGTAGCCCCACACACCTGGGGGCTGCAGGCTTTCCTGCTCTCTTCAGCCTCAAAACCACCCTTTCCCACTTGGCCCCGCGCCAGGCCGAAAAATGGCCATATATCTGGAGACTGGTCCCACGTCCAAAGAGCCAGCAGGGAAAACTATGCCTTGTTCTAAAGCTCTTTGGGAACCGCTTGCGTAGCCCCACACACCTGGGGGCTGCAGGCTTTCCTGCTGCCTTCAGCCTCAAAACCACCCTTTCCCACTTGGCGTCGCGCCAGGCACAAAAATGGCCATATTTCTGGAGACTGGTCCCTTTCCCAAAGAGCCAGCAGGGAAAACTATGCCTTGTTCTAAAGCTCTTTGGGAACCGCTTGCGTGGCCCAACAGACCTGCGGGCTGCAGGCTTTCCTGCTGCCTTCAGCCTCAAAACCACCCTTTCCCACTTGGCGTCACGCCAGGCACAAAAATGGCCATATGTCTGGAGGTTGGTCCCACGCCCAAAGAGCCAGCAGGGAAAACTATGCCTTGTTCTAAAGCTCTTTGGGAACCGCTTGCGTAGCCCCACACACCTGGGAGCTGCACGCTTTCCTGCTGCCTTCAACCTCAGAAGCACCCTTTTCCACACGGCGTCACGCCAGACACAAAAATGGCCATATGTCTGGAGACTGGTCCCACGCCCAAAGAGCCAGCAGGGAAAACTATGCCTTGTTCTAAAGCTCTTTGGGAACCGCTTGCGTAGCCCCACACACCTGGGGGCTGCAGGCTTTCCTGCTGCCTTCAGCCTCAAAACCACCCTTTCCCACTTGGCCCCGCGCCAGGCCCAAAAATGGCCATATGTCTGGAGACTCGTCCCACGCCCAAAGAGCCAGCAGGGAAAACTATGCCTTGTTCTAAAGCTCTTTGGGAACCGCTTGCGTAGCCCCACACACCTGTAGGCTGCACGCTTTCCTGCTGCTTTCAGTCTCAAAACCACCCTTTTCCACATGGCGTCACGCCAGGCACAAAAATGGCCATATATCTGGAGGTTGGTCCCACGCCCAAAGAGCCAGCAGGGAAAACTATGCCTTGTTCTAAAGCTCTTTGGGAACCGCTTGCGTAGCCCCTCACACCTGGGGGCTGCAGGCTTTCCTGCTGCCTTCAGCCTCAAAATAACCCTTTTCCACATGGCGTCAGCCAGGCACAAAAATGGCCATATGTCTGGAGACTGATCCCACGCCCAAAGAGCCAGCAGGGAAAACTATGCCTTGTTCTAAAGCTATTTGGGAACCGCTTGCGTAGCCCCACAGAAACGGGGGGCTGCAGGCTTTTCTCGCGCTTTCAGCCTCAAAACCACCCTTTCCCACTTGGCATCGCGCCAGGCCCAAAAATGGCCATATATCTGGAGTTTGGTCCCACGCCCAAAGAGCCAGCAGGGAAAACTATGCCTTGTTCTAAAGCTCTTTGGGAACCGCTTGCGTGGCCCCACACACCTGGGGGCTGCAGGCTTTCCTGCTGCCTTCAGCCTCAAAACCACCCTTTCCCACATGACGTCATGCCAGGCACAAAAATGGCCATATGTCTGGAGGTTGGTCCCACGCCCAAAGAGCCAGCAGGGAAAACTATGCCTTGTTCTAAAGCTCTTTGGGAACCGCTTGCGTAGCCCAACACACCTGGGGGCTGCAGGCTTTCCTGCTGCCTTCAGCCTCAAAACCACCCTTTTCCACATGGCGTCACGCCAGGCACAAAAATGGCCATATGTCTGGAGACTGGTCCCACGCCCAAAGAGCCAGTAGGGAAAACTATGCCTTGTTCTAAAGCTCTTTGGGAACCGCTTGCGTAGCCCCACACACCTGGGGGCTGCAGGCTTTCCTGCTGCCTTCAGACAAAAAACGTCCCTTTCCCACTTGGCCCCGCCAGGCACAAAAATAGCCATATGTCTGGAGACTCGTCCCTTTCCCAAAGAGCCAGCAGGGAAAACTATGCCTTGTTCTAAAGCTCTTTGGGAACCGCTTGCGTAGCCCCACACACCTGGGGGCTGCAGGCTTTCCTGCTGCCTTCAGCCTCAAAACCACCCTTTCCCACTTGGCGTCACGCCAGGCACAAAAATGGCCATATGTCTGGAGGTTGGTCCCACGCCCAAAGAGCCAGCAGGGAAAACTATGCCTTGCTCTAAAGCTCTTTGGGAACCGTTTGCGTAGCCCCACACACCTGGGGGCTGCAGGCTTTCCTGCTCTCTTCAGCCTCAAAAGCACCCTTTCCCACTTGGCGCCGCGCCAGGACCAAAAATGGCCATATGTCTGGAGACTGGTCCCACGCCCAAAGAGCCAGCAGGGAAAACTATGCCTTGTTCTAAAGCTCTTTGGGAACCGCTTGCGTAGGCCCACACACCTGGGGGCTGCAGGCTTTCCTGCTGCCTTCAGCCTCAAAACCACCCTTTCCCACATGGCGTCACGCCAGTCACAAAAATGGCCATATGTCTGGAGACTGGTCCCACGCCCAAAGAGCCAGCAGGGAAAACTATGCCTTGTTCTAAAGCTCTTTGGGAACCGCTTGCGTAGCCCCACACACCTGGGGGCTGCAGGCTTTCCTGCTGCCTTCAGCCTCAAAACCACCCTTTCCCACTTGGCGTCACGCCAGGCACAAAAATGGCCATATGTCTGGAGGTTGGTCCCACGCCCAAAGAGCCAGCAGGGAAAACTATGCCTTGTTCTAAAGCTCTTTGGGAACCTCTTGCGTAGCCCCACACACCTGGGGGCTGCAGGCTTTCCTGCTGCCTTCAGCCTCAAAACCACCCTTTCCCACATGGCGTCACGCCAGGCCCAAAAATGGCCATATATCTGGAGACTGGTCCCACGCCCAAAGAGCCAGCAGGGAAAACTATGCCTTGTTCTAAAGCTCTTTGGGAACCGCTTGCGTAGCCCCACACACCTGGGGGCTGCAGGCTTTCCTGCTGCCTTCAGCCTCAAAACCACCCTTTCCCTCTTGGCGCTGCGCCAGGCCCAAAAATGGCCATATATCTGGAGACTGATCCCACGCCCAAAGAGCCAGCAGGGAAAACTATGCCTTGTTCTAAAGCTCTTTGGGAAACGCTTGCGTAGCCCCACACACCTGGGGGCTGCAGGCTTTCCTGCTGCCTTCAGCCTCAAAACCACCCTTTCCCACATGGCGTCACGCCAGGCCCAAAAATGGCCATATATCTGGAGACTGGTCCCACGCCCAAAGAGCCAGCAGGGAAAACTATGCGTTGTTCTAAAGCTCTTTGGGAACGGCTTGCGTAGCCCCACACACCTGGGGGCTGCAGGCTTTCCTGCTCTCTTCAGCATCAGAAGAACCCTTTCGCACTTGACGCTGCGCCAGGCCCAAAAATGGCCATATCTCTGGAGACTGGTCCCACGCCCAAAGAGCCAGCAGGGAAAACTATGCCTTGTTCTAAAGCTCTTTGGGAACCGCTTGCGTAGCCCCACACACCTGGGGGCTGCAGGCTTTCCTGCTGCCTTCAGCCTCAAAAACACCCTTTCCCACTTGGCCCCGAGCCAGGCACAAAAATGGCCGTATCTCTGGAGACCTGTCCCACGCCTAAAGAGCCAGCAGGGAAAACTATGCCTTGTTCTAAAGCTCTTTGGGAACCGCTTGCGTAGCCCCACACACCTGGGGGCTGCAGGCTTTCATGCTGCCTTCAGACTCAAAAGAAACCTTTCGCAATTGGCGCCGCGCCAGGCCCAAAAATGGCCATATGTCTGAAGATTGGTCCCACGCCCAAAGAGCCAGCAGGGAAAACTATGCCTTGTTCTAAAGCTCTTTGGGAACCGCTTGCGTGGCCCCACACACCTGGGGGCTGCAGGCTTTCCTGCTGCCTTCAGCCTCAAAACCACCCTTTCCCACATGACGTCATGCCAGGCAGAAAAATGGCCATATGTCTGGAGGTTGGTCCCACGCCCAAAGAGCCAGCAGGGAAAACTATGCCTTGTTCTAAAGCTCTTTGGGAACCGCTTGCGTAGCCCAACACACCTGGGGGCTGCAGGCTTTTCTGCTGCCTTCAGTCTCAAAACAACCCTTTTCCACATGGCGTCACGCCAGGCACAAAAATGGCCATATGTCTGGAGACTGGTCCCACGCCCAAAGAGCCAGCAGGGAAAACTATGCCTTGTTCTAAAGCTCTTTGGGAACCGCTTGCGTAGCCCCACACA
The DNA here is from genome assembly GCF_963924245.1 of Chroicocephalus ridibundus. Lineage (NCBI taxonomy): Eukaryota > Metazoa > Chordata > Aves > Charadriiformes > Laridae > Chroicocephalus > Chroicocephalus ridibundus. Next base: position 644,782 of record NW_026961682.1, read on the forward strand.
CCTGGGGGCTGCAGGCTTTCCTGCTCTCTTCAGCCTCAAAACCACCCTTTCCCACTTGGCCCCGCGCCAGGCCGAAAAATGGCCATATATCTGGAGACTGGTCCCACGTCCAAAGAGCCAGCAGGGAAAACTATGCCTTGTTCTAAAGCTCTTTGGGAACCGCTTGCGTAGCCCCACACACCTGGGGGCTGCAGGCTTTCCTGCTGCCTTCAGCCTCAAAACCACCCTTTCCCACTTGGCGTCGCGCCAGGCACAAAAATGGCCATATTTCTGGAGACTGGTCCCTTTCCCAAAGAGCCAGCAGGGAAAACTATGCCTTGTTCTAAAGCTCTTTGGGAACCGCTTGCGTGGCCCAACAGACCTGCGGGCTGCAGGCTTTCCTGCTGCCTTCAGCCTCAAAACCACCCTTTCCCACTTGGCGTCACGCCAGGCACAAAAATGGCCATATGTCTGGAGGTTGGTCCCACGCCCAAAGAGCCAGCAGGGAAAACTATGCCTTGTTCTAAAGCTCTTTGGGAACCGCTTGCGTAGCCCCACACACCTGGGGGCTGCACGCTTTCCTGCTGCCTTCAACCTCAGAAGCACCCTTTTCCACACGGCGTCACGCCAGACACAAAAATGGCCATATGTCTGGAGACTGGTCCCACGCCCAAAGAGCCAGCAGGGAAAACTATGCCTTGTTCTAAAGCTCTTTGGGAACCGCTTGCGTAGCCCCACACACCTGGGGGCTGCAGGCTTTCCTGCTGCCTTCAGCCTCAAAACCACCCTTTCCCACTTGGCCCCGCGCCAGGCCCAAAAATGGCCATATGTCTGGAGACTCGTCCCACGCCCAAAGAGCCAGCAGGGAAAACTATGCCTTGTTCTAAAGCTCTTTGGGAACCGCTTGCGTAGCCCCACACACCTGTAGGCTGCACGCTTTCCTGCTGCTTTCAGTCTCAAAACCACCCTTTTCCACATGGCGTCACGCCAGGCACAAAAATGGCCATATATCTGGAGGTTGGTCCCACGCCCAAAGAGCCAGCAGGGAAAACTATGCCTTGTTCTAAAGCTCTTTGGGAACCGCTTGCGTAGCCCCTCACACCTGGGGGCTGCAGGCTTTCCTGCTGCCTTCAGCCTCAAAATAACCCTTTTCCACATGGCGTCAGCCAGGCACAAAAATGGCCATATGTCTGGAGACTGATCCCACGCCCAAAGAGCCAGCAGGGAAAACTATGCCTTGTTCTAAAGCTATTTGGGAACCGCTTGCGTAGCCCCACAGAAACGGGGGGCTGCAGGCTTTTCTCGCGCTTTCAGCCTCAAAACCACCCTTTCCCACTTGGCATCGCGCCAGGCCCAAAAATGGCCATATATCTGGAGTTTGGTCCCACGCCCAAAGAGCCAGCAGGGAAAACTATGCCTTGTTCTAAAGCTCTTTGGGAACCGCTTGCGTGGCCCCACACACCTGGGGGCTGCAGGCTTTCCTGCTGCCTTCAGCCTCAAAACCACCCTTTCCCACATGACGTCATGCCAGGCACAAAAATGGCCATATGTCTGGAGGTTGGTCCCACGCCCAAAGAGCCAGCAGGGAAAACTATGCCTTGTTCTAAAGCTCTTTGGGAACCGCTTGCGTAGCCCAACACACCTGGGGGCTGCAGGCTTTCCTGCTGCCTTCAGCCTCAAAACCACCCTTTTCCACATGGCGTCACGCCAGGCACAAAAATGGCCATATGTCTGGAGACTGGTCCCACGCCCAAAGAGCCAGTAGGGAAAACTATGCCTTGTTCTAAAGCTCTTTGGGAACCGCTTGCGTAGCCCCACACACCTGGGGGCTGCAGGCTTTCCTGCTGCCTTCAGACAAAAAACGTCCCTTTCCCACTTGGCCCCGCCAGGCACAAAAATAGCCATATGTCTGGAGACTCGTCCCTTTCCCAAAGAGCCAGCAGGGAAAACTATGCCTTGTTCTAAAGCTCTTTGGGAACCGCTTGCGTAGCCCCACACACCTGGGGGCTGCAGGCTTTCCTGCTGCCTTCAGCCTCAAAACCACCCTTTCCCACTTGGCGTCACGCCAGGCACAAAAATGGCCATATGTCTGGAGGTTGGTCCCACGCCCAAAGAGCCAGCAGGGAAAACTATGCCTTGCTCTAAAGCTCTTTGGGAACCGTTTGCGTAGCCCCACACACCTGGGGGCTGCAGGCTTTCCTGCTCTCTTCAGCCTCAAAAGCACCCTTTCCCACTTGGCGCCGCGCCAGGACCAAAAATGGCCATATGTCTGGAGACTGGTCCCACGCCCAAAGAGCCAGCAGGGAAAACTATGCCTTGTTCTAAAGCTCTTTGGGAACCGCTTGCGTAGGCCCACACACCTGGGGGCTGCAGGCTTTCCTGCTGCCTTCAGCCTCAAAACCACCCTTTCCCACATGGCGTCACGCCAGGCACAAAAATGGCCATATGTCTGGAGACTGGTCCCACGCCCAAAGAGCCAGCAGGGAAAACTATGCCTTGTTCTAAAGCTCTTTGGGAACCGCTTGCGTAGCCCCACACACCTGGGGGCTGCAGGCTTTCCTGCTGCCTTCAGCCTCAAAACCACCCTTTCCCACTTGGCGTCACGCCAGGCACAAAAATGGCCATATGTCTGGAGGTTGGTCCCACGCCCAAAGAGCCAGCAGGGAAAACTATGCCTTGTTCTAAAGCTCTTTGGGAACCTCTTGCGTAGCCCCACACACCTGGGGGCTGCAGGCTTTCCTGCTGCCTTCAGCCTCAAAACCACCCTTTCCCACATGGCGTCACGCCAGGCCCAAAAATGGCCATATATCTGGAGACTGGTCCCACGCCCAAAGAGCCAGCAGGGAAAACTATGCCTTGTTCTAAAGCTCTTTGGGAACCGCTTGCGTAGCCCCACACACCTGGGGGCTGCAGGCTTTCCTGCTGCCTTCAGCCTCAAAACCACCCTTTCCCTCTTGGCGCTGCGCCAGGCCCAAAAATGGCCATATATCTGGAGACTGATCCCACGCCCAAAGAGCCAGCAGGGAAAACTATGCCTTGTTCTAAAGCTCTTTGGGAAACGCTTGCGTAGCCCCACACACCTGGGGGCTGCAGGCTTTCCTGCTGCCTTCAGCCTCAAAACCACCCTTTCCCACATGGCGTCACGCCAGGCCCAAAAATGGCCATATATCTGGAGACTGGTCCCACGCCCAAAGAGCCAGCAGGGAAAACTATGCGTTGTTCTAAAGCTCTTTGGGAACGGCTTGCGTAGCCCCACACACCTGGGGGCTGCAGGCTTTCCTGCTCTCTTCAGCATCAGAAGAACCCTTTCGCACTTGACGCTGCGCCAGGCCCAAAAATGGCCATATCTCTGGAGACTGGTCCCACGCCCAAAGAGCCAGCAGGGAAAACTATGCCTTGTTCTAAAGCTCTTTGGGAACCGCTTGCGTAGCCCCACACACCTGGGGGCTGCAGGCTTTCCTGCTGCCTTCAGCCTCAAAAACACCCTTTCCCACTTGGCCCCGAGCCAGGCACAAAAATGGCCATATCTCTGGAGACCTGTCCCACGCCTAAAGAGCCAGCAGGGAAAACTATGCCTTGTTCTAAAGCTCTTTGGGAACCGCTTGCGTAGCCCCACACACCTGGGGGCTGCAGGCTTTCCTGCTGCCTTCAGACTCAAAACCACCCTTTCCCACTTCGCGCTGCGCCATGCACAAAAATGGCCATATGTCTGGAGGTTGGTCCCACGCCCAAAGAGCCAGCAGGGAAAACTATGCCTTGTTCTAAAGCTCTTTGGGAACCGCTTGCGTAGCCCCACACACCTGGGGGCTGCAGGCTTTCCTGCTGCCTTCAGCCTCAAAAACACCCTTTCCCACTTGGCCCCGAGCCAGGCACAAAAATGGCCATATGTCTGGAGACTGGTCCCACGCCCAAAGAGCCAGCAGGGAAAACTATGCCTTGTTCTAAGGCGCTTTGGGAACCGCTTGCGTAGCCCCACACAAACTGGGGCGGGCAGGCTTTTCTCGCGCTTTCAGCCTCAAAACCACCCTTTCCCACATGGCGCCATGCCAGGCCCAAAAATGGCCATATGTCTGGAGGTTGGTCCCACGCCCAAAGAGCCAGCAGGGAAAACTATGCCTTGTTCTAAAGCTCTTTGGGAACTGCTTGCGTAGCCCCACACACCTGGGGGCTGCAGGCTTTCCTGCTGCCTTCAGCCTCAGAAGAATCCTTTTGCACTTGGAGCCGCGCCAGGACCAAAAATGGCCATATGTCTGGAGACTGGTCCCACGCCCAAAGAGCCAGCAGGGAAAACTATGCCTTGTTCTAAAGCTCTTTGGGAACCGCTTGCGTAGCCCCACACACCTGGGGGCTGCAGGCTTTCCTGCTGCCTTCAGACTCAAAACCACCCTTTCCCACTTGGCATCGCGCCAGGCCCAAAAATGGCCATATGTCTGGAGACTGGTCCCACGCCCAAAGAGCCAGCAGGGAAAACTATGCCTTGTTCTAAAGCTCTTTGGGAACCGCTTGCGTAGCCCCACACACCTGGGGGCTGCAGGCTTTCCTGCTGCCTTCAGACTCAAAACCACCCTTTCCCACTTGTCGCTGCGCCAGGCCCAAAAATGGCCATATATCTGGAGAATGATCCCACGCCCATTGAGCCAGCAGAGAAAACTATGCCTTGTTCTAAAGCTCTTTGGGAACCTCTTGCGTAGGCCCACACACCTGGGGGCTGCAGGCTTTCCTGCTCTCTTCAGCCTCAAAACCACCCTTTCCCACTTGGCCCCGCGCCAGGCACAAAAATGGCCATATGTCTGGAGACTGGTCCCACGCCCAAAGAGCCAGCAGGGAAAACTATGCCTTGTTCTAAGGCTCTTTGGGAACCGCTTGCGTAGCCCCACACAAACTGGGGGCTGCAGGCTTTTCTCACGCTTTCAGCCTCAAAACCACCCTTTCCCACTTGGCGCCGCGCCAGGCCCAAAAAAGGCCATATGTCTGGAGGTTGGTCCCACGCCCAAATAGCCAGCAGGGAAAACTATGCCTTGTTCTAAAGCTCTTTGGGAACCGCTTGCGTAGCCCCACACACCTGGGGGCTGCAGGCTTTCCTGCTCTCTTCAGCCTCAGAAGAACCCTTTCGCACTTGGCTCCGCGCCAGGCCCAAAAATGGCCATATGTCTGAAGATTGGTCCCACGCCCAAAGAGCCAGCAGGGAAAACTATGCCTTGTTCTAAAGCAATTTGGGAACCTCTTGCGTAGCCCCACACACCTGGGGGCTGCAGGCTTTCCTGCTGCCTTCAGCCTCAAAACAACCCTTTCCCACTTGGCGCTGCGCCAGGCCCAAAAATGGCCATATATCTGGAGACTGGTCCCACGCCCAAAGAGCCAGCAGGGAAAACTATGCCTTGTTCTAAAGCTCTTTGGGAACGGCTTGCGTAGCCCCACACACCTGGGGGCTGCAGGCTTTCCTGCTGCCTTCAGAATCAAAACCACCCTTTCCCACTTGGCATCGCGCCAGGCCCAAAAATGGCCATATGTCTGGAGACTGGTCCCACGCCCAAAGAGCCAGCAGGGAAAACTATGCCTTGTTCTAAAGCTTTTGGGAACCGCTTGCGTAGCCCCAGAGACGTGGGGGCTGCAGGCTTTCCTGCTGCCTTCAGCCTCAAAACCACCCTTTCCCACTTGGCGCTGCGCCAGGCCCAAAAATGGCCATATATCTGGAGACTGATCCCACGCCCAAAGAGCCAGCAGGGAAAACTATGCCTTGTTCTAAAGCTCTTTGGGAACCGCTTGCGTAGCCCCACACACCTGGGGGCTGCAGGCTTTCCTGCTGCCTTCAGCCTCAAAACCACCCTTTTCCACATGGCGTTGCGCCAGGCACAAAAATGGCCATATGTCTGGAGACTGGTCCCACGCCCAAAGAGCCAGCAGGGAAAACTATGCCTTGTTCTAAAGCTCTTTGGGAACCGCTTGCGTAGCCCCACACACCTGGGGGCTGCAGGCTTTCCTGCTCTCTTCAGCCTCAGAAGAACCCTTTCGCACTTGGCGCCGCGCCAGGCCCAAAAATGGCCAGATATCTGGAGACTGGTCCCACGCCCAAAGAGCCAGCAGGGAAAACTATGCCTTGTTCTAAAGCTCTTTGGGAACCGCTTGCGTAGCCCCACACAACTGGGGGCTGCAGGCTTTCCTGCTGCCTTCAGCCTCAAAACCACCCTTTCCCACTTGGCCCCGCGCCAGGCACAAAAATGGCCATATGTCTGGAGACTGGTCCCACGCCCAAAGAGCCAGCAGGGAAAACTATGCCTTGTTCTAAAGCTCTTTGGGAACCGCTTGCGTAGCCCCACAGACCCTGGGGGCTGCAGGCTTTCCTGCTGCCTTCAGACACAAAACCACCCTTTCCCACTTGGCATCGCTCCAGGCCCAAAAATGGCCATATGTCAGGAGACTGGTCCCACGCCCAAAGAGCCAGCAGGGAAAACTATGCCTTGTTCTAAAGCTCTTTGGGAACCGCTTGCGTAGCCCCACACAAACTGGGGGCAGCAAGCTTTTCTCGCACATTCAGCCTCAAAACCACCCTTTCCAACTTGGCGCTGCGCCAGGCACAAAAATGGCCATATGTCTGGAGACTGGTCCCACGCCCAAAGAGCTAGCAGGGAAAACTATGCCTTGTTCTAAAGCTCTTTGGGAACCGCTTGCGTAGCCCCTCACACCTGGGGGCTGCAGGCTTTCCTGCTGCCTTCAGCCTCAAAACCACCCTTTCCCACTTGGCCCCGCGCCACGCCCAAAAATGGCCATATGTCTGGAGACTCGTCCCACGCCCAAAGAGCCAGCAGGGAAAACTATGCCTTGTTCTAAAGCTCTTTGGGAACCGCTTGCGTAGCCCCACACAACTGGGGGCTGCAGGCTTTCCTGCTGCCTTCAGACTCAAAACCACCCTTTCCCACTTGGCCCCGCGCCAGGCCCAAAAATGGCCATATATCTGGAGAATGATCCCACGCCCATTGAGCCAGCAGAGAAAACTATGCCTTGTTCTAAAGCTCTTTGGGAACCTCTTGCGTAGGCCCACACACCTGGGGGCTGCAGGCTTTCCTGCTCTCTTCAGCCTCAAAACCACCCTTTCCCACTTGGCCCCGCGCCAGGCACAAAAATGGCCATATGTCTGGAGACTGGTCCCACGCCCAAAGAGCCAGCAGGGAAAACTATGCCTTGTTCTAAGGCTCTTTGGGAACCGCTTGCGTAGCCCCACACAAACTGGGGGCTGCAGGCTTTTCTCACGCTTTCAGCCTCAAAACCACCCTTTCCCACTTGGCGCCGCGCCAGGCCCAAAAAAGGCCATATGTCTGGAGGTTGGTCCCACGCCCAAATAGCCAGCAGGGAAAACTATGCCTTGTTCTAAAGCTCTTTGGGAACCGCTTGCGTAGCCCCACACACCTGGGGGCTGCAGGCTTTCCTGCTCTCTTCAGCCTCAGAAGAACCCTTTCGCACTTGGCTCCGCGCCAGGCCCAAAAATGGCCATATGTCTGAAGATTGGTCCCACGCCCAAAGAGCCAGCAGGGAAAACTATGCCTTGTTCTAAAGCTCTTTGGGAACCTCTTGCGTAGCCCCACACACCTGGGGGCTGCAGGCTTTCCTGCTGCCTTCAGCCTCAAAACAACCCTTTCCCACTTGGCGCTGCGCCAGGCCCAAAAATGGCCATATATCTGGAGACTGGTCCCACGCCCAAAGAGCCAGCAGGGAAAACTATGCCTTGTTCTAAAGCTCTTTGGGAACGGCTTGCGTAGCCCCACACACCTGGGGGCTGCAGGCTTTCCTGCTGCCTTCAGAATCAAAACCACCCTTTCCCACTTGGCATCGCGCCAGGCCCAAAAATGGCCATATGTCTGGAGACTGGTCCCACGCCCAAAGAGCCAGCAGGGAAAACTATGCCTTGTTCTAAAGCTTTTGGGAACCGCTTGCGTAGCCCCAGAGACGTGGGGGCTGCAGGCTTTCCTGCTGCCTTCAGCCTCAAAACCACCCTTTCCCACTTGGCATCGCGCCAGGCCCAAAAATGGCCATATGTCTGGAGTTTGGTCCCACGCCCAAAGAGCCAGCAGGGAAAACTATGCCTTGTTCTAAAGCTCTTTGGGAACCTCTTGCGTAGCCCCACACACCTGGGGGCTGCAGGCTTTCCTGCTCTCTTCAGCCTCAAAAGAACCCTTTCCCACTTGGCTCCGCGCCAGGCACAAAAATGGCCATATGTCTGGAGACTGGTCCCACGCCCAAAGAGCCAGCAGGGAAAACTATGCCTTGTTCTAAAGCTCTTTGGGAACCGCTTGCGTGGCCCCACAGACCTGCGGGCTGCAGGCTTTCCTGCTGCCTTCAGCCTCAAAACCACCCTTTTCCACATGGCGCCGCGCCAGGCCCAAAAATGGCCATATGTCTGGAGACTGGTCCCACGCCCAAAGAGCCAGCAGGGAAAATTATGCCTTGTTCTAAAGCTCTTTGGGAACCGCTTGCGTAGCCCCACACAAACTGGGGGCTGCAGGCTTTCCTGCTCTCTTCAGCCTCAAAACCACCCTTTCCCACTTGGCCCCGCGCCAGGCACAAAAATGGCCATATTTCTGGAGACTGGTCCCACGCCCAAAGAGCCAGCAGGGAAAACTATGCCTTGTTCTAAAGCTCTTTGGGAACCGCTTGCGTAGCCCCACACACCTGGGGGCTGCAGGCTTTCCTGCTGCCTTCAGACTCAAAACCACCCTTTCCCACTTGGCCCCGTGCCAGGCACAAAAATGGCCATATATCTGGAGACTGGTCCCACGCCCAAAGAGCCAGCAGGGAAAACTATGCCTTGTTCTAAAGCTCTTTGGGAACCGCTTGCGTAGCCCCACACACCTGGGGGCTGCAGGCTTTCCTGCTCTCTTCAGCCTCAGAAGAACCCTTTCGCACTTGGCTCCGCGCCAGGCCCAAAAATGGCCATATGTCTGAAGATTGGTCCCACGCCCAAAGAGCCAGCAGGGAAAACTATGCCTTGTTCTAAAGCTCTTTGGGAACCTCTTGCGTGGCCCCACACACCTGGGGGCTGCAGGCTTTCCTGCTGCCTTCAGCCTCAAAACAACCCTTTCCCACTTGGCGCTGCGCCAGGCCCAAAAATGGCCATATATCTGGAGACTGGTCCCACGCCCAAAGAGCCAGCAGGGAAAACTATGCCTTGTTCTAAAGCTCTTTGGGAACGGCTTGCGTAGCCCCACACACCTGGGGGCTGCAGGCTTTCCTGCTGCCTTCAGAATCAAAACCACCCTTTCCCACTTGGCATCGCGCCAGGCCCAAAAATGGCCATATGTCTGGAGACTGGTCCCACGCCCAAAGAGCCAGCAGGGAAAACTATGCCTTGTTCTAAAGCTTTTGGGAACCGCTTGCGTAGCCCCAGAGACGTGGGGGCTGCAGGCTTTCCTGCTGCCTTCAGCCTCAAAACCACCCTTTCCCACTTGGCATCGCGCCAGGCCCAAAAATGGCCATATGTCTGGAGTTTGGTCCCACGCCCAAAGAGCCAGCAGGGAAAACTATGCCTTGTTCTAAAGCTCTTTGGGAACCTCTTGCGTAGCCCCACACACCTGGGGGCTGCAGGCTTTCCTGCTCTCTTCAGCCTCAAAAGAACCCTTTCCCACTTGGCTCCGCGCCAGGCACAAAAATGGCCATATGTCTGGAGACTGGTCCCACGCCCAAAGAGCCAGCAGGGAAAACTATGCCTTGTTCTAAAGCTCTTTGGGAACCGCTTGCGTGGCCCCACAGACCTGCGGGCTGCAGGCTTTCCTGCTGCCTTCAACCTCAGAAGCACCCTTTTCCACATGGCGTCACGCCAGGCCCAAAAATGGCCATATGTCTGGAGACTGGTCCCACGCACAAAGAGCCAGCAGGGAAAATTATGCCTTGTTCTAAAGCTCTTTGGGAACCGCTTGCGTAGCCCCACACAAACTGGGGGCTGCAGGCTTTCCTGCTCTCTTCAGCCTCAAAACCACCCTTTCCCACTTGGCCCCGCGCCAGGCACAAAAATGGCCATATTTCTGGAGACTGGTCCCACGCCCAAAGAGCCAGCAGGGAAAACTATGCCTTGTTCTAAAGCTCTTTGGGAACCGCTTGCGTAGCCCCACACACCTGGGGGCTGCAGGCTTTCCTGCTGCCTTCAGACTCAAAACCACCCTTTCCCACTTGGCCCCGCGCCAGGCACAAAAATGGCCATATATCTGGAGACTGGTCCCACGCCCAAAGAGCCAGCAGGGAAAACTATGCCTTGTTCTAAAGCTCTTTGGGAACCGCTTGCGTAGCCCCACACACCTGGGGGCTGCAGGCTTTCCTGCTGCCTTCAGACTCAAAACAACCCTTTCCCACTTGGCCCCGAGCCAGGCACAAAAATGGCCATATATCTGGAGACTGGTCCCACGCCCAAAGAGCCAGCAGGGAAAACTATGCCTTGTTCTAAAGCTCTTTGGGAACCGCTTGCGTGGCCCCACAGACCTGGGGGCTGCAGGCTTTCCTGCTGCCTTCAACCTCAGAAGCACCCTTTTCCACATGGCGTCACGCCAGACACAAAAATGGCCATATATCTGGAGACTGTTCCCACGCCCAAAGAGCCAGCAGGGAAAACTATGCCTTGTTCTAAAGCTCTTTGGGAACCACTTGCGTAGCCCCACAGACATGGGGGCTGCAGGCTTTCCTGCTGCCTTCAGCCTCAAAACCACCCTTTTCGACATGGCGTCACGCCAGACACAAAAATGGCCATATGTCTGGAGACTCGTCCCACGCCCAAAGAGCCAGCAGGGAAAACTATGCCTTGTTCTAAAGCTCTTTGGGAACCGCTTGCGTAGCCCCACACACCTGGGGGCTGCAGGCTTTCATGCTGCCTTCAGCCTCAAAAGAAACCTTTCGCAATTGGCGCCGCGCCAGGCCCAAAAATGGCCATATGTCTGAAGATTGGTCCCACGCCCAAAGAGCCAGCAGGGAAAACTATGCCTTGTTCTAAAGCTCTTTGGGAACCGCTTGCGTGGCCCCACACACCTGGGGGCTGCAGGCTTTCCTGCTGCCTTCAGCCTCAAAACCACCCTTTCCCACATGACGTCATGCCAGGCAGAAAAATGGCCATATGTCTGGAGGTTGGTCCCACGCCCAAAGAGCCAGCAGGGAAAACTATGCCTTGTTCTAAAGCTCTTTGGGAACCGCTTGCGTAGCCCAACACACCTGGGGGCTGCAGGCTTTTCTGCTGCCTTCAGTCTCAAAACAACCCTTTTCCACATGGCGTCACGCCAGGCACAAAAATGGCCATATGTCTGGAGACTGGTCCCACGCCCAAAGAGCCAGCAGGGAAAACTATGCCTTGTTCTAAAGCTTTTGGGAACCGCTTGCGTAGCCCCAGAGACGTGGGGGCTGCAGGCTTTCCTGCTGCCTTCAGCCTCAAAACCACCCTTTCCCACTTGGCGCTGCGCCAGGCCCAAAAATGGCCATATATCTGGAGACTGATCCCACGCCCAAAGAGCCAGCAGGGAAAACTATGCCTTGTTCTAAAGCTCTTTGGGAACCGCTTGCGTAGCCCCACACACCTGGGGGCTGCAGGCTTTCCTGCTGCCTTCAGCCTCAAAACCACCCTTTTCCACATGGCGTCGCGCCAGGCACAAAAATGGCCATATGTCTGGAGACTGGTCCCACGCCCAAAGAGCCAGCAGGGAAAACTATGCCTTGTTCTAAAGCTCTTTGGGAACCGCTTGCGTAGCCCCACACACCTGGGGGCTGCAGGCTTTCCTGCTCTCTTCAGCCTCAGAAGAACCCTTTCGCACTTGGCGCCGCGCCAGGCCCAAAAATGGCCAGATATCTGGAGACTGGTCCCACGCCCAAAGAGCCAGCAGGGAAAACTATGCCTTGTTCTAAAGCTCTTTGGGAACCGCTTGCGTAGCCCCACACAACTGGGGGCTGCAGGCTTTCCTGCTGCCTTCAGCCTCAAAACCACCCTTTCCCACTTGGCCCCGCGCCAGGCACAAAAATGGCCATATGTCTGGAGACTGGTCCCACGCCCAAAGAGCCAGCAGGGAAAACTATGCCTTGTTCTAAAGCTCTTTGGGAACCGCTTGCGTAGCCCCACAGACCCTGGGGGCTGCAGGCTTTCCTGCTGCCTTCAGACTCAAAACCACCCTTTCCCACTTGGCATCGCTCCAGGCCCAAAAATGGCCATATGTCAGGAGACTGGTCCCACGCCCAAAGAGCCAGCAGGGAAAACTATGCCTTGTTCTAAAGCTCTTTGGGAACCGCTTGCGTAGCCCCACACAAACTGGGGGCAGCAAGCTTTTCTCGCACATTCAGCCTCAAAACCACCCTTTCCAACTTGGCGCTGCGCCAGGCACAAAAATGGCCATATGTCTGGAGACTGGTCCCACGCCCAAAGAGCTAGCAGGGAAAACTATGCCTTGTTCTAAAGCTCTTTGGGAACCGCTTGCGTAGCCCCTCACACCTGGGGGCTGCAGGCTTTCCTGCTGCCTTCAGCCTCAAAACCACCCTTTCCCACTTGGCCCCGCGCCACGCCCAAAAATGGCCATATGTCTGGAGACTCGTCCCACGCCCAAAGAGCCAGCAGGGAAAAATATGCCTTGTTCTAAAGCTCTTTGGGAACCGCTTGCGTAGCCCCACACACCTGGGGGCTGCAGGCTTTCCTGCTGCCTTCAGCCTCAAAACAACCCTTTTCTACATGGCGTCAGCCAGGCACAAAAATGGCCATATGTCTGGAGACTGATCCCACGCCCAAAGAGCCAGCAGGGAAAACTATGCCTTGTTCTAAAGCTCTTTGGGAACCGCTTGCGTAGGCCCACACACCTGGGGGCTGCAGGCTTTCCTGCTCTCTTCAGCCTCAAAAGAACCCTTTCCCACTTGGCTCCGCGCCAGGCACAAAAATGGCCATATGTCTGGAGACTGGTCCCACGCCCAAAGAGCCAGCAGGGAAAACTATGCCTTGTTCTAAAGCTCTTTGGGAACCGCTTGCGTGGCCCCACAGACCTGCGGGCTGCAGGCTTTCCTGCTGCCTTCAACCTCAAAAGCACCCTTTTCCACATGGCGTCACGCCAGGCACAAAAATGGCCATATGTCTGGAGGTTGGTCCCACGCCCAAAGAGCCAGCAGGGAAAACTATGCCTTGTTCTAAACCTCTTTGGGAACCGCTTGCGTAGCCCCACAGACCTGGGGGCTGCAGGCTTTCCTGCTGCCTTCAGCCTCAAAACCACCCTTTCCCACTTGGCGCCGCGCCAGGCCCAAAAATGGCTATATGTCTGGAGACTGGTCCCACGCCCAAAGAGCCAGCAGGGAAAATTATGCCTTGTTCTAAAGCTCTTTGGGAACCGCTTGCGTAGCCCCACACACCTGGGGGCTGCAGGCTTTCCTGCTGCCTTCAGCCTCAAAACCACCCTTTCGCACTTGGCCCCGCGCCAGGCACAAAAATGGCCATATTTCTGGAGACTGGTCCCACGCCCAAAGAGCCAGCAGGGAAAACTATGCCTTGTTCTAAAGCTCTTTGGGAACCGCTTGCGTAGCCCCACACACCTGGGGGCTGCAGGCTTTCCTGCTGCCTTCAGACTCAAAACCACCCTTTCCCACTTGGCCCCGCGCCAGGCACAAAAATGGCCATATATCTGGAGACTGGTCCCACGCCCAAAGAGCCAGCAGGGAAAACTATGCCTTGTTCTAAAGCTCTTTGGGAACGGCTTGCGTAGCCCCACACACGTGGGGGCTGCAGGCTTTCCTGCTGCCTTCAGACTCAAAACCACCCTTTCCCACTTGGCCCCGCGCCAGGCACAAAAATGTCCATATATCTGGAGACTGGTCCCACGCCCAAAGATCCAGCAGGGAAAACTATGCCTTGTTCTAAAGCTCTTTGGGAACCGCTTGCGTGGCCCCACAGACCTGCGGGCTGCCGGCTTTCCTGCTGCCTTCAACCTCAGAAGCACCCTTTTCCACATGGCGTCACGCCAGACACAAAAATGGCCATATGTCTGGAGACTGGTCCCACGCCCAAAGAGCCAGCAGGGAAAACTATGCCTTGTTCTAAAGCTCTTTGGGAACCACTTGCGTAGCCCCACACACCTGGGGGCTGCAGGCTTTCCTGCTGCCTTCAGCCTCAAAACCACCCTTTTCGACATGGCATCACGGAAGACACAAAAATGGCCATATGTCTGGAGGTTGGTCCCACGCCCAAAGAGGCAGCAGGGAAAACTATGCCTTGTTCTAAAGCTCTTTGGGAACCGCTTGCGTAGCCCCACACACCTGCGGGCTGCAGGCTTTCCTGCTCTCTTCAGCCTCAAAAGAAACCTTTCGCAATTGGCGCCGCGCCAGGCCCAAAAATGGCCATATGTCTGAAGATTGGTCCCACGCCCAAAGAGCCAGCAGGGAAAAATATGCCTTGTTCTAAAGCTCTTTGGGAACCGCTTGCGTGGCCCCACACACCTGGGGGCTGCAGGCTTTCCTGCTGCCTTCAGCCTCAAAACCACCCTTTCCCACTTGGCCCCACGCCAGGCACAACAATAGCCATATGTCTGGACTTTGGTCCCACGCCCAAAGAACCAGCAGGGAAAACTATGCCTTGTTCTAAAGCTCTTTGGGAACCGCTTGCGTAGCCCCACACACCTGGGGGCTGCAGGCTTTCCTGCTGCCTTCAGCCTCAAAACCACCCTTTCCCACATGGCGTCAGGCCAGGCCCAAAAATGGCCATATTTCTGCAGACTGGTCCCACGTCCAAAGAGCCAGCAGGGAAAACTATGCCTTGTTCTAAAGCTCTTTGGGAACCGCTTGCATAGCCACACACACCTGGGGGCTGCAGGCTTTCCTGCTCTCTTCAGCCTCAAAACCACCCTTTCCCACTTGGCCCCGCGCCAGGCACAAAAATGGCCATATGTATGGAGACTGGTCCCACGCCCAAAGAGCCAGCAGGGAAAACTATGCCTTGTTCTAAAGCTCTTTGGGAACCGCTTGCGTAGCCCCACACACCTGCGGGCTGCAGGCTTTCCTGCTCTCTTCAGCCTCAAAAGAAACCTTTCCCACATGGCGTCACGCCAGGCACAAAAATGGCCATATGTCTGGAGACTGGTCCCACGCCCAAAGAGCCAGCAGGGAAAACTATGCCTTGTTCTAAAGCTCTTTGGGAAACGCTTGCGTAGCCCCACACACCTGGGGGCTGCAGGCTTTCCTGCTCTCTTCAGCCTCAAAACCACCCTTTCCCACTTGGCCCCGCGCCAGGCACAAAAATGGCCATATGTCTGAAGATTGGTCCCACGCCCAAAGAGCCAGCAGGGAAAACTATGCCTTGTTCTAAAGCTCTTTGGGAACCGCTTGCGTAGCCCCACACACCTGGGGGCTGCAGGCTTTCCTGCTGCCTTCAGCCTCAAAACCACCCTTTCCCACATGGCGTCACGCCAGGCCCAAAAATGGCCATATATCTGGAGACTGGTCCCACGCCCAAAGAGCCAGCAGGGAAAACTATGCCTTGTTCTAAAGCTCTTTGGGAAAGGCTTGCGTAGCCCCACACACCTGGGGGCTGCAGGCTTTCCTGCTGCCTTCAGACTGAAAACCACCCTTTCCCACTTGGCATCGTGCCAGGCACAAAAAAGGCCATATGTCTGGAAGTTGGTCCCACGCCCATAGAGCCAGCAGGGAAAACTATGCCTTGTTGTAACGCTCTTTGGGAACCGCTTGCGTAGCCCCACAGACCTGGGGGCTGCAGGCTTTCCTTCTCTCTTGAGCCTCAAAAGAACCCTTTCCCGCTTGGCGACGCGCCAGGCCCAAAAATGGCCATATGTCTGGAGATTGGTCCCAAGCCCAAAGAGCCAGCAGGGAAAACTATGCCTTGTTCTAAAGCTCTTTGGGATCGGCTTGCGTAGCCCCACACACCTGGGGGCTGCAGGCTTTCCTGCTGCCTTCAGCCTCAAAACAACCCTTTCCCACTTGGCGCTGCGCCAGGCCCAAAAATGGCCATATGTCTGGAGGTTGGTCCCACGCCCAAAGAGCCAGCAGGGAAAACTATGCCTTGTTCTAAAGCTCTTTGGGAACCGCTTGCGTAGCCCCACACACCTGGGGGCTGCAGGCTTTTCTCTCTCTTTCAGCCTCAAAACCACCCTTTTCAACATGGCGCCACGCCAGGCACAAAAATGGCCATATGTCTGGAGACTGGTCCCACGCCCAAAGAGCCAGCAGGGAAAACTATGCCTTGTTCTAAAGCTCTTTGGGAACCGCTTGCGTGGCCCCACAGACCTGCGGGCTGCAGGCTTTCCTGCTGCCTTCAGCCTCAAACCCACCTTTCCCACATGGCGTCACGCCAGGCACAAAAATGGCCATATGTCTGGAGACTGGTCCCACGCCCAAAGAGCCAGCAGGGAAAACTATGCCTTGTTCTAAAGCTCTTTGGGAACCGCTTGCGTAGCCACACACACCTGGGGGCTGCAGGCTTTCCTGCTCTCTTCAGCCTCAAAACCACCCTTTCCCACTTGGCATCCTGCCAGGCCCAAAAATGGCCATATGTATTGAGGTTGGTCCCACGCCCAAAGAGCCAGCAGGGAAAACTATGCCTTGTTCTAAAGCTCTTTGGGAACAGATTGCGTAGCCCCACAGACCTGTGGGCTGCAGGCTTTCCTGCTCTCTTCAGCCTCAAAAGCACGCTTTCCCACTTGGCCCCGCGCCAGGCCCAAAAATGGCCATATGTCTGGAGACTGGTCCCATGCCCAAAGAGCCAGCAGGGAAAACTATGCCTTGTTCTAAAGCTCTTTGGGAACCGCTTG
Organism: Chroicocephalus ridibundus; assembly: GCF_963924245.1. Classification (NCBI taxonomy): domain Eukaryota; kingdom Metazoa; phylum Chordata; class Aves; order Charadriiformes; family Laridae; genus Chroicocephalus; species Chroicocephalus ridibundus. Next base: position 661,509 of record NW_026961682.1, read on the forward strand.
CGTAGCCCCACACACGTGGGGGCTGCAGGCTTTCCTGCTGCCTTCAGCCTCAAACCCACCTTTCCCACATGGCGTCACGCCAGGCACAAAAATGGCCATATGTCTGGAGACTGGTCCCACGCCCAAAGAGCCAGCAGGGAAAACTATGCCTTGTTCTAAAGCTCTTTGGGAAACGCTTGCGTAGCCCCACACACCTGGGGGCTGCAGGCTTTCCTGCTGCCTTCAGCCTCAAAACCACCCTTTCCCACTTGGCGCTCCGCCAGGCACAAAAAAGGCCATATGTCTGGAAGTTGGTCCCACGCCCAAAGAGCCAGCAGGGAAAACTATGCCTTGTTCTAAAGCTATTTGGGAACCGCTTGCGTAGCCCCACACACCTGGGGGCTGCAGGCTTTCCTGCTGCCTTCAGACTCAAAACCACCCTTTCCCACTTGGCGCCGCGCCAGGCCCAAAAATGGCTATATGTCTGGAGACTGGTCCCACGCCCAAAGAGCCAGCAGGGAAAATTATGCCTTGTTCTAAAGCTCTTTGGGAACCGCTTGCGTAGCCCCACACACCTGGGGGCTGCAGGCTTTCCTGCTGCCTTCAGCCTCAAAACCACCCTTTCGCACTTGGCCCCGCGCCAGGCACAAAAATGGCCATATTTCTGGAGACTGGTCCCACGCCCAAAGAGCCAGCAGGGAAAACTATGCCTTGTTCTAAAGCTCTTTGGGAACCGCTTGCGTAGCCCCACACACCTGGGGGCTGCAGGCTTTCCTGCTGCCTTCAGACTCAAAACCACCCTTTCCCACTTGGCCCCGCGCCAGGCACAAAAATGGCCATATATCTGGAGACTGGTCCCACGCCCAAAGAGCCAGCAGGGAAAACTATGCCTTGTTCTAAAGCTCTTTGGGAACGGCTTGCGTAGCCCCACACACGTGGGGGCTGCAGGCTTTCCTGCTGCCTTCAGACTCAAAACCACCCTTTCCCACTTGGCCCCGCGCCAGGCACAAAAATGTCCATATATCTGGAGACTGGTCCCACGCCCAAAGATCCAGCAGGGAAAACTATGCCTTGTTCTAAAGCTCTTTGGGAACCGCTTGCGTGGCCCCACAGACCTGCGGGCTGCCGGCTTTCCTGCTGCCTTCAACCTCAGAAGCACCCTTTTCCACATGGCGTCACGCCAGACACAAAAATGGCCATATGTCTGGAGACTGGTCCCACGCCCAAAGAGCCAGCAGGGAAAACTATGCCTTGTTCTAAAGCTCTTTGGGAACCACTTGCGTAGCCCCACACACCTGGGGGCTGCAGGCTTTCCTGCTGCCTTCAGCCTCAAAACCACCCTTTTCGACATGGCATCACGGAAGACACAAAAATGGCCATATGTCTGGAGGTTGGTCCCACGCCCAAAGAGGCAGCAGGGAAAACTATGCCTTGTTCTAAAGCTCTTTGGGAACCGCTTGCGTAGCCCCACACACCTGCGGGCTGCAGGCTTTCCTGCTCTCTTCAGCCTCAAAAGAAACCTTTCGCAATTGGCGCCGCGCCAGGCCCAAAAATGGCCATATGTCTGAAGATTGGTCCCACGCCCAAAGAGCCAGCAGGGAAAAATATGCCTTGTTCTAAAGCTCTTTGGGAACCGCTTGCGTGGCCCCACACACCTGGGGGCTGCAGGCTTTCCTGCTGCCTTCAGCCTCAAAACCACCCTTTCCCACTTGGCCCCACGCCAGGCACAACAATAGCCATATGTCTGGACTTTGGTCCCACGCCCAAAGAACCAGCAGGGAAAACTATGCCTTGTTCTAAAGCTCTTTGGGAACCGCTTGCGTAGCCCCACACACCTGGGGGCTGCAGGCTTTCCTGCTGCCTTCAGCCTCAAAACCACCCTTTCCCACATGGCGTCAGGCCAGGCCCAAAAATGGCCATATTTCTGCAGACTGGTCCCACGTCCAAAGAGCCAGCAGGGAAAACTATGCCTTGTTCTAAAGCTCTTTGGGAACCGCTTGCATAGCCACACACACCTGGGGGCTGCAGGCTTTCCTGCTCTCTTCAGCCTCAAAACCACCCTTTCCCACTTGGCCCCGCGCCAGGCACAAAAATGGCCATATGTATGGAGACTGGTCCCACGCCCAAAGAGCCAGCAGGGAAAACTATGCCTTGTTCTAAAGCTCTTTGGGAACCGCTTGCGTAGCCCCACACACCTGCGGGCTGCAGGCTTTCCTGCTCTCTTCAGCCTCAAAAGAAACCTTTCCCACATGGCGTCACGCCAGGCACAAAAATGGCCATATGTCTGGAGACTGGTCCCACGCCCAAAGAGCCAGCAGGGAAAACTATGCCTTGTTCTAAAGCTCTTTGGGAAACGCTTGCGTAGCCCCACACACCTGGGGGCTGCAGGCTTTCCTGCTCTCTTCAGCCTCAAAACCACCCTTTCCCACTTGGCCCCGCGCCAGGCACAAAAATGGCCATATGTCTGAAGATTGGTCCCACGCCCAAAGAGCCAGCAGGGAAAACTATGCCTTGTTCTAAAGCTCTTTGGGAACCGCTTGCGTAGCCCCACACACCTGGGGGCTGCAGGCTTTCCTGCTGCCTTCAGCCTCAAAACCACCCTTTCCCACATGGCGTCACGCCAGGCCCAAAAATGGCCATATATCTGGAGACTGGTCCCACGCCCAAAGAGCCAGCAGGGAAAACTATGCCTTGTTCTAAAGCTCTTTGGGAAGGCTTGCGTAGCCCCACACACCTGGGGGCTGCAGGCTTTCCTGCTGCCTTCAGACTGAAAACCACCCTTTCCCACTTGGCATCGTGCCAGGCACAAAAAAGGCCATATGTCTGGAAGTTGGTCCCACGCCCATAGAGCCAGCAGGGAAAACTATGCCTTGTTGTAACGCTCTTTGGGAACCGCTTGCGTAGCCCCACAGACCTGGGGGCTGCAGGCTTTCCTTCTCTCTTGAGCCTCAAAAGAACCCTTTCCCGCTTGGCGACGCGCCAGGCCCAAAAATGGCCATATGTCTGGAGATTGGTCCCAAGCCCAAAGAGCCAGCAGGGAAAAACTATGCCTTGTTCTAAAGCTCTTTGGGATCGGCTTGCGTAGCCCCACACACCTGGGGGCTGCAGGCTTTCCTGCTGCCTTCAGCCTCAAAACAACCCTTTCCCACTTGGCGCTGCGCCAGGCCCAAAAATGGCCATATGTCTGGAGGTTGGTCCCACGCCCAAAGAGCCAGCAGGGAAAACTATGCCTTGTTCTAAAGCTCTTTGGGAACCGCTTGCGTAGCCCCACACACCTGGGGCTGCAGGCTTTTCTCTCTCTTTCAGCCTCAAAACCACCCTTTTCAACATGGCGCCACGCCAGGCACAAAAATGGCCATATGTCTGGAGACTGGTCCCACGCCCAAAGAGCCAGCAGGGAAAACTATGCCTTGTTCTAAAGCTCTTTGGGAACCGCTTGCGTGGCCCCACAGACCTGCGGGCTGCAGGCTTTCCTGCTGCCTTCAGCCTCAAACCCACCTTTCCCACATGGCGTCACGCCAGGCACAAAAATGGCCATATGTCTGGAGACTGGTCCCACGCCCAAAGAGCCAGCAGGGAAAACTATGCCTTGTTCTAAAGCTCTTTGGGAACCGCTTGCGTAGCCACACACACCTGGGGGCTGCAGGCTTTCCTGCTCTCTTCAGCCTCAAAACCACCCTTTCCCACTTGGCATCCTGCCAGGCCCAAAAATGGCCATATGTATTGAGGTTGGTCCCACGCCCAAAGAGCCAGCAGGGAAAACTATGCCTTGTTCTAAAGCTCTTTGGGAACAGATTGCGTAGCCCCACAGACCTGTGGGCTGCAGGCTTTCCTGCTCTCTTCAGCCTCAAAAGCACGCTTCCCACTTGGCCCCGCGCCAGGCCCAAAAATGGCCATATGTCTGGAGACTGGTCCCATGCCCAAAGAGCCAGCAGGGAAAACTATGCCTTGTTCTAAAGCTCTTTGGGAACCGCTTGCGTAGCCCCACACACCTGGGGGCTGCAGGCTTTCCTGCTGCCTTCAGCCTCAAACCCACCTTTCCCACATGGCGTCACGCCAGGCACAAAAATGGCCATATGTCTGGAGACTGGTCCCACGCCCAAAGAGCCAGCAGGGAAAACTATGCCTTGTTCTAAAGCTCTTTGGGAAACGCTTGCGTAGCCCCACACACCTGGGGGCTGCAGGCTTTCCTGCTCTCTTCAGCCTCAAAACCACCCTTTCCCACTTGGCCCCGCGCCAGGCACAAAAATGGCCATATGTCTGAAGATTGGTCCCACGCCCAAAGAGCCAGCAGGGAAAACTATGCCTTGTTCTAAAGCTCTTTGGGAACCGCTTGCGTAGCCCCACACACCTGGGGGCTGCAGGCTCTCCTGCTGCCTTCAGCCTCAAAACCACCCTTTCCCACATGGCGTCACGCCAGGCCCAAAAATGGCCATATATCTGGAGACTGGTCCCACGCCCAAAGAGCCAGCAGGGAAAACTATGCCTTGTTCTAAAGCTCTTTGGGAAAGGCTTGCGTAGCCCCACACACCTGGGGGCTGCAGGCTTTCCTGCTGCCTTCAGACTGAAAACCACCCTTTCCCACTTGGCATCGTGCCAGGCACAAAAAAGGCCATATGTCTGGAAGTTGGTCCCACGCCCATAGAGCCAGCAGGGAAAACTATGCCTTGTTGTAACGCTCTTTGGGAACGGCTTGCGTAGCCCCACAGACCTGCGGGCTGCAGGATTTCCTGCTGCTTCAGCCTCAAACCCACCTTTCCCACATGGCGTCACGCCAGGCCCAAAAATGGCCATATGTCTGGAGACTGGTCCCACGCCCAAAGAGCCAGCAGGGAAAACTATGCCTTGCTGTAAAGCTCTTTGGGAACGGCTTGCGTAGCCCCACACACCTGGGGGCTGCAGGCTTTCCTGCTGCCTTCAGCCTCAAAACCCCCCTTTCCCACTTGGCGCCGCGCCAGGCCCAAAAATGGCCATATGTCTGGAGGTTGGTCCCACGCCCAAAGAGCCAGCAGGGAAAACTATGCCTTGTTCTAAAGCTCTTTGGGAACCGCTTGCGTAGCCCCACACACCTGGGGGCTGCAGGCTTTCCTGCTGCCTTCAGCCTCAAAACCACCCTTTCCCACTTGGCCCCGCGCCAGGCACAAAAATGGCCATATGTCTGGAGACTGGTCCCACGCCCAAAGAGCCAGCAGGGAAAACTATGCCTTGTTCTAAAGCTCTTTGGGAACCGCTTGCGTAGCCCCACACACGTGGGGGCTGCAGGCTTTCCTGCTGCCTTCAGCCTCAAAGCCACCTTTCCCACATGGCGTCACGCCAGGCACAAAAATGGCCATATGTCTGGAGACTGGTCCCACGCCCATTGAGCCAGCAGGGAAAACTATGCCTTGTTCTAAAGCTCTTTGGGAACCGCTTGCGTAGCCCCACACACGTGGGGGCTGCAGGCTTTCCTGCTCTCTTCAGCCTCAAAACCACCCTTTCCCACTTGGCCCCGCGCCAGGCACAAAAATGGCCATATGTCTGAAGATTGGTCCCATGCCCAAAGAGCCAGCAGGGAAAACTATGCCTTGTTCTAAAGCTCTTTGGGAACCGCTTGCGTAGCCCCACACACCTGGGGGCTGCAGGCTTTCCTGCTGCCTTCAGCCTCAAAACCACCCTTTCCCTCTTGGCGCTGCGCCTGGCCCAAAAATGGCCATATGTCTGGAGACTGGTCCCTTTCCCAAAGAGCCAGCAGGGAAAACTATGCCTTGTTCTAAAGCTCTTTGGGAACCGCTTGCGTAGCCCCACACACCTGGGGGCTGCAGGCTTTCCTGCTCTCTTCAGCCTCAAAACCACCCTTTCCCACATGGCGCCAAGCCAGGCCCAAAAATGGCCATATGTCTGGAGACTGGTCCCACGCCCAAAGAGCCAGCAGGGAAAACTATGCCTTGTTCTAAAGCTCTTTGGGAACCGCTTGCGTAGCCCAACACACCTGGGGGCTGCAGGCTTTCCTGCTGCCTTCAGCCTCAAAACCACCCTTTCCCACTTGGCGCCGCGCCAGGCCCAAAAATGGCCATATGTCTGGAGACTGGTCCCATGCCCAAGGAGCCAGCAGGGAAAACTATGCCTTGTTCTAAAGCTCTTTGGGAATCGCTTGCGTAGCCCCACACACCTGGGGGCTGCAGACTTTCCTGCTGCCTTCAGCCTCAAAACCACCCTTTCCTACTTGGCGCTCCGCCAGGCATAAAAATGGCCATATGTCTGGAAATTCTTCCCAAGCCTAAAGAGGCAGCAGGGAAAACTATGCCTTGTTCTAAAGCTCTTTGGGAACCGCTTGCGTAGCCCCACACACCTGGGGGCTGCAGGCTTTCCTGCTGCCTTCAACCTCAAAAGCACTTTTTTCCACATGGCGTCACGCCAGGCACAAAAATGGCCATATGTCTGGAGGTTGGTCCCACGCCCAAAGAGCCAGCAGGGAAAACTATGCCTTGTTCTAAAGCTCTTTGGGAACCGCTTGCGTAGCCCCACACACCTGGGGGCTGCAGGCTTTCCTGCTGCCTTCAACCTCAGAAGCACCCTTTTCCACATGGCGTCACTCCAGGCACAAAAATGGCCATATGTCTGGAGGTTGGTCCCACGCCCAAAGAGCCAGCAGGGAAAACTATGCCTTGTTCTAAAGCTCTTTGGGAACCGCTTGCGTAGCCCCACAGACCTGGGGGCTGCAGGCTTTCCTTCTCTCTTGAGCCTCAAAAGAACCCTTTCCCGCTTGGCGATGCGCCAGGCCCAAAAATGGCCATATGTCTGGAGATTGGTCCCAAGCCCAAAGAGCCAGCAGGGAAAACTATGCCTTGTTCTAAAGCTCTTTGGGATCGGCTTGCGTAGCCCCACACACCTGGGGGCTGCAGGCTTTCCTGCTGCCTTCAGCCTCAAAACAACCCTTTCCCACTTGGCGCTGCGCCAGGCCCAAAAATGGCCATATGTCTGGAGGTTGGTCCCACGCCCAAAGAGCCAGCAGGGAAAACTATGCCTTGTTCTAAAGCTCTTTGGGAACCGCTTGCGTAGCCCCACACACCTGGGGGCTGCAGGCTTTTCTCTCTCTTTCAGCCTCAAAACCACCCTTTTCAACATGGCGCCACGCCAGGCCCAAAAATGGCCATATGTCTGGAGACTGGTCCCACGCCCAAAGAGCCAGCAGGGAAAACTATGCCTTGTTCTAAAGCTCTTTGGGAACCGCTTGCGTGGCCCCACAGACCTGCGGGCTGCAGGCTTTCCTGCTGCCTTCAGCCTCAAACCCACCTTTCCCACATGGCGTCACGCCAGGCACAAAAATGGCCATATGTCTGGAGACTGGTCCCACGCCCAAAGAGCCAGCAGGGAAAACTATGCCTTGTTCTAAAGCTCTTTGGGAACCGCTTGCGTAGCCACACACACCTGGGGGCTGCAGGCTTTCCTGCTCTCTTCAGCCTCAAAACCACCCTTTCCCACTTGGCATCCTGCCAGGCCCAAAAATGGCCATATGTATTGAGGTTGGTCCCACGCCCAAAGAGCCAGCAGGGAAAACTATGCCTTGTTCTAAAGCTATTTGGGAACGGCTTGCGTAGCCCCACACACCTGGGGGCTGCAGGCTTTCCTGCTGCCTTCAGACTCAAAACCACCCTTTCCCACTTGGCATCGTGACATGCCCAAAAATGGCCATATTTCTGGAGACTGGTCCCTTTCACAAAGAGCCAGCAGGGAAAACTATGACTTGTTCTAAAGCTCTTTGGGAACCGCTTGCGTGGCCCCACACAGCTGGGGGCTGCAGGCTTTCCTGCTGCCTTCAGCCTCAAACCCACCTTTCCCACATGGCGTCACGCGAGGCACAAAAATGGCCATATGTCTGGAGGTTGGTCCCACGCCCAAAGAGCCAGCAGGGAAAAATATGCCTTGTTCTAAAGCTCTTTGGGAACCGCTTGCGTAGCCCCACAGACCTGGGGGCTGCAGGCTTTCCTGCTGCCTTCAGACTCAAAACCACCCTTTCCCACTTGGCGCCGCGCCAGGCCCAAAAATGGCCATATGTCTGGAGACTGGTCCCATGCCCAAGGAGCCAGCAGGGAAAACTATGCCTTGTTCTAAAGCTCTTTGGGAATCGCTTGCGTAGCCCCACACACCTGGGGGCTGCAGACTTTCCTGCTGCCTTCAGCCTCAAAACCACCCTTTCCTACTTGGCGCTCCGCCAGGCACAAAAATGGCCATATGTCTGGAGGTTGGTCCCACGCCCAAAGAGCCAGCAGGGAAAACTATGCCTTGTTCTAAAGCTCTTTGGGAACCGCTTGTGTAGCCCCACAGACCTGGGGGCTGCAGGCTTTCCTGCTGCCTTCAACCTCAGAAGCACCCTTTTCCACATGGCGTCACTCCAGGCACAAAAATGGCCATATGTCTGGAGGTTGGTCCCACGCCCAAAGAGCCAGCAGGGAAAACTATGCCTTGTTCTAAAGCTCTTTGGGAACCGCTTGCGTAGCCCCACAGACCTGGGGGCTGCAGGCTTTCCTGCTCTCTTCAGCCTCAAAAGAACCCTTTCCGACTTGGCGACGCGCCAGGCCCAAAAATGGCCATATGTCTGGAGATTGGTCCCACGCCCAAAGAGCCAGCAGGGAAAACTATGCCTTGTTCTAAAGCTCTTTGGGAACCGCTTGCGTAGCCCCACACACCTGGGGGCTGCAGGCTTTTCTCTCGCTTTCAGCCTCAAAACCACCCTTTTCAACATGGCGCCACGCCAGGCACAAAAATGGCCATATGTCTGGAGACTGGTCCCACGCCCAAAGAGCCAGCAGGGAAAACTATGCCTTGTTCTAAAGCTCTTTGGGAACCGCTTGCGTGGCCCCACAGACCTGTGGGCTGCAGGCTTTCCTGCTGCCTTCAGCCTCAAACCCACCTTTCCCACATGGCGTCACGCCAGGCACAAAAATGGCCATATGTCTGGAGACTGGTCCCACGCCCAAAGAGCCAGCAGGGAAATCTATGCCTTGTTCTAAAGCTCTTTGGGAACCGCTTGCGTAGCCCCACACACCTGGGGGCTGCAGGCTTTCCTGCTCTCTTCAGCCTCAAAACCACCCTTTCCCACTTGGCCCCGCGCCAGGCCCAAAAATGGCCATATGTATGGAGGTTGGTCCCACGCCCAAAGAGCCAGCAGGGAAAACTATGCCTTGTTCTAAAGCTCTTTGGGAACCGCTTGCGTAGCCCCACACACCTGGGGGCTGCAGGCTTTTCTCTCGCTTTCAGCCTCAAAACCACCCTTTTCAACATGGCGCCACGCCAGGCCCAAAAATGGCCATATGTCTGGAGACTGGTCCCATGCCCAAAGAGCCAGCAGGGAAAACTATGCCTTGTTCTAAAGCTCTTTGGGAACCGCTTGCGTAGCCCCACACACCTGGGGGCTGCAGGCTTTCCTGCTGCCTTCAGCCTCAAAACCACCCTTTCCCACTTGGCGCTCCGCCAGGCACAAAAAAGGCCATATGTCTGGAAGTTGGTCCCACGCCCAAAGAGCCAGCAGGGAAAACTATGCCTTGTTCTAAAGCTCTTTGGGAACGGCTTGCGTAGCCCCACACACCTGGGGGCTGCAGGCTTTCCTGCTGCCTTCAGACTCAAAACCACCCTTTCCCACTTGGCATCGTGACATGCCCAAAAATGGCCATATTTCTGGAGACTGGTCCCTTTCACAAAGAGCCAGCAGGGAAAACTATGCCTTGTTCTAAAGCTCTTTGGGAACCGCTTGCATAGCCCCACACAAACTGGGGGCTGCAGGCTTTTCTCGCGCTTTCAACCTCAAACCCACCTTTCCCACATGGCGTCACGCGAGGCACAAAAATGGCCATATGTCTGGAGACTGGTCCCACGCCCAAAGAGCCAGCAGGGAAAAATATGCCTTGTTCTAAAGCTCTTTGGGAACCGCTTGCGTAGCCCCACACACCTGGGGGCTGCAGGCTTTTCTCTCGCTTTCAACCTCAAAACCACCCTTTTCCACATGGCGCCACGCCAGGCACAAAAATGGCCATATGTCTGGAGACTGGTCCCACGCCCAAAGAGCCAGCAGGGAAAACTATGCCTTGTTCTAAAGCTCTTTGGGAACCGCTTGCGTAGCCCCACACACCTGGGGGCTGCAGGCTTTCCTGCTCTCTTCAGCCTCAAAACCACCCTTTCCCACTTGGCCCCGCGCCAGGCCCAAAAATGGCCATATGTCTGGAGACTCGTCCCACGCCCAAAGAGCCAGCAGGGAAAACTATGCCTTGTTCTAAAGCTCTTTGGGAACCGCTTGCGTAGCCCCACACACCTGTAGGCTGCACGCTTTCCTGCTGCTTTCAGTCTCAAAACCACCCTTTTCCACATGGCGTCACGCCAGGCACAAAAATGGCCATATATCTGGAGGTTGGTCCCACGCCCAAAGAGCCAGCAGGGAAAACTATGCCTTGTTCTAAAGCTCTTTGGGAACCGCTTGCGTAGCCCCTCACACCTGGGGGCTGCAGGCTTTCCTGCTGCCTTCAGCCTCAAAATAACCCTTTTCCACATGGCGTCAGCCAGGCACAAAAATGGCCATATGTCTGGAGACTGATCCCACGCCCAAAGAGCCAGCAGGGAAAACTATGCCTTGTTCTAAAGCTATTTGGGAACCGCTTGCGTAGCCCCACAGAAACGGGGGGCTGCAGGCTTTTCTCGCGCTTTCAGCCTCAAAGCCACCCTTTCCCACTTGGCATCGCGCCAGGCCCAAAAATGGCCATATATCTGGAGTTTGGTCCCACGCCCAAAGAGCCAGCAGGGAAAACTATGCCTTGTTCTAAAGCTCTTTGGGAACCGCTTGCGTGGCCCCACACACCTGGGGGCTGCAGGCTTTCCTGCTGCCTTCAGCCTCAAAACCACCCTTTCCCACATGACGTCATGCCAGGCACAAAAATGGCCATATGTCTGGAGGTTGGTCCCACGCCCAAAGAGCCAGCAGGGAAAACTATGCCTTGTTCTAAAGCTCTTTGGGAACCGCTTGCGTAGCCCAACACACCTGGGGGCTGCAGGCTTTCCTGCTGCCTTCAGCCTCAAAACCACCCTTTTCCACATGGCGTCACGCCAGGCACAAAAATGGCCATATGTCTGGAGACTGGTCCCACGCCCAAAGAGCCAGTAGGGAAAACTATGCCTTGTTCTAAAGCTCTTTGGGAACCGCTTGCGTAGCCCCACACACCTGGGGGCTGCAGGCTTTCCTGCTGCCTTCAGACAAAAAACGTCCCTTTCCCACTTGGCCCCGCCAGGCACAAAAATAGCCATATGTCTGGAGACTCGTCCCTTTCCCAAAGAGCCAGCAGGGAAAACTATGCCTTGTTCTAAAGCTCTTTGGGAACCGCTTGCGTAGCCCCACACACCTGGGGGCTGCAGGCTTTCCTGCTGCCTTCAGCCTCAAAACCACCCTTTCCCACTTGGCGTCACGCCAGGCACAAAAATGGCCATATGTCTGGAGGCTGGTCCCACGCCCAAAGAGCCAGCAGGGAAAACTATGCCTTGCTCTAAAGCTCTTTGGGAACCGTTTGCGTAGCCCCACACACCTGGGGGCTGCAGGCTTTCCTGCTCTCTTCAGCCTCAAAAGCACCCTTTCCCACTTGGCGCCGCGCCAGGACCAAAAATGGCCATATGTCTGGAGACTGGTACCACGCCCAAAGAGCCAGCAGGGAAAACTATGCCTTGTTCTAAAGCTCTTTGGGAACGGCTTGCGTAGGCCCACACACCTGGGGGCTGCAGGCTTTCCTGCTGCCTTCAGCCTCAAAACCACCCTTTCCCACATGGCGTCACGCCAGTCACAAAAATGGCCATATGTCTGGAGACTGGTCCCACGCCCAAAGAGCCAGCAGGGAAAACTATGCCTTGTTCTAAAGCTCTTTGGGAACCGCTTGCGTAGCCCCACACACCTGGGGGCTGCAGGCTTTCCTGCTGCCTTCAGCCTCAAAACCACCCTTTCCCACTTGGCGTCACGCCAGGCACAAAAATGGCCATATGTCTGGAGGTTGGTCCCACGCCCAAAGAGCCAGCAGGGAAAACTATGCCTTGTTCTAAAGCTCTTTGGGAACCTCTTGCGTAGCCCCACACACCTGGGGGCTGCAGGCTTTCCTGCTGCCTTCAGCCTCAAAACCACCCTTTCCCACATGGCGTCACGCCAGGCCCAAAAATGGCCATATATCTGGAGACTGGTCCCACGCCCAAAGAGCCAGCAGGGAAAACTATGCCTTGTTCTAAAGCTCTTTGGGAACCGCTTGTGTAGCCCCACACACCTGGGGGCTGCAGGCTTTCCTGCTGCCTTCAGCCTCAAAACCACCCTTTCCCACTTGGCGCTGCGCCAGGCCCAAAAATGGCCATATATCTGGAGACTGATCCCACGCCCAAAGAGCCAGCAGGGAAAACTATGCCTTGTTCTAAAGCTCTTTGGGAAACGCTTGCGTAGCCCCACACACCTGGGGGCTGCAGGCTTTCCTGCTGCCTTCAGCCTCAAAACCACCCTTTCCCACATGGCGTCACGCCAGGCCCAAAAATGGCCATATATCTGGAGACTGGTCCCACGCCCAAAGAGCCAGCAGGGAAAACTATGCGTTGTTCTAAAGCTCTTTGGGAACGGCTTGCGTAGCCCCACACACCTGGGGGCTGCAGGCTTTCCTGCTCTCTTCAGCATCAGAAGAACCCTTTCGCACTTGACGCTGCGCCAGGCCCAAAAATGGCCATATCTCTGGAGACTGGTCCCACGCCCAAAGAGCCAGCAGGGAAAACTATGCCTTGTTCTAAAGCTCTTTGGGAACCGCTTGCGTAGCCCCACACACCTGGGGGCTGCAGGCTTTCCTGCTGCCTTCAGCCTCAAAAACACCCTTTCCCACTTGGCCCCGAGCCAGGCACAAAAATGGCCATATCTCTGGAGACCTGTCCCAGGCCTAAAGAGCCAGCAGGGAAAACTATGCCTTGTTCTAAAGCTCTTTGGGAACCGCTTGCGTAGCCCCACACACCTGGGGGCTGCAGGCTTTCCTGCTGCCTTCAGACTCAAAACCACCCTTTCCCACTTGGCGCTGCGCCATGCACAAAAATGGCCATATGTCTGGAGGTTGGTCCCACGCCCAAAGAGCCAGCAGGGAAAACTATGCCTTGTTCTAAAGCTCTTTGGGAACCGCTTGCGTAGCCCCACACACCTGGGGGCTGCAGGCTTTCCTGCTGCCTTCAGCCTCAAAAACACCCTTTCCCACTTGGCCCCGAGCCAGGCACAAAAATGGCCATATGTCTGGAGACTGGTCCCACGCCCAAAGAGCCAGCAGGGAAAACTATGCCTTGTTCTAAAGCTCTTTGGGAACGGCTTGCGTAGCCCCACACACGTGGGGGCTGCAGGCTTTCCTGCTGCCTTCAGCCTCAAAACCACCCTTTCCCACTTGGCGCTGCGCCAGGCCCAAAAATGGCCATATATCTGGAGACTGATCCCACGCCCAAAGAGCCAGCAGGGAAAACTATGCCTTGTTCTAAAGCTCTTTGGGAACCGCTTGCGTAGCCCCACACACCTGTGGGCTGCAGGCTTTCCTGCTGCCTTCAGCCTCAAAACCACCCTTTCCCAAATGGCGCCACGCCAGGCCCCAAAATGGCCATATGTCTGGAGTTTGGTCCCACGCCCAAAGAGCCAGCAGGGAAAACTATGCCTTGTTCTAAAGCTCTTTGGGAACCGCTTGCGTAGCCCCACACACCTGGGGGCTGCAGGCTTTCCTGCTGCCTTCAGCCTCAAAACCACCCTTTCCCACTTGGCCCCGCACCAGGCACAAAAATGGCCATATGTCTGGAGACTGGTCCCACGCCCAAAGAGCCAGCAGGGAAAACTATGCCTTGTTCTAAGGCTCTTTGGGAACCGCTTGCGTAGCCCCACACAAACTGGGGCGGGCAGGCTTTTCTCGCGCTTTCAGCCTCAAAACCACCCTTTCCCACATGGCGCCATGCCAGGCCCAAAAATGGCCATATGTCTGGAGGTTGGTCCCACGCCCAAAGAGCCAGCAGGGAAAACTATGCCTTGTTCTAAAGCTCTTTGGGATCTGCTTGCGTAGCCCCACACACCTGGGGGCTGCAGGCTTTCCTGCTGCCTTCAGCCTCAGAAGAATCCTTTTGCACTTGGAGCCGCGCCAGGCCCAAAAATGGCCATATATCTGGAGACTGGTCCCACGCCCAAAGAGCCAGCAGGGAAAACTATGCCTTGTTCTAAAGCTCTTTGGGAACCGCTTGCGTAGCCCCACACACCTGGGGGCTGCAGGCTTTCCTGCTGCCTTCAGACTCAAAACCACCCTTTCCCACTTGGCATCGCGCCAGGCCCAAAAATGGCCATATGTCTGGAGACTGGTCCCACGCCCAAAGAGCCAGCAGGGAAAACTATGCCTTGTTCTAAAGCTCTTTGGGAACCGCTTGCGTAGCCCCACAGACCTGGGGGCTGCAGGCTTTCCTGCTGCCTTCAGACTCAAAACCACCCTTTCCCACTTGTCGCTGCGCCAGGCCCAAAAATGGCCATATATCTGGAGAATGATCCCACGCCCATTGAGCCAGCAGAGAAAACTATGCCTTGTTCTAAAGCTCTTTGGGAACCTCTTGCGTAGGCCCACACACCTGGGGGCTGCAGGCTTTCCTGCTCTCTTCAGCCTCAAAACCACCCTTTCCCACTTGGCCCCGCGCCAGGCACAAAAATGGCCATATGTCTGGAGACTGGTCCCACGCCCAAAGAGCCAGCAGGGAAAACTATGCCTTGTTCTAAGGCTCTTTGGGAACCGCTTGCGTAGCCCCACACAAACTGGGGGCTGCAGGCTTTTCTCACGCTTTCAGCCTCAAAACCACCCTTTCCCACTTGGCGCCGCGCCAGGCCCAAAAAAGGCCATATGTCAGGAGACTGGTCTCATGCCCAAAGAGCCAGCAGGGAAAACTATGCCTTGTTCTAAAGCTCTTTGGGAACCGCTTGCGTAGCCCCACACACCTGGGGGCTGCAGGCTTTCCTGCTCTCTTCAGCCTCAGAAGAACCCTTTCGCACTTGGCTCCGCGCCAGGCCCAAAAATGGCCATATGTCTGAAGATTGGTCCCACGCCCAAAGAGCCAGCAGGGAAAACTATGCCTTGTTCTAAAGCTCTTTGGGAACCTCTTGCGTAGCCCCACACACCTGGGGGCTGCAGGCTTTCCTGCTGCCTTCAGCCTCAAAACAACCCTTTCCCACTTGGCGCTGCGCCAGGCCCAAAAATGGCCATATATCTGGAGACTGGTCCCACGCCCAAAGAGCCAGCAGGGAAAACTATGCCTTGTTCTAAAGCTCTTTGGGAACGGCTTGCGTAGCCCCACACACCTGGGGGCTGCAGGCTTTCCTGCTGCCTTCAGAATCAAAACCACCCTTTCCCACTTGGCATCGCGCCAGGCCCAAAAATGGCCATATGTCTGGAGACTGGTCCCACGCCCAAAGAGCCAGCAGGGAAAACTATGCCTTGTTCTAAAGCTTTTGGGAACCGCTTGCGTAGCCCCAGAGACGTGGGGGCTGCAGGCTTTCCTGCTGCCTTCAGCCTCAAAACCACCCTTTCCCACTTGGCGCTGCGCCAGGCCCAAAAATGGCCATATATCTGGAGACTGATCCCACGCCCAAAGAGCCAGCAGGAAAAACTATGCCTTGTTCTAAAGCTCTTTGGGAACCGCTTGCGTAGCCCCACACACCTGGGGGCTGCAGGCTTTCCTGCTGCCCTCAGCCTCAAAACCACCCTTTTCCACATGGCGTCGCGCCAGGCACAAAAATGGCCATATGTCTGGAGACTGGTCCCACGCCCAAAGAGCCAGCAGGGAAAACTATGCCTTGTTCTAAAGCTCTTTGGGAACCGCTTGCGTAGCCCCACACACCTGGGGGCTGCAGGCTTTCCTGCTCTCTTCAGCCTCAGAAGAACCCTTTCGCACTTGGCGCCGCGCCAGGCCCAAAAATGGCCAGATATCTGGAGACTGGTCCCACGCCCAAAGAGCCAGCAGGGAAAACTATGCCTTGTTCTAAAGCTCTTTGGGAACCGCTTGCGTAGCCCCACACAACTGGGGGCTGCAGGCTTTCCTGCTGCCTTCAGCCTCAAAACCACCCTTTCCCACTTGGCCCCGCGCCAGGCCCAAAAATGGCCATATGTCTGGAGACTGGTCCCACGCCCAAAGAGCCAGCAGGGAAAACTATGCCTTGTTCTAAAGCTCTTTGGGAACCGCTTGCGTAGCCCCACAGACCCTGGGGGCTGCAGGCTTTCCTGCTGCCTTCAGCCTCAAAACCACCCTTTCCCACTTGGCATCGCACCAGGCCCAAAAATGGCCATATGTCAGGAGACTGGTCCCACGCCCAAAGAGCCAGCAGGGAAAACTATGCCTTGTTCTAAAGCTCTTTGGGAACCGCTTGCGTAGCCCCACACAAACTGGGGGCAGCAAGCTTTTCTCGCACATTCAGCCTCAAAACCACCCTTTCCAACTTGGCGCTGCGCCAGGCACAAAAATGGCCATATGTCTGGAGGTTGGTCCCACGCCCAAAGAGCTAGCAGGGAAAACTATGCCTTGTTCTAAAGCTCTTTGGGAACCGCTTGCGTAGCCCCTCACACCTGGGGGCTGCAGGCTTTCCTGCTGCCTTCAGCCTCAAAACCACCCTTTCCCACTTGGCCCCGCGCCACGCCCAAAAATGGCCATATGTCTGGAGACTCGTCCCACGCCCAAAGAGCCAGCAGGGAAAAATATGCCTTGTTCTAAAGCTCTTTGGGAACCGCTTGCGTAGCCCCACACACCTGGGGGCTGCAGGCTTTCCTGCTGCCTTCAGACTCAAAACCACCCTTTCCCGCTTCGCATCGTGCGAGGCACAAAAATGGCCATATTTCTGGAGACTGGTCCCACGCCCAAAGAGCCAGCAGGGAAAACTATGCCTTGTTCTAAAGCTCTTTGGGAAAGGCTTGCGTAGCACCACACACCCGGGGGCTGCAGGCTTTCCTTCTGCCTTCAGACTGAAAACCACCCTTTCCCACTTGGCATCGTGCCAGGCACAAAAAAGGCCATATGTCTGGAAGTTGGTCCCACGCCCAAAGAGCCAGCAGGGAAAACTATGCCTTGTTGTAACGCTCTTTGGGAACCGCTTCCGTGGCCCCACAGACCTGCGGGCTGCAGGCTTTCCTGCTGCTTCAGCCTCAAACCCACCTTTCCCACATGGCGTCACGCCAGGCCCAAAAATGGCCATATGTCTGGAGACTCGACCCACGCTCAAAGAGCCAGCAGGGAAAACTATGCCTTGTTCTAAAGCTCTTTGGGAACCGCTTGCTTAGCCCCACACACCTGGGGGCTGCAGGCTTTCCTGCTGCCTTCAGCCTCAAAACAACCCTTTTCTACATGGCGTCAGCCAGGCACAAAAATGGCCATATGTCTGGAGGTTGGTCCCACGCCCAAAGAGCCAGCAGGGAAAACTATGCCTTGTTCTAAACCTCTTTGGGAACCGCTTGCGTAGCCCCACAGACCTGGGGGCTGCAGGCTTTCCTGCTGCCTTCAGCCTCAAAACCACCCTTTCCCACTTGGCGCCGCGCCAGGCCCAAAAATGGCTATATGTCTGGAGACTGGTCCCACGCCCAAAGAGCCAGCAGGGAAAATTATGCCTTGTTCTAAAGCTCTTTGGGAACCGCTTGCGTAGCCCCACACACCTGGGGGCTGCAGGCTTTCCTGCTGCCTTCAGCCTCAAAACCACCCTTTCCCACTTGGCCCCGCGCCAGGCACAAAAATGGCCATATTTCTGGAGACTGGTCCCACGCCCAAAGAGCCAGCAGGGAAAACTATGCCTTGTTCTAAACCTCTTTGGGAACCGCTTGCGTAGCCCCACAGACCTGGGGGCTGCAGGCTTTCCTGCTGCCTTCAGCCTCAAAACCACCCTTTCCCACTTGGCGCCGCGCCAGGCCCAAAAATGGCTATATGTCTGGAGACTGGTCCCACGCCCAAAGAGCCAGCAGGGAAAATTATGCCTTGTTCTAAAGCTCTTTGGGAACCGCTTGCGTAGCCCCACACACGTGGGGGCTGCAGGCTTTCCTGCTGCCTTCAGCCTCAAAACCACCCTTTCCCACTTGGCCCCGCGCCAGGCACAAAAATGGCCATATTTCTGGAGACTGGTCCCACGCCCAAAGAGCCAGCAGGGAAAACTATGCCTTGTTCTAAAGCTCTTTGGGAACCGCTTGCGTAGCCCCACACACGTGGGGGCTGCAGGCTTTCCTGCTGCCTTCAGACTCAAAACCACCCTTTCCCACTTGGCCCCGCGCCAGGCACAAAAATGGCCATATATCTGGAGACTGGTCCCACGCCCAAAGATCCAGCAGGGAAAACTATGCCTTGTTCTAAAGCTCTTTGGGAACCGCTTGCGTGGCCCCACAGACCTGCGGGCTGCAGGCTTTCCTGCTGCCTTCAACCTCAAAAGCACCCTTTTCCACATGGCGTCACGCCAGACACAAAAATGGCCATATGTCTGGAGACTGGTCCCAAGCCCAAAGAGCCAGCAGGGAAAACTATGCCTTGTTCTAAAGCTCTTTGGGAACCACTTGCGTAGCCCCACAGACATGGGGGCTGCAGGCTTTCCTGCTGCCTTCAGCCTCAAAACCACCCTTTTCGACATGGCATCACGGAAGACACAAAAATGGCCATATGTCTGGAGGTTGGTCCCACGCCCAAAGAGCCAGCAGGGAAAACTATGCCTTGTTCTAAAGCTCTTTGGGAACCGCTTGCGTAGCCCCACACACCTGCGGGCTGCAGGCTTTCCTGCTCTCTTCAGCCTCAAAAGAAACCTTTCGCAATTGGCGCCGCGCCAGGCCCAAAAATGGCCATATGTCTGAAGATTGGTCCCACGCCCAAAGAGCCAGCAGGGAAAACTATGCCTTGTTCTAAAGCTCTTTGGGAACCGCTTGCGTGGCCCCACACACCTGGGGGCTGCAGGCTTTCCTGCTGCCTTCAGCCTCAAAACCACCCTTTCCCACTTGGCCCCACGCCAGGCACAACAATGGCCATATGTCTGGACTTTGGTCCCACGCCCAAAGAACCAGCAGGGAAAACTATGCCTTGTTCTAAAGCTCATTGGGAACCGCTTGCGTAGCCCCACACACCTGGGGGCTGCAGGCTTTCCTGCTGCCTTCAGCCTCAAAACCACCCTTTCCCACATGGCGTCAGGCCAGGCCCAAAAATGGCCATATATCTGGAGACTGGTCCCACGCCCAAAGAGCCAGCAGGGAAAACTATGCCTTGTTCTAAAGCTCTTTGGGAACCGCTTGCGTAGCCCCACACACCTGGGGGCTGCAGGCTTTCCTGCTGCCTTCAGCCTCAAAACCACCCTTTCCTACTTGGCCCCGCGCCAGGCCCAAAAATGGCCATATGTCTGGAGACTGGTCCCACGCCCAAAGAGCCAGCAGGGAAAACTATGCCTTGTTCTAAAGCTCTTTGGGAACCGCTTGCGTAGCCACACACACGTGGGGGCTGCAGGCTTTCCTGCTGCCTTCAGCCTCAAAGCCACCTTTCCCACATGGCGTCACGCCAGGCACAAAAATGGCCATATGTCTGGAGACTGGTCCCACGCCCATTGAGCCAGCAGGGAAAACTATGCCTTGTTCTAAAGCTCTTTGGGAACCGCTTGTGTAGCCCCACACACGTGGGGGCTGCAGGCTTTCCTGCTCTCTTCAGCCTCAAAACCACCCTTTCCCACTTGGCCCCGCGCCAGGCACAAAAATGGCCATATGTCTGAAGATTGGTCCCATGCCCAAAGAGCCAGCAGGGAAAACTATGCCTTGTTCTAAAGCTCTTTGGGAACGGATTGCGTAGCCCCACACACCTGGGGGCTGCAGGCTTTCCTGCTCTCTTCAGCCTCAAAACCACCCTTTCCCACATGGCGCCAAGCCAGGCCCAAAAATGGCCATATGTCTGGAGACTGGTCCCACGCCCAAAGAGCCAGCAGGGAAAACTATGCCTTGTTCTAAAGCTCTTTGGGAACCGCTTGCGTAGCCCAACACACCTGGGGGCTGCAGGCTTTCCTGCTGCCTTCAGCCTCAAAACCACCCTTTCCCACTTGGCGCCGCGCCAGGCCCAAAAATGGCCATATGTCTGGAGACTGGTCCCACGCCCAAAGAGCCAGCAGGGAAAACTATGCCTTGTTCTAAAGCTCTTTGGGAACCGCTTGCGTAGCCCCACACACCTGGGGGCTGCAGGCTTTCCTGCTGCCTTCAACCTCAGAAGCACCCTTTTCCACATGGCGTCACTCCAGGCACAAAAATGGCCATATGTCTGGAGGTTGGTCCCACGCCCAAAGAGCCAGCAGGGAAAACTATGCCTTGTTCTAAAGCTCTTTGGGAACCGCTTGCGTAGCCCCACAGACCTGGGGGCTGCAGGCTTTCCTTCTCTCTTGAGCCTCAAAAGAACCCTTTCCCGCTTGGCCCCGCGCCAGGCACAAAAATGGCCATATGTCTGAAGATTGGTCCCACGCCCAAAGAGCCAGCAGGGAAAACTATGCCTTGTTCTAAAGCTCTTTGGGAACCGCTTGCGTAGCCCCACACACCTGGGGGCTGCAGGCTCTCCTGCTGCCTTCAGCCTCAAAACCACCCTTTCCCACATGGCGTCACGCCAGGCCCAAAAATGGCCATATATCTGGAGACTGGTCCCACGCCCAAAGAGCCAGCAGGGAAAACTATGCCTTGTTCTAAAGCTCTTTGGGAAAGGCTTGCGTAGCACCACACACCTGGGGGCTGCAGGCTTTCCTGCTGCCTTCAGACTGAAAACCACCCTTTCCCACTTGGCATCGTGCCAGGCACAAAAAAGGCCATATGTCTGGAAGTTGGTCCCACGCCCATAGAGCCAGCAGGGAAAACTATGCCTTGTTGTAACGCTCTTTGGGAACCGCTTCCGTGGCCCCACAGACCTGCGGGCTGCAGGCTTTCCTGCTGCTTCAGCCTCAAACCCACCTTTCCCACATGGCGTCACGCCAGGCACAAAAATGGCCATATGTCTGGAGACTGGTCCCACGCCCAAAGAGCCAGCAGGGAAAACTATGCCTTGCTCTAAAGCTCTTTGGGAACGGATTGCGTAGCCCCACACACCTGGGGGCTGCAGGCTTTCCTGCTGCCTTCAGCCTCAAAACCCCCCTTTCCCACTTGGCGCCGCGCCAGGCCCAAAAATGGCCATATGTCTGGAGACTGGTCCCACGCCCAAAGAGCCAGCAGGGAAAACTATGCCTTGTTCTAAAGCTCTTTGGGAACCGCTTGCGTAGCCCCACACACCTGCGGGCTGCAGGCTTTCCTGCTGCCTTCAGCCTCAAAACCACCCTTTCCCACTTGGCCCCGCGCCAGGCACAAAAATGGCCATATGTCTGGAGACTGGTCCCACGCCCAAAGAGCCAGCAGGGAAAACTATGCCTTGTTCTAAAGCTCTTTGGGAACCGCTTGCGTAGCCCCACACACGTGGGGGCTGCAGGCTTTCCTGCTGCCTTCAGCCTCAAAGCCACCTTTCCCACATGGCGTCACGCCAGGCACAAAAATGGCCATATGTCTGGAGACTGGTCCCACGCCCATTGAGCCAGCAGGGAAAACTATGCCTTGTTCTAAAGCTCTTTGGGAACCGCTTGCGTAGCCCCACACACGTGGGGGCTGCAGGCTTTCCTGCTCTCTTCAGCCTCAAAACCACCCTTTCCCACTTGGCCCCGCGCCAGGCACAAAAATGGCCATATGTCTGAAGATTGGTCCCATGCCCAAAGAGCCAGCAGGGAAAACTATGCCTTGTTCTAAAGCTCTTTGGGAACGGATTGCGTAGCCCCACAGACCTGGGGGCTGCAGGCTTTCCTGCTCTCTTCAGCCTCAAAACCACCCTTTCCCACATGGCGCCAAGCCAGGCCCAAAAATGGCCATATGTCTGGAGGTTGGTCCCACGCCCAAAGAGCCAGCAGGGAAAACTATGCCTTGTTCTAAAGCTCTTTGGGAACCGCTTGCGTAGCCCCACACACCTGGGGGCTGCAGGCTTTCCTGCTGCCTTCAGCCTCAAAACCACCCTTTCCCACTTGGCGCCGCGCCAGGCCCAAAAATGGCCATATGTCTGGAGACTGGTCCCATGCCCAAGGAGCCAGCAGGGAAAACTATGCCTTGTTCTAAAGCTCTTTGGGAATCGCTTGCGTAGCCCCACACACCTGGGGGCTGCAGACTTTCCTGCTGCCTTCAGCCTCAAAACCACCCTTTCCTACTTGGCGCTCCGCCAGGCATAAAAATGGCCATATGTCTGGAAATTCTTCCCAAGCCTAAAGAGGCAGCAGGGAAAACTATGCCTTGTTCTAAAGCTCTTTGGGAACCGCTTGCGTAGCCCCACACACCTGGGGGCTGCAGGCTTTCCTGCTGCCTTCAAACTCAAAAGCACCTTTTTCCACATGGCGTCACGCCAGGCACAAAAATGGCCATATGTCTGGAGGTTGGTCCCACGGCCAAAGAGCCAGCAGGGAAAACTATGCCTTGTTCTAAAGCTCTTTGGGAACCGCTTGCGTAGCCCCACACACCTGCGGGCTGCAGGCTTTCCTGCTGCCTTCAACCTCAGAAGCACCCTTTTCCACATGGCGTCACTCCAGGCACAAAAATGGCCATATGTCTGGAGGTTGGTCCCACGCCCAAAGAGCCAGCAGGGAAAACTATGCCTTGTTCTAAAGCTCTTTGGGAACCGCTTGCGTAGCCCCACAGACCTGGGGGCTGCAGGCTTTCCTGCTCTCTTCAGCCTCAAAAGAACCCTTTCCCGCTTGGCGACGCGCCAGGCCCAAAAATGGCCATATGTCTGGAGATTGGTCCCAAGCCCAAAGAGCCAGCAGGGAAAACTATGCCTTGTTCTAAAGCTCTTTGGGATCGGCTTGCATAGCCCCACACACCTGGGGGCTGCAGGCTTTCCTGCTGCCTTCAGCCTCAAAACAACCCTTTGCCACTTGGCGCTGCGCCAGGCCCAAAAATGGCCATATGTCTGGAGGTTGGTCCCACGCCCAAAGAGCCAGCAGGGAAAACTATGCCTTGTTCTAAAGCTCTTTGGGAACCGCTTGCGTAGCCCCACACACCTGGGGGCTGCAGGCTTTTCTCTCTCTTTCAGCCTCAAAACCACCCTTTTCAACATGGCGCCACGCCAGGCACAAAAATGGCCATATGTCTGGAGACTGGTCCCACGCCCAAAGAGCCAGCAGGGAAAACTATGCCTTGTTCTAAAGCTCTTTGGGAACCGCTTGCGTGGCCCCACAGACCTGTGGGCTGCAGGCTTTCCTGCTGCCTTCAGCCTCAAACCCACCTTTCCCACATGGCGTCACGCCAGGCACAAAAATGGCCATATGTCTGGAGACTGGTCCCACGCCCAAAGAGCCAGCAGGGAAAACTATGCCTTGTTCTAAAGCTCTTTGGGAACCGCTTGCGTAGCCACACACACCTGGGGGCTGCAGGCTTTCCTGCTCTCTTCAGCCTCAAAACCACCCTTTCCCACTTGGCATCCTGCCAGGCCCAAAAATGGCCATATGTATTGAGGTTGGTCCCACGCCCAAAGAGCCAGCAGGGAAAACTATGCCTTGTTCTAAAGCTCTTTGGGAACAGATTGCGTAGCCCCACAGAAACGGGGGGCTGCAGGCTTTCCTGCTCTCTTCAGCCTCAAAAGCACGCTTTCCCACTTGGCGCCGCGCCAGGCCCAAAAATGGCCATATGTCTGGAGACTGGTCCCATGCCCAAAGAGCCAGCAGGGAAAACTATGCCTTGTTCTAAAGCTCTTTGGGAACCGCTTGCGTAGCCCCACACACCTGGGTGCTGCAGGCTTTCCTGCTGCCTTCAGCCTCAAAACCACCCTTTCCCACTTGGCGCTCCGCCAGGCACAAAAAAGGCCATATGTCTGGAAGTTGGTCCCACGCCCAAAGAGCCAGCAGGGAAAACTATGCCTTGTTCTAAAGCTATTTGGGAATGGCTTGCGTAGCCCCACACACCTGGGGGCTGCAGGCTTTCCTGCTGCCTTCAGACTCAAAACCACCCTTTCCCACTTGGCATCGTGACATGCCCAAAAATGGCCATAATTCTGGAGACTGGTCCCTTTCACAAAGAGCCAGCAGGGAAAACTATGACTTGTTCTAAAGCTCTTTGGGAACCGCTTGCGTGGCCCCACACAGCTGGGGGCTGCAGGCTTTCCTGCTGCCTTCACCCTCAAACCCACCTTTCCCACATGGCGTCACGCGAGGCACAAAAATGGCCATATGTCTGGAGGTTGGTCCCACGCCCAAAGAGCCAGCAGGGAAAAATATGCCTTGTTCTAAAGCTCTTTGGGAACCGCTTGCGTAGCCCCACAGACCTGGGGGCTGCAGGCTTTCCTGCTGCCTTCAGACTCAAAACCACCCTTTCCCACTTGGCGCCGCGCCAGGCCCAAAAATGGCCATATGTCTGGAGACTGGTCCCATGCCCAAGGAGCCAGCAGGGAAAACTATGCCTTGTTCTAAAGCTCTTTGGGAATCGCTTGCGTAGCCCCACACACCTGGGGGCTGCAGACTTTCCTGCTGCCTTCAGCCTCAAAACCACCCTTTCCTACTTGGCGCTCCGCCAGGCATAAAAATGGCCATATGTCTGGAAATTGGTCTCAAGCCTAAAGAGCCAGCAGGGAAAACTATGCCTTGTTCTAAAGCTCTTTGGGAACCGCTTGCGTAGCCCCACAGACCTGGGGGCTGCAGGCTTTCCTGCTCTCTTCAGCCTCAAAAGAACCCTTTCCGACTTGGCGACGCGCCAGGCCCAAAAATGGCCATATGTCTGGAGATTGGTCCCACGCCCAAAGAGCCAGCAGGGAAAACTATGCCTTGTTCTAAAGCTCTTTGGGAACCGCTTGCGTAGCCCCACACACCTGGGGGCTGCAGGCTTTTCTCTCGCTTTCAGCCTCAAAACCACCCTTTCCTACTTGGCGCTCCGCCAGGCATAAAAATGGCCATATGTCTGGAAATTCTTCCCAAGCCTAAAGAGGCAGCAGGGAAAACTATGCCTTGTTCTAAAGCTCTTTGGGAACCGCTTGCGTAGCCCCACACACCTGGGGGCTGCAGGCTTTCCTGCTGCCTTCAACCTCAAAAGCACCTTTTTCCACATGGCGTCACGCCAGGCACAAAAATGGCCATATGTCTGGAGGTTGGTCCCACGCCCAAAGAGCCAGCAGGGAAAACTATGCCTTGTTCTAAAGCTCTTTGGGAACCGCTTGCGTAGCCCCACACACCTGGGGGCTGCAGGCTTTCCTGCTGCCTTCAGCCTCAAACCCACCTTTCCCACATGGCGTCACGCCAGGCACAAAAATGGCCATATGTCTGGAGACTGGTCCCACGCCCAAAGAGCCAGCAGGGAAAACTATGCCTTGTTCTAAAGCTCTTTGGGAACCGCTTGCGTAGCCACACACACCTGGGGGCTGCAGGCTTTCCTGCTCTCTTCAGCCTCAAAAGCACGCTTTCCCACTTGGCGCCGCGCCAGGCCCAAAAATGGCCATATGTCTGGAGACTGGTCCCATGCCCAAAGAGCCAGCAGGGAAAACTATGCCTTGTTCTAAAGCTCTTTGGGAACCGCTTGCGTAGCCCCACACACCTGGGTGCTGCAGGCTTTCCTGCTGCCTTCAGCCTCAAAACCACCCTTTCCCACTTGGCGCTCCGCCAGGCACAAAAAAGGCCATATGTCTGGAAGTTGGTCCCACGCCCAAAGAGCCAGCAGGGAAAACTATGCCTTGTTCTAAAGCTATTTGGGAACGGCTTGCGTAGCCCCACACACCTGGGGGCTGCAGGCTTTCCTGCTGCCTTCAGACTCAAAACCACCCTTTCCCACTTGGCATCGTGACATGCCCAAAAATGGCCATATTTCTGGAGACTGGTCCCTTTCACAAAGAGCCAGCAGGGAAAACTATGACTTGTTCTAAAGCTCTTTGGGAACCGCTTGCGTGGCCCCACACAGCTGGGGGCTGCAGGCTTTCCTGCTGCCTTCACCCTCAAACCCACCTTTCCCACATGGCGTCACGCGAGGCACAAAAATGGCCATATGTCTGGAGGTTGGTCCCACGCCCAAAGAGCCAGCAGGGAAAAATATGCCTTGTTCTAAAGCTCTTTGTGAACCGCTTGCGTAGCCCCACAGACCTGGGGGCTGCAGGCTTTCCTGCTGCCTTCAGACTCAAAACCACCCTTTCCCACTTGGCGCCGCGCCAGGCCCAAAAATGGCCATATGTCTGGAGACTGGTCCCATGCCCAAGGAGCCATCAGGGAAAACTATGCCTTGTTCTAAAGCTCTTTGGGAATCGCTTGCGTAGCCCCACACACCTGGGGGCTGCAGACTTTCCTGCTGCCTTCAGCCTCAAAACCACCCTTTCCTACTTGGCGCTCCGCCAGGCATAAAAATGGCCATATGTCTGGAAATTGGTCTCAAGCCTAAAGAGCCAGCAGGGAAAACTATGCCTTGTTCTAAAGCTCTTTGGGAACCGCTTGCGTAGCCCCACAGACCTGGGGGCTGCAGGCTTTCCTGCTCTCTTCAGCCTCAAAAGAACCCTTTCCGACTTGGCGACGCGCCAGGCCCAAAAATGGCCATATGTCTGGAGATTGGTCCCACGCCCAAAGAGCCAGCAGGGAAAACTATGCCTTGTTCTAAAGCTCTTTGGGAACCGCTTGCGTAGCCCCACACACCTGGGGGCTGCAGGCTTTCCTGCTGCCTTCAGACTCAAAACCACCCTTTCCCACTTGGCGCTGCGCCAGGCCCAAAAATGGCCATATGTCTGGAGGTTGGTCCCACGCCCAAAGAGCCAGCAGGGAAAACTATGCCTTGTTCTAAAGTTCTTTGGGAACCGCTTGCGTAGCCCCACACACCTGGGGGCTGCAGGCTTTTCTCTCGCTTTCAGCCTCAAAACCACCCTTTTCAACATG
The DNA here is from genome assembly GCF_963924245.1 of Chroicocephalus ridibundus. NCBI lineage: Eukaryota > Metazoa > Chordata > Aves > Charadriiformes > Laridae > Chroicocephalus > Chroicocephalus ridibundus. The sequence goes on from NW_026961682.1 coordinate 688,381, forward strand.
GCGCCACGCCAGGCACAAAAATGGCCATATGTCTGGAGACTGGTCCCACGCCCAAAGAGCCAGCAGGGAAAACTATGCCTTGTTCTAAAGCTCTTTGGGAACCGCTTGCGTGGCCCCACAGACCTGTGGGCTGCAGGCTTTCCTGCTGCCTTCAGCCTCAAACCCACCTTTCCCACATGGCGTCATGCCAGGCACAAAAATGGCCATATGTCTGGAGACTGGTCCCACGCCCAAAGAGCCAGCAGGGAAAACTATGCCTTGTTCTAAAGCTCTTTGGGAACCGCTTGCGTAGCCACACACACCTGGGGGCTGCAGGCTTTCCTGCTCTCTTCAGCCTCAAAACCACCCTTTCCCACTTGGCCCCGCGCCAGGCACAAAAATGGCCATATATATGGAGGTTGGTCCCACGCCCAAAGAGCCAGCAGGGAAAACTATGCCTTGTTCTAAAGCTCTTTTGGAACCACTTGCGTAGCCCCACAGACCTGTGGGCTGCAGGCTTTCCTGCTCTCTTCAGCCTCAAAAGCACGCTTTCCCACTTGGCGCCGCGCCAGGCCCAAAAATGGCCATATGTCTGGAGACTGGTCCCATGCCCAAAGAGCCAGCAGGGAAAACTATGCCTTGTTCTAAAGCTCTTTGGGAACCGCTTGCGTAGCCCCACACACCTGGGGGCTGCAGGCTTTCCTGCTGCCTTCAGCCTCAAAACCACCCTTTCCCACTTGGCGCTCCGCCAGGCACAAAAAAGGCCATATGTCTGGAAGTTGGTCTCACGCCCAAAGAGCCAGCAGGGAAAACTATGCCTTGTTCTAAAGCTATTTGGGAACGGCTTGCGTAGCCCCACACACCTGGGGGCTGCAGGCTTTCCTGCTGCCTTCAGACTCAAAACCACCCTTTCCCACTTGGCATCGTGACATGCCCAAAAATGGCCATATTTCTGGAGACTGGTCCCTTTCACAAAGAGCCAGCAGGGAAAACTATGACTTGTTCTAAAGCTCTTTGGGAACCGCTTGCATAGCCCCACACAAACTGGGGGCTGCAGGCTTTTCTCGCGCTTTCAACCTCAAACCCACCTTTCCCACATGGCGTCACGCGAGGCACAAAAATGGCCATATGTCTGGAGGTTGGTCCCACGCCCAAAGAGCCAGCAGGGAAAACTATGCCTTGTTCTAAAGCTCTTTGGGAACCGCTTGCGTAGCCCCACACACCTGGGGGCTGCAGGCTTTTCTCTCGCTTTCAACCTCAAAACCACCCTTTTCAACATGGCGCCACGCCAGGCACAAAAATGGCCATATGTCTGGAGACTGGTCCCACGCCCAAAGAGCCAGCAGGGAAAACTATGCCTTGTTCTAAGGCTCTTTGGGAACCGCTTGCGTGGCCCCACACACCTGGGGGCTGCAGGCTTTCCTGCTGCCTTCAGCCTCAAACCCACCTTTCCCACATGGCGTCACGCCAGGCACAAAAATAGCCATATGTCTGCAGGTTGGTCCCACGCCCAAAGAGCCAGCAGGGAAAACTATGCCTTGTTCTAAACCTCTTTGGGAACCGCTTGCGTAGCCACACACACCTGGGGGCTGCAGGCTTTCCTGCTCTCTTCAGCCTCAAAACCACCCTTTCCCACTTGGCTCCGTGCCAGGCACAAAAATGGCCATATGTCTGGAGACTGGTCCCACGCCCCAAGAACCAGCAGGGAAAACTATGCCTTGTTCTAAAGCTCTTTGGGAATCGCTTGCGTAGCCCCACACACCTGGGGGCTGCAGGCTTTCCTGCTGCCTTCAGCCTCAAAACCACCCTTTTCCACATGGCGTCACGCCAGTCACAAAAATGGCCATATGTCTGGAGGTTGGTCCCACGCCCAAAGAGCCAGCAGGGAAAACTATGCCTTGTTCTAAAGCTCTTTGGGAACCGCTTGCGTAGCCCCACACACCTGGGGGCTGCAGGCTTTCCTGCTGCCTTCAGCCTCAAAACCACCCTTTCCCACTTGGCGCTGCGCCTGGCCCAAAAATGGCCATATGTCTGGAGACTGGTCCCACGCCCAAAGAGCCAGCAGGGAAATCTATGCCTTGTTCTAAAGCTCTTTGGGAACCGCTTGCGTAGCCCCACACACCTGGGGGCTGCAGGCTTTCCTGCTGCCTTCAACCTCAAAAGCACCCTTTCCCACTTGGCGCCACGCCAGGTCCAAAAATGGACATATGTCTGGAGACTGGTCCCACGCCCAAAGAGCCAGCAGGGAAAACTATGCCTTGTTCTAAAGCTATTTGGGAACCGCTTGCGTAGCCCCACAGAAACTGGGGGCTGCAGGCTTTTCTCGCGCTTTCAGCCTCAAAACCACCCTTTCCCACTTGGCGCTGCGCCAGGCCCGAAAATGGCCATATGTCTGGAGGTTGGTCCCACGCCCAAAGAGCTAGCAGGGAAAACTATGCCTTGTTCTAAAGCTATTTGGGAACCGCTTGCGTAGCCCCACAGAAACTGGGGGCTGCAGGCTTTTCTCGCGCTTTCAGCCTCAAAACCACCCTTTCCCACATGGCGTCACGCCAGGCCCAAAAATGGCCATATGTCTGGAGACTGGTCCCACGCCCATTGAGCCAGCAGGGAAAACTATGCCTTGTTCTAAAGCTCTTTGGGAACCGCTTGCGTAACCCCACAGACCTGGGGGCTGCAGGCTTTCCTGCTGCCTTCAGCCTCAAAACCACCCTTTTCCACATGGCGTCACGCCAGGCACAAAAATGGCCATATGTCTGGAGGTTGGTAGCACGCCCAAAGAGCCAGCAGGGAAAACTATGCCTTGTTCTAAAGCTCTTTGGGAACCGCTTGCGTAGCCCCACACACCTGGGGGCTGCAGGCTTTCCTGCTGCCTCCAACCTCAGAAGCACCCTTTTCCACATGGCGTCACGCCAGGCACAAAAATGGCCATATGTCTGGAGACTGGTCCCACGCCCAAAGAGCCAGCAGGGAAAACTATGCCTTGTTCTAAAGCTCTTTGGGAACCGCTTGCGTAACCCCACAGACCTGGGGGCTGCAGGCTTTCCTGCTGCCTTCAGACTCAAAAGCACGCTTTCCCACTTGGCATCGCGCCAGGCCCAGAAATGGCCATATGTCTGGAGATTGGTCCCACGCCGAAAGAGCCAGCAGGGAAAACTATGCCTTGTTCTAAAGCTCTTTGGGAACCGCTTGCGTAGCCCCACACACCTGGGGGCTGCAGGCTTTCCTGCTGCCTTCAGCCTCAAAACAACCCTTTCCCACTTGGCGCTGCGCCAGGCCCAAAAATGGCCATATGTCTGGAGGTTGGTCCCACGCCCAAAGAGCCAGCAGGGAAAACTATGCCTTGTTCTAAAGCTCTTTGGGAACGGCTTGCGTAGCCCCACACACCTGGGGGCTGCAGGCTTTTCTCTCGCTTTCAGCCTCAAAACCACCCTTTTCAACATGGCGTCACGCCAGGTACAAAAATGGCCATATGTCTGGAGTTTGGTCCCACGCCCAAAGAGCCAGCAGGGAAAACTATGCCTTGTTCTAAAGCTCTTTGGGAACCGCTTGCGTAGCCCCACACAGCTGAGAGCTGCAGGCTTTCCTGCTGCCTTCAGCCTCAAAACCACCCTTTCCCACTTGGCGCCTCGCCAGGCCCAAAAATGGCCATATGTCTGTTACTGGTCCCACGCCCAAAGAGCCAGCAGGGAAAACTATGACTTGTTCTAAAGCTCTTTGGGAACCGCTTGCGTAGCCCCACACACCTGGGGGCTGCAGGCTTTCCTGCTGCCTTCAGCCTCAAAACCACCCTTTCCCACTTGGCGTCACGCCAGGCCCAAAAATGGCCATATGTCTGGAGACTTGTCCCACGCCCAAAGAGCCAGCAGGGAAAACTATGCCTTGTTCTAAAGCTCTTTGGGAACCGCTTGCGTAGCCCCACAGACCTGGGGGCTGCAGGCTTTCCTGCTGCCTTCAGCCTCAAAACCACCCTTTCCCACATGGCGCCAAGCCTGGCCCAAAAATGGCCATATGTCTGGAGACTGGTCCCACGCCCAAAGAGCCAGCAGGGAAAACTATGCCTTGTTCTAAAGCTCTTTGGGAACCGCTTGCGTAGCCCCACAGACTGGTGGGCTGCAGGCTTTCCTGCTGCCTTCAGCCTCAAAACCACCCTTTTCCACATGGCGTCACGCCAGGCACAAAAATGGCCATATGTCTGGAGGTTGGTCCCACGCCCAAAGAGCCAGCAGGGAAAACTATGCCTTGTTCTAAAGCTCTTTGGGAACCGCTTGCGTAGCCCCACACACCTGGGGGCTGCAGGCTTTCCTGCTGCCTTCAGCCTCAAAACCACCCTTTCCCACTTGGCGTCACGCCAGGCACAAAAATGGCCATATTTCTGGAGACTTGTCCCTTTCCCAAAGAGCCAGCAGGGAAAATTATGTCTTGTTCTAAAGCTCTTTTGGAACCGCTTGCGTAGCCCCACACACCTGGGGGCTGCAGGCTTTCCTGCTGCCTTCAGCCTCAAAACCACCCTTTCCCACATGGCGCCACTACAGGCACAAAAATGGCCATATGTCTGGAGACTGGTCCCACGCCCAAAGAGCCATCAGGGAAAACTATGCCTTGTTCTAAAGCTCTTTGGGAACCTCTTGCGTAGCCCCACACACCTGTAGGCTGCAGGCTTTCCTGCTGCCTTCAGCCTCCAAACCACCTTTTCCCACTTGGCCCCGCGCCAGGCCAAAAAATGGCCATATGTCTGGAGATTGGTTCCACGCACAAAGAGCCAGCAGGGAAAACTATGCCTTGTTCTAAAGCTCTTTGGGAACCGCTTGCGTAGCCCCACACACCTGGGGGCTGCAAGCTTTCCTGCAGCCTTCAGACTCAAAACCACCCTTTCCCACTTGGCATCGTGACAGGCCCAAAAATGGCCATATATCTGGAGACTGGTCCCATGCCCAAAGAGCCAGCAGGGAAAACTATGCCTTGTTCTAAAGCTCTTTGGGAACCGCTTGCGTGGCCCCACACACCTGGGGGCTGCAGGCTTTCCTGCTCTCTTCAGCGTCAAAAGCACCCTTTCCCACTTGGCGCCGCGCCAGGCCCAAAAATGGCCATATGTCTGGAAACTGGTCCCACGCCCAAAGAGCCAGCAGGGAAAACTATGCCTTGTTCTAAAGCTCTTTGGGAACCGCTTGCGTAGCCCCACACACCTGGGGGCTGCAGGCTTTCTTCTGCCTTCAGCCTCAAAACCACCCTTTCCCACTTGGCGCTGCGCCAGGCCCAAAAATGGCCATATATCTGGAGACTGGTCCCACGCCCATTGAGCCAGCAGGGAAAACTATGCCTTGTTCTAAAGCTCTTTGGGAACCGCTTGCGTAGCCCCACAGACCTGGTGGCTGCAGGCTTTTCTTGCGCTTTCATCCTCAAAACCACCCTTTTCCACATGGCGTCACGCCAGGCACAAAAATGGCCATATGTCTGGAGGTTGGTCCCACGCCCAAAGAGCCAGCAGGGAAAACTATGCCTTGTTCTAAAGCTCTTTGGGAACCGCTTGCGTAGCCCCACACACCTGGGGGCTGCAGGCTTTCCTGCTGCCTTCAGCCTCAAAACCACCCTTTCCCACATGGCGCCACGCCAGGCCCAAAAATGGCCATATGTCTGGAGACTGGTCCCACGCCCAAAGAGCCAGCAGGGAAAACTATGCCTTGTTCTAAAGCTCTTTGGGAACCGCTTGCGTAGCCCCACACACCTGGGGGCTGCAGGCTTTCCTGCTGCCTTCAACCTCAAAAGCACCCTTTCCCACATGGCGTCACGCCAGGCACAAAAATGGCCATATGTCTGGAGATTGGTCCCACGCCCAAAGAGCCAGCAGGGAAAACTATGCCTTGTTCTAAAGCTCTTTGGGAACCGCTTGCGTAGCCCCACAGACCTGGGGGCTGCAGGCTTTCCTGCTCTCTTCAGCCTCAAAACCACCCTTTCCCACATGGCGCCGTGCCAGGCACAAAAATGGCCATATGTCTGGAGGTTGGTCCCACGCCTAAAGAGCCAGCAGGGAAAACTATGCCTTGTTTTAAAGCTCTTTGGGAACCTCTTGCGTAGCCCCACAGACCTGGGGGCTGCAGGCTTTCCTGCTGCCTTCAGCCTCAAAACCACCATTTCCCACTTGGCGCCAAGCCAGGTCCAAAAATGGCCATATGTCTGGAGACTGGTCCCACGCCCAAAGAGCCAGCAGGGAAAACTATGCCTTGTTCTAAAGCTCTTTGGGCACCGCTTGCGTAGCCCCACACACCTGGGGGCTGCAGGCTTTCCTGCCGCCTTCAACCTCAAAAGCACCCTTTTCCACATGGCGTCACGGCAGGCAGAAAAATGGCCATATGTCTGGAGGTTGGTCCCACGCCCAAAGAGCCAGCACGGAAAACTATGCCTTGTTCTAAAGCTCTTTGGGAACCGCTTGCGTGGCCCCACAGACCTGGGGGCTGCAGGCTTTCCTGCTCTCTTCAGCCTCAAAAGAAACCTTTTGCAATTGGCGACGCGCCAGGCCCAAAAATGGCCATATGTCTGAAGATTGGTCCCAAGCCCAAAGAGCCAGCAGGGAAAACTATGCCTTGTTCTAAAGCTCTTTGGGAACCGCTTGCGTAGCCCCACACACCTGGGGGCTGCAGGCTTTCCTGCTGCCTTCAACCTCAAAACAACACTTTCCCACTTGGCGCTGCGCCAGGCCCAAAAATGGCCATATGTCTGGAGGTTGGTCCCATGCCCAAAGAGCCAGCAGGGAAAACTATGCCTTGTTCTAAAGCTCTTTGAGAACCGCTTGCCTAGCCCCACAGACCTGGGGGCTGCAGGCTTTCCTGCTGCCTTCAACCTCAAAAGCACACCCTTTTCCACATGGCGTTACGCCAGGCCCAAAAATGGCCATATGTCTGGAGGTTGGTCCCACGCCCAAAGAGCCAGCAGGGAAAACTATGCCTTGTTCTAAAGCTCTTTGGGAACCGCTTGCGTAGCCCCACACACCTGCGGGCTGCAGGCTTTCCTGCTGCCTTCAGCCTCAAAAGAAACCTTTCGCAATTGGCGCCGCGCCAGGCCCAAAAATGGCCATATGTCTGAAGATTGGTTCCACGCCCAAAGAGCCAGCAGGGAAAACTATGCCTTGTTCTAAAGCTCTTTGGGAACCGCTTGCGTAGCGCCACACACGTGGGGGCTGCAGGATTTCCTGCTGCCTTCAGCCTCAAAACCACCCTTTCCAACTTGGCCCCGCGCCAGGCCCAAAAATGGCCATATGTCTGGAGACTGGTCCCACGCCCAAAGAGCCAGCAGGGAAAACTATGCCTTGTTCTAAAGCTCTTTGGGAACCGCTTGCGTAGCCCCACACACGTGGGGGCTGCAGGCTTTCCTGCTGCCTTCAGCCTCAAAAGAAACCTTTCGCAATTGGCGCCCCGCCAGGCCCAAAAATGGCCATATGTCTGGAGACTGGTCCCACGCCCAAAGAGCCAGCAGGGAAAACTATGCCTTGTTCTAAAGCTCTTTGGGAACCGCTTGCGTAGCCCCACACACGTGGGGGCTGCAGGCTTTCCTGGTGCCTTCAGCCTCAAAACCACCCTTTCCAACTTGGCCCCGCGCCAGGCCCAAAAATGGCCATATGTCTGGAGACTGGTCCCACGCCCAAAGAGCCAGCAGGGAAAAATATGCCTTGTTCTAAAGCTCTTTGGGAACCGCTTGCGTAGCCCCACACACCTGGGGGCTGCAGGCTTTCCTGCTGCCTTCAGACTCAAAACCACCCTTTCCCGCTTCGCATCGTGCCAGGCACAAAAATGGCCATATTTCTGGAGACTGGTCCCTTTCCCAAAGAGCCAGTAGGGAAAACTATGCCTTGTTCTAAAGCTCTTTGGGAACCGCTTGCGTAGCCCCACACACCTGGGGGCTGCAGGCTTTCTTCTGCCTTCAGCCTCAAAACCACCCTTTCCCACTTGGCGCTGCGCCAGGCCCAAAAATGGCCATATATCTGGAGACTGGTCCCACGCCCATTGAGCCAGCAGGGAAAACTATGCCTTGTTCTAAAGCTCTTTGGGAACCGCTTGCGTAGCCCCACAGACCTGGTGGCTGCAGGCTTTTCTTGCGCTTTCATCCTCAAAACCACCCTTTCCCACATGGCGCCACGACAGGCCCAAAAATGGCCATATGTCTGGAGACTGGTCCCACGCCCAAAGAGCCAGCAGGGAAAACTATGCCTTGTTCTAAAGCTCTTTGGGAACCGCTTGCGTAGCCCCACACACCTGGGGGCTGCAGGCTTTCCTGCTCTCTTCAGCCTCAAAACCACCCTTTCCCACATGGCGCCGTGCCAGGCACAAAAATGGCCATATGTCTGGAGGTTGGTCCCACGCCTAAAGAGCCAGCAGGGAAAACTATGCCTTGTTTTAAAGCTCTTTGGGAACCTCTTGCGTAGCCCCACAGACCTGGGGGCTGCAGGCTTTCCTGCTGCCTTCAGCCTCAAAACCACCATTTCCCACTTGGCGCCACGACAGGCCCAAAAATGGCCATATGTCTGGAGACTGGTCCCACGCCCAAAGAGCCAGCAGGGAAAACTATGTCTTGTTCTAAAGCTCTTTGGGAACCGCTTGCGTAGCCCCACACACGTGGGGGCTGCAGGCTTTCCTGCTGCCTTCAGCCTCAAAAGAAACCTTTCGCAATTGGCGCCCCGCCAGGCCCAAAAATGGCCATATGTCTGAAGATTGGTCCCACGCCCAAAGAGCCAGCAGGGAAAACTATGCCTTGTTCTAAAGCTCTTTGGGAACCGCTTGCGTAGCCCCACACACCTGGGGGCTGCAGGCTTTCCTGCTGCCTTCAGCCTCCAAAGCACCTTTTCCCACGTGGCCCCGCGCCAGGCCCAAAAATGGCCATATGTCTGGAGAATGGTCCCACGCCCAAAGAGCCAGCAGGGAAAACTATGCCTTGTTCTAAAGCTCTTTGGGAACCGCTTGCGTAGCCCCACACACCTGGGGGCTGCAGGCTTTCCTGCTCTCTTCAGCCTCAAAAGCACGCTTTCCCACTTGCCGCCGCGCCAGGCACAAAAATGGCCATATGTCTGGAGATTGGTCCCACGCTCAAAGAGCCAGCAGGGAAAACTATGCCTTGTTCTAAAGCTCTTTGGGAACCGCTTGCATAGCCCCACACAAACTGGGGGCTGCAGGCTTTTCTCGCGCTTTCAGCCTCAAAACCACCCTTTCCCACTTGGCGCTGCGCCAGGCACAAAAATGGCCATATGTCTGGAGACTGGTCCCACGCCCAAAGAGCCAGCAGGGAAAACTATGTCTTGTTCTAAAGCTCTTTGGGAACCGCTTGCGTAGCCCCACACACCTGGGGGCTGCAGGCTTTCCTGCTGCCTTCAGACTCAAAACCACCTTTTCCCACTTGGCGCTGCGCCAGGCACAAAAATGGCCATATGTCTGGAGAATGGTCCCACGCCCAAAGAGCCAGCAGGGAAAACTATGCCTTGTTCTAAAGCTCTTTGGGAACCGCTTGCGTAGCCCCACACACCTGGGGGCTGGAGGCTTTCCTGCTCTCTTCAGCCTCAAAACCACCCTTTCCCACATGGCGCTCCGCCAGGCACAAAAATGGCCATATGTCTGGAGACTGGTCCCACGCCCAAAGAGCCAGCAGGGAAAACTATGCCTTGTTCTAAAGCTCTTTGGGAACCGCTTGCGTAGCCCCACACACCTGGGGGCTGCAGGCTTTCCTGCTGCCTTCAGCCTCAAAACCACCCTTTCCCACTTGGCCCCGCGCCAGGCCCAAAAATGGCCATATGTCAGGAGACTGGTCTCATGCCCAAAGAGCCAGCACGGAAAAATATGCCTTGTTCTAAAGCTCTTTGGGAACCGCTTGCGTAGCCCCACACACCTGGGGGCTGCAGGATTTCCTGCTGCCTTCAGCCTCAAAACCACCCTTTCCCACTTGGCGCCGCGCCAGGCCCAAAAATGGCCATATGTCTGGAGGCTGGTCCCACGCCCGAAGAGCCAGCAGGGAAAACTATGCCTTGTTCTAAAGCTCTTTGGGAACCGCTTGCGTAGCCCCACACACCTGGGGGCTGGAGGCTTTCCTGCTGCCTTCAGACTCAAAACCACCCTTTCCCACTTCGCATCGTGCCAGGCACAAAAATGGCCATATTTCTGGAGACTTGTCCCTTTCCCAAAGAGCCAGCAGGGAAAACTATGTCTTGTTCTAAAGCTCTTTTGGAACCGCTTGCGTAGCCCCACACACCTGGGGGCTGCAGGCTTTCCTGCTGCCTTCAGCCTCCAAACCACCTTTTCCCACTTGGCCCCGCGCCAGGCCCAAAAATGGCCATATGTCTGGAGGTTGGTCCCACGCCCAAAGAGCCAGCAGGGAAAACTATGCCTTGTTCTAAAGCTCTTTGGGAACCGCTTGCGTAGCCCCACACACCTGCGGGCTGCAGGCTTTCCTGCTGCCTTCAGCCTCAAAAGAAACCTTTCGCAATTGGCGCCCCGCCAGGCCCAAAAATGGCCATATGTCTGAAGATTGGTCCCACGCCCAAAGAGCCAGCAGGGAAAACTATGCCTTGTTCTAAAGCTCTTTGAGAACCGCTTGCGTAGCCCCACAGACCTGGGGGCTGCAGGCTTTCCTGCTGCCTTCAACCTCAAAAGCACACCCTTTTCCACATGGCGTTACGCCAGGCACAAAAATGGCCATATGTCTGAAGATTGGTTCCACGCCCAAAGAGCCAGCAGGGAAAACTATGCCTTGTTCTAAAGCTCTTTGGGAACCGCTTGCGTAGCCCCACACACGTGGGGGCTGCAGGATTTCCTGCTGCCTTCAGCCTCAAAACCACCCTTTCCAACTTGGCCCCGCGCCAGGCCCAAAAATGGCCATATGTCTGGAGACTGGTCCCACGCCCAAAGAGCCAGCAGGGAAAACTATGCCTTGTTCTAAAGCTCTTTGGGAACCGCTTGCGTAGCCCCACACACGTGGGGGCTGCAGGCTTTCCTGCTGCCTTCAGCCTCAAAAGAAACCTTTCCCATTTGGCCCCGCGCCAGGCCCAAAAATGGCCATATGTCTGAAGATTGGTCCCACGCCCAAAGAGCCAGCAGGGAAAACTATGCCTTGTTCTAAAGCTCTTTGGGAACCGCTTGCGTAGCCCCACACACCTGGGGGCTGCAGGCTTTCCTGCTGCCTTCAGCCTCCAAAGCACCTTTTCCCACGTGGCCCCGCGCCAGGCCCAAAAATGGCCATATGTCTGGAGGTTGGTCCCACGCCCAAAGAGCCAGCAGGGAAAACTATGCCTTGTTCTAAAGCTCTTTGGGAACCGCTTGCGTAGCCCCACACACCTGGGGGCTGCAGGCTTTCCTGCTCTCTTCAGCCTCAAAACCACCCTTTCCCACATGGCGCTCCGCCAGGCACAAAAATGGCCATATGTCTGGAGACTGGTCCCACGCCCAAAGAGCCAGCAGGGAAAACTATGCCTTGTTCTAAAGCTCTTTGGGAACCGCTTGCGTAGCCCCACACACCTGGGGGCTGCAGGCTTTCCTGCTGCCTTCAGCCTCAAAACCACCCTTTCCCACTTGGCCCCGCGCCAGGCCCAAAAATGGCCATATGTCAGGAGACTGGTCTCATGCCCAAAGAGCCAGCACGGAAAAATATGCCTTGTTCTAAAGCTCTTTGGGAACCGCTTGCGTAGCCCCACACACCTGGGGGCTGCAGGCTTTCCTGCTGCCTTCAGCCTCAAAACCACCCTTTCCCACTTGGCGCCGCGCCAGGCCCAAAAATGGCCATATGTCTGGAGGCTGGTCCCACGCCCGAAGAGCCAGCAGGGAAAACTATGCCTTGTTCTAAAGCTCTTTGGGAACCGCTTGCGTAGCCCCACACACCTGGGGGCTGGAGGCTTTCCTGCTGCCTTCAGACTCAAAACCACCCTTTCCCACTTCGCATCGTGCCAGGCACAAAAATGGCCATATTTCTGGAGACTTGTCCCTTTCCCAAAGAGCCAGCAGGGAAAACTATGTCTTGTTCTAAAGCTCTTTTGGAACCGCTTGCGTAGCCCCACACACCTGGGGGCTGCAGGCTTTCCTGCTGCCTTCAGCCTCCAAACCACCTTTTCCCACTTGGCCCCGCGCCAGGCCCAAAAATGGCCATATGTCTGGAGGTTGGTCCCACGCCCAAAGAGCCAGCAGGGAAAACTATGCCTTGTTCTAAAGCTCTTTGGGAACCGCTTGCGTAGCCCCACACACCTGCGGGCTGCAGGCTTTCCTGCTGCCTTCAGCCTCAAAAGAAACCTTTCGCAATTGGCGCCCCGCCAGGCCCAAAAATGGCCATATGTCTGAAGATTGGTCCCACGCCCAAAGAGCCAGCAGGGAAAACTATGCCTTGTTCTAAAGCTCTTTGAGAACCGCTTGCGTAGCCCCACAGACCTGGGGGCTGCAGGCTTTCCTGCTGCCTTCAACCTCAAAAGCACACCCTTTTCCACATGGCGTTACGCCAGGCACAAAAATGGCCATATGTCTGGAGGTTGGTCCCACGCCCAAAGAGCCATCAGGGAAAACTATGCCTTGTTCTAAAGCTCTTTGGGAACCGCTTGCGTAGCCCCACACACCTGCGGGCTGCAGGCTTTCCTGCTGCCTTCAGCCTCAAAAGAAACCTTTCGCAATTGGCGCCGCGCCAGGCCCAAAAATGGCCATATGTCTGAAGATTGGTTCCACGCCCAAAGAGCCAGCAGGGAAAACTATGCCTTGTTCTAAAGCTCTTTGGGAACCGCTTGCGTAGCCCCACACACCTGGGGGCTGCAGGCTTTCCTGCTGCCTTCAACCTCAAAACAACACTTTCCCACTTGGCGCTGCGCCAGGCCCAAAAATGGCCATATGTCTGGAGACTGGTCCCACGCCCAAAGAGCCAGCAGGGAAAACTATGCCTTGTTCTAAAGCTCTTTGGGAACCGCTTGCGTAGCCCCACACACGTGGGGGCTGCAGGCTTTCCTGCTGCCTTCAGCCTCAAAAGAAACCTTTCCCATTTGGCCCCGCGCCAGGCCCAAAAATGGCCATATGTCTGGAGACTGGTCCCACGCCCAAAGAGCCAGCAGGGAAAACTATGCCTTGTTCTAAAGCTCTTTGGGAACCGCTTGCGTAGCCCCACACACCTGGGGGCTGCAGGCTTTCCTGCTGCCTTCAGCCTCCAAAGCACCTTTTCCCACGTGGCCCCGCGCCAGGCCCAAAAATGGCCATATGTCTGGAGGTTGGTCCCACGCCCAAAGAGCCAGCAGGGAAAACTATGCCTTGTTCTAAAGCTCTTTGGGAACCGCTTGCGTAGCCCCACACACCTGGGGGCTGCAGGCTTTCCTGCTCTCTTCAGCCTCAAAACCACCCTTTCCCACATGGCGCTCCGCCAGGCACAAAAATGGCCATATGTCTGGAGACTGGTCCCACGCCCAAAGAGCCAGCAGGGAAAACTATGCCTTGTTCTAAAGCTCTTTGGGAACCGCTTGCGTAGCCCCACACACCTGGGGGCTGCAGGCTTTCCTGCTGCCTTCAGCCTCAAAACCACCCTTTCCCACTTGGCCCCGCGCCAGGCCCAAAAATGGCCATATGTCAGGAGACTGGTCTCATGCCCAAAGAGCCAGCACGGAAAAATATGCCTTGTTCTAAAGCTCTTTGGGAACCGCTTGCGTAGCCCCACACACCTGGGGGCTGCAGGCTTTCCTGCTGCCTTCAGCCTCAAAACCACCCTTTCCCACTTGGCGCCGCGCCAGGCCCAAAAATGGCCATATGTCTGGAGGCTGGTCCCACGCCCGAAGAGCCAGCAGGGAAAACTATGCCTTGTTCTAAAGCTCTTTGGGAACCGCTTGCGTAGCCCCACACACCTGGGGGCTGCAGGCTTTCCTGCTGCCTTCAGACTCAAAACCACCCTTTCCCACTTCGCATCGTGCCAGGCACAAAAATGGCCATATTTCTGGAGACTTGTCCCTTTCCCAAAGAGCCAGCAGGGAAAACTATGTCTTGTTCTAAAGCTCTTTTGGAACCGCTTGCGTAGCCCCACACACCTGGGGGCTGCAGGCTTTCCTGCTGCCTTCAGCCTCCAAACCACCTTTTCCCACTTGGCCCCGCGCCAGGCCCAAAAATGGCCATATGTCTGGAGACTGGTCCCACGCCCAAAGAGCCAGCAGGGAAAACTATGCCTTGTTCTAAAGCTCTTTGGGAACCGCTTGCGTAGCCCCACACACCTGCGGGCTGCAGGCTTTCCTGCTGCCTTCAGCCTCAAAAGAAACCTTTCGCAATTGGCGCCCCGCCAGGCCCAAAAATGGCCATATGTCTGAAGATTGGTCCCACGCCCAAAGAGCCAGCAGGGAAAACTATGCCTTGTTCTAAAGCTCTTTGAGAACCGCTTGCGTAGCCCCACAGACCTGGGGGCTGCAGGCTTTCCTGCTGCCTTCAACCTCAAAAGCACACCCTTTTCCACATGGCGTTACGCCAGGCACAAAAATGGCCATATGTCTGGAGGTTGGTCCCACGCCCAAAGAGCCATCAGGGAAAACTATGCCTTGTTCTAAAGCTCTTTGGGAACCGCTTGCGTAGCCCCACACACCTGCGGGCTGCAGGCTTTCCTGCTGCCTTCAGCCTCAAAAGAAACCTTTCGCAATTGGCGCCGCGCCAGGCCCAAAAATGGCCATATGTCTGAAGATTGGTTCCACGCCCAAAGAGCCAGCAGGGAAAACTATGCCTTGTTCTAAAGCTCTTTGGGAACCGCTTGCGTAGCCCCACACACCTGGGGGCTGCAGGATTTCCTGCTGCCTTCAGCCTCAAAACCACCCTTTCCAACTTGGCCCCACGCCAGGCCCAAAAATGGCCATATGTCTGGAGACTGGTCCCACGCCCAAAGAGCCAGCAGGGAAAACTATGCCTTGTTCTAAAGCTCTTTGGGAACCGCTTGCGTAGCCCCACACACGTGGGGGCTGCAGGCTTTCCTGCTGCCTTCAGCCTCAAAAGAAACCTTTCGCAATTGGCGCCCCGCCAGGCCCAAAAATGGCCATATGTCTGAAGATTGGTCCCACGCCCAAAGAGCCAGCAGGGAAAACTATGCCTTGTTCTAAAGCTCTTTGGGAACCGCTTGCGTAGCCCCACACACCTGGGGGCTGCAGGCTTTCCTGCTCTCTTCAGCCTCAAAAGCACGCTTTCCCACTTGCCGCCGCGCCAGGCACAAAAATGGCCATATGTCTGGAGATTGGTCCCACGCTCAAAGAGCCAGCAGGGAAAACTATGCCTTGTTCTAAAGCTCTTTGGGAACCGCTTGCATAGCCCCACACAAACTGGGGGCTGCAGGCTTTTCTCGCGCTTTCAGCCTCAAAACCACCCTTTCCCACTTGGCGCTGCGCCAGGCACAAAAATGGCCATATGTCTGGAGGTTGGTCCCACGCCCAAAGAGCCAGCAGGGAAAACTATGTCTTGTTCTAAAGCTCTTTGGGAACCGCTTGCGTAGCCCCACACACCTGGGGGCTGCAGGCTTTCCTGCTGCCTTCAGACTCAAAACCACCTTTTCCCACTTGGCGCTGCGCCAGGCACAAAAATGGCCATATGTCTGGAGGTTGGTCCCACGCCCAAAGAGCCAGCAGGGAAAACTATGCCTTGTTCTAAAGCTCTTTGGGAACCGCTTGCGTAGCCCCACACACGTGGGGGCTGCAGGCTTTCCTGCTCTCTTCAGCCTCAAAACCACCCTTTCCCACATGGCGCTCCGCCAGGCACAAAAATGGCCATATGTCTGGAGACTGGTCCCACGCCCAAAGAGCCAGCAGGGAAAACTATGCCTTGTTCTAAAGCTCTTTGGGAACCGCTTGCGTAGCCCCACACACCTGGGGGCTGCAGGCTTTCCTGCTGCCTTCAGCCTCAAAACCACCCTTTCCCACTTGGCCCCGCGCCAGGCCCAAAAATGGCCATATGTCAGGAGACTGGTCTCATGCCCAAAGAGCCAGCAGGGAAAACTATGCCTTGTTCTAAAGCTCTTTGGGAACCGCTTGCGTAGCCCCACACACCTGGGGGCTGCAGGCTTTCCTGCTGCCTTCAGCCTCAAAACCACCCTTTCCCACTTGGCGCCGCGCCAGGCACAAAAATGGCCATATGTCTGGAGGCTGGTCCCACGCCCGAAGAGCCAGCAGGGAAAACTATGCCTTGTTCTAAAGCTCTTTGGGAACCGCTTGCGTAGCCCCACACACCTGGGGGCTGGAGGCTTTCCTGCTGCCTTCAGACTCAAAACCACCCTTTCCCACTTCGCATCGTGCCAGGCACAAAAATGGCCATATTAATGGAGACTTGTCCCTTTCCCAAAGAGCCAGCAGGGAAAACTATGTCTTGTTCTAAAGCTCTTTTGGAACCGCTTGCGTAGCCCCACACACCTGGGGGCTGCAGGCTTTCCTGCTGCCTTCAGCCTCCAAACCACCTTTTCCCACTTGGCCCCGCGCCAGGCCCAAAAATGGCCATATGTCTGGAGGTTGGTCCCACGGCCAAAGAGCCAGCAGGGAAAACTATGCCTTGTTCTAAAGCTCTTTGGGAACCGCTTGCGTAGCCCCACACACCTGCGGGCTGCAGGCTTTCCTGCTGCCTTCAGCCTCAAAAGAAACCTTTCGCAATTGGCGCCCCGCCAGGCCCAAAAATGGCCATATGTCTGAAGATTGGTCCCACGCCCAAAGAGCCAGCAGGGAAAACTATGCCTTGTTCTAAAGCTCTTTGGGAACTACTTGCGTAGCCCCACACACCTGGGGGCTGCAGGCTTTCCTGCTGCCTTCAGCCTCAAAACAACCCTTTCGCACATGGCGCCGTGCCAGGCACAAAAATGGCCATATATCTGGAGATTGGTTCCACGCCCAAAGAGCCAGCAGGGAAAACTATGCCTTGTTCTAAAGCTCTTTGGGAACCGCTTGCGTAGCCCCACACACGTGGGGGCTGCAGGATTTCCTGGTGCCTTCAGACTCAAAACCACCCTTTCCCACTTGGCGCTGCGCCAGGCACAAAAATGGCCATATGTCTGGAGATTGGTCCCACGCCCAAAGAGCCAGCAGGGAAAAATATGCCTTGTTCTAAAGCTCTTTGGGAACCGCTTGCGTAGCCCCACACACCTGGGGGCTGCAGGCTTTCCTGCTGCCTTCAGCCTCAAAACCACCCTTTCCCACTTGGCGCCACGCCAGGCACAAAAATGGCCATATGTCTGGAGTTTGGTCCCACGCCCAAAGAGCCAGCAGGGAAAACTATGCCTTGTTCTAAAGCTCTTTGGGAACCGCTTGCGTAGCCCCACAGACCTGGGGGCTGCAGGCTTTCCTGCTGCCTTCAACCTCAAAAGCACCCTTTTCCACATGGCGTCACGCCAGGCCCAAAAATGGCCATATGTCTGGAGACTCGTCCCACGCCCAAAGAGCCAGCAGGGAAAACTATGCCTTGTTCTAAAGCTCTTTGGGAACCGCTTGCGTAGCCCCACACACCTGGGGGCTGCAGGCTTTCCTGCTCTCTTCAGCCTCAAAACCACCCTTTCCCACATGGCGCTCCGCCAGGCACAAAAATGGCCATATGTCTGGAGACTGGTCCCACGCCCAAAGAGCCAGCAGGGAAAACTATGCCTTGTTCTAAAGCTCTTTGGGAACCGCTTGCGTAGCCCCACACACCTGGGGGCTGCAGGCTTTCCTGCTGCCTTCAGCCTCAAAACCACCCTTTCCCACATGGCGCCATGCCAGGCCCAAAAATGGCCATATGTCTGGAGACTGGTCCCACGCCCGAAGAGCCAGCAGGGAAAACTATGCCTTGTTCTAAAGCTCTTTGGGCACCGCTTGCGTAGCCCCACACACCTGGGGGCTGCAGGCTTTCCTGCCGCCTTCAACCTCAAAAGCACCCTTTTCCACATGGCGTCACGACAGGCAGAAAAATGGCCATATGTCTGGAGGTTGGTCCCACGCCCAAAGAGCCAGCAGGGAAAATTATGCCTTGTTCTAAAGCTCTTTGGGAACCGCTTGCGTAGCCCCACACACCTGGGGGCTGCAGGCTTTCCTGCTCTCTTCAGCCTCAAAAGAAACCTTTTGCAATTGGCGCCGCGCCAGGCCCAAAAATGGCCATATATCTGGAGATTGGTTCCAAGCCCAAAGAGCCAGCAGGGAAAACTATGCCTTGTTCTAAAGCTCTTTGAGAACCGCTTGCGTAGCCCCACAGACCTGGGGGCTGCAGGCTTTCCTGCTGCCTTCAGCCTCAAAAGAAACCTTTCACAATTGGCGCCCCGCCAGGCCCACAAATGGCCATATGTTGAAGATTGGTCCCACGCCCAAAAGCCAGCAGGGAAAACTATGCCTTGTTCTAAAGCTCTTTGGGAACCGCTTGCGTAGCCCCACACACGTGGGGGCTGCAGGATTTCCTGGTGCCTTCAGCCTCAAAACCACCCTTTCCAACTTGGCCCCGCGCCAGGCCCAAAAATGGCCATATGTCTGGAGACTGGTCCCACGCCCAAAGAGCCAGCAGGGAAAACTATGCCTTGTTCTAAAGCTCTTTGGGAACCGCTTGCGTAGCCCCACACACCTGGGGGCTGCAGGCTTTCCTGCTGCCTTCAGACTCAAAACCACCCTTTCCCACTTCGCATCGTGCCAGGCACAAAAATGGCCATATTTCTGGAGACTTGTCCCTTTCCCAAAGAGCCAGCAGGGAAAACTATGTCTTGTTCTAAAGCTCTTTTGGAACCGCTTGCGTAGCCCCACACACCTGGGGGCTGCAGGCTTTCCTGCTGCCTTCAGCCTCACAACCACCCTTTCCCACTTGCCCCCGCGCCAGGCCCAAAAATGGCCATATGTCAGGAGACTGGTCTCATGCCCAAAGAGCCAGCACGGAAAAATATGCCTTGTTCTAAAGCTCTTTGGGAACCGCTTGCGTAGCCCCACACACCTGGGGGCTGCAGGCTTTCCTGCTGCCTTCAGCCTCAAAACCACCCTTTCCCACTTGGCGCCGCGCCAGGCCCAAAAATGGCCATATGTCTGGAGGCTGGTCCCACGCCCGAAGAGCCAGCAGGGAAAACTATGCCTTGTTCTAAAGCTCTTTGGGAACCTCTTGCGTAGCCCCACAGACCTGGGGGCTGCAGGCTTTCCTGCTGCCTTCAGCCTCAAAACCACCATTTCCCACTTGGCGCCAAGCCAGGCCCAAAAATGACCATATGTCTGGAGACTGGTCCCACGCCCGAAGAGCCAGCAGGGAAAACTATGCCTTGTTCTAAAGCTCTTTGGGCACCGCTTGCGTAGCCCCACACACCTGGGGGCTGCAGGCTTTCCTGCCGCCTTCAACCTCAAAAGCACCCTTTTCCACATGGCGTCACGACAGGCAGAAAAATGGCCATATGTCTGGAGGTTGGTCCCACGCCCAAAGAGCCAGCAGGGAAAATTATGCCTTGTTCTAAAGCTCTTTGGGAACCGCTTGCGTAGCCCCACACACCTGGGGGCTGCAGGCTTTCCTGCTCTCTTCAGCCTCAAAAGAAACCTTTTGCAATTGGCGCCGCGCCAGGCCCAAAAATGGCCATATATCTGGAGATTGGTTCCACGCCCAAAGAGCCAGCAGGGAAAACTATGCCTTGTTCTAAAGCTCTTTGAGAACCGCTTGCGTAGCCCCACAGACCTGGGGGCTGCAGGCTTTCCTGCTGCCTTCAGCCTCAAAAGCACACCCTTTCGCAATTGGCGCCCCGCCAGGCCCACAAATGGCCATATGTTGAAGATTGGTCCCACGCCCAAAGAGCCAGCAGGGAAAACTATGCCTTGTTCTAAAGCTCTTTGGGAACCGCTTGCGTAGCCCCACACACGTGGGGGCTGCAGGATTTCCTGGTGCCTTCAGCCTCAAAACCACCCTTTCCAACTTGGCCCCGCGCCAGGCCCAAAAATGGCCATATGTCTGGAGACTGGTCCCACGCCCAAAGAGCCAGCAGGGAAAACTATGCCTTGTTCTAAAGCTCTTTGGGAACCGCTTGCGTAGCCCCACACACCTGGGGGCTGCAGGCTTTCCTGCTGCCTTCAGACTCAAAACCACCCTTTCCCACTTCGCATCGTGCCAGGCACAAAAATGGCCATATTTCTGGAGACTTGTCACTTTCCCAAAGAGCCAGCAGGGAAAACTATGTCTTGTTCTAAAGCTCTTTTGGAACCGCTTGCGTAGCCCCACACACCTGGGGGCTGCAGGCTTTCCTGCTGCCTTCAGCCTCAAAACCACCCTTTCCCACTTGGCCCCGCGCCAGGCCCAAAAATGGCCATATGTCAGGAGACTGGTCTCATGCCCAAAGAGCCAGCACGGAAAAATATGCCTTGTTCTAAAGCTCTTTGGGAACCGCTTGCGTAGCCCCACACACCTGGGGGCTGCAGGCTTTCCTGCTGCCTTCAGCCTCAAAACCACCCTTTCCCACTTGGCGCCGCGCCAGGCCCAAAAATGGCCATATGTCTGGAGGCTGGTCCCACGCCCGAAGAGCCAGCAGGGAAAACTATGCCTTGTTCTAAAGCTCTTTGGGAACCGCTTGCGTAGCCCCACACACCTGGGGGCTGCAGGCTTTCCTGCTGCCTTCAGACTCAAAACCACCCTTTCCCACTTCGCATCGTGCCAGGCACAAAAATGGCCATATTTCTGGAGACTTGTCCCTTTCCCAAAGAGCCAGCAGGGAAAACTATGTCTTGTTCTAAAGCTCTTTTGGAACCGCTTGCGTAGCCCCACACACCTGGGGGCTGCAGGCTTTCCTGCTGCCTTCAGCCTCCAAACCACCTTTTCCCACTTGGCCCCGCGCCAGGCCCAAAAATGGCCATATGTCTGGAGGTTGGTCCCACGCCCAAAGAGCCAGCAGGGAAAACTATGCCTTGTTCTAAAGCTCTTTGGGAACCGCTTGCGTAGCCCCACACACCTGCGGGCTGCAGGCTTTCCTGCTGCCTTCAGCCTCAAAAGAAACCTTTCGCAATTGGCGCCCCGCCAGGCCCAAAAATGGCCATATGTCTGAAGATTGGTCCCACGCCCAAAGAGCCAGCAGGGAAAACTATGCCTTGTTCTAAAGCTCTTTGAGAACCGCTTGCGTAGCCCCACAGACCTGGGGGCTGCAGGCTTTCCTGCTGCCTTCAACCTCAAAAGCACACCCTTTTCCACATGGCGTTACGCCAGGCACAAAAATGGCCATATGTCTGGAGGTTGGTCCCACGCCCAAAGAGCCATCAGGGAAAACTATGCCTTGTTCTAAAGCTCTTTGGGAACCGCTTGCGTAGCCCCACACACCTGCGGGCTGCAGGCTTTCCTGCTGCCTTCAGCCTCAAAAGAAACCTTTCGCAATTGGCGCCGCGCCAGGCCCAAAAATGGCCATATGTCTGAAGATTGGTTCCACGCCCAAAGAGCCAGCAGGGAAAACTATGCCTTGTTCTAAAGCTCTTTGGGAACCGCTTGCGTAGCCCCACACACGTGGGGGCTGCAGGATTTCCTGCTGCCTTCAGCCTCAAAACCACCCTTTCCAACTTGGCCCCGCGCCAGGCCCAAAAATGGCCATATGTCTGGAGACTGGTCCCACGCCCAAAGAGCCAGCAGGGAAAACTATGCCTTGTTCTAAAGCTCTTTGGGAACCGCTTGCGTAGCCCCACACACCTGGGGGCTGCAGGCTTTCCTGCTGCCTTCAGCCTCAAAAGAAACCTTTCGCAATTGGCGCCCCGCCAGGCCCAAAAATGGCCATATGTCTGAAGATTGGTCCCACGCCCAAAGAGCCAGCAGGGAAAACTATGCCTTGTTCTAAAGCTCTTTGGGAACCGCTTGCGTAGCCCCACACACCTGGGGGCTGCAGGCTTTCCTGCTGCCTTCAGCCTCCAAAGCACCTTTTCCCACGTGGCCCCGCGCCAGGCCCAAAAATGGCCATATGTCTAGAGAATGGTCCCACGCCCAAAGAGCCAGGAGGGAAAACTATGCCTTGTTCTAAAGCTCTTTGGGAACCGCTTGCGTAGCCCCACACACCTGGGGGCTGCAGGCTTTCCTGCTCTCTTCAGCCTCAAAAGCACGCTTTCCCACTTGCCGCCGCGCCAGGCACAAAAATGGCCATATGTCTGGAGATTGGTCCCTTTCACAAAGAGCCAGCAGGGAAAACTATGCCTTGTTCTAAAGCTCTTTGGGAACCGCTTGCATAGCCCCACACAAACTGGGGGCTGCAGGCTTTTCTCGCGCTTTCAGCCTCAAAACCACCCTTTCCCACTTGGCGCTGCGCCAGGCACAAAAATGGCCATATGTCTGGAGGTTGGTCCCACGCCCAAAGAGCCAGCAGGGAAAACTATGTCTTGTTCTAAAGCTCTTTGGGAACCGCTTGCGTAGCCCCACACACCTGGGGGCTGCAGGCTTTCCTGCTGCCTTCAGACTCAAAACCACCTTTTCCCACTTGGCGCTGCGCCAGGCACAAAAATGGCCATATGTCTGGAGACTGGTCCCACGCCCAAAGAGCCAGCAGGGAAAACTATGCCTTGTTCTAAAGCTCTTTGGGAACTGCTTGCGTAGCCCCACACACCTGGGGGCTGCAGGCTTTCCTGCTCTCTTCAGCCTCAAAACCACCCTTTCCCACATGGCGCTCCGCCAGGCACAAAAATGGCCATATGTCTGGAGACTGGTCCCACGCCCAAAGAGCCAGCAGGGAAAACTATGCCTTGTTCTAAAGCTCTTTGGGAACCGCTTGCGTAGCCCCACACACCTGGGGGCTGCAGGCTTTCCTGCTGCCTTCAGCCTCAAAACCACCCTTTCCCACTTGGCCCCGCGCCAGGCCCAAAAATGGCCATATGTCAGGAGACTGGTCTCATGCCCAAAGAGCCAGCAGGGAAAACTATGCCTTGTTCTAAAGCTCTTTGGGAACCGCTTGCGTAGCCCCACACACCTGGGGGCTGCAGGCTTTCCTGCTGCCTTCAGCCTCAAAACCACCCTTTCCCACTTGGCGCCGCGCCAGGCACAAAAATGGCCATATGTCTGGAGGCTGGTCCCACGCCCGAAGAGCCAGCAGGGAAAACTATGCCTTGTTCTAAAGCTCTTTGGGAACCGCTTGCGTAGCCCCACACACCTGGGGGCTGCAGGCTTTCCTGCTGCCTTCAGACTCAAAACCACCCTTTCCCACTTCGCATCGTGCCAGGCACAAAAATGGCCATATTAATGGAGACTTGTCCCTTTCCCAAAGAGCCAGCAGGGAAAATTATGTCTTGTTCTAAAGCTCTTTTGGAACCGCTTGCGTAGCCCCACAGACCTGGGGGCTGCAGGCTTTCCTGCTGCCTTCAGCCTCCAAACCACCTTTTCCCACTTGGCCCCACGCCAGGCCCAAAAATGGCCATATGTCTGGAGGTTGGTCCCACGCCCAAAGAGCCAGCAGGGAAAACTATGCCTTGTTCTAAAGCTCTTTGGGAACCGCTTGCGTAGCCCCACACACCTGCGGGCTGCAGGCTTTCCTGCTGCCTTCAGCCTCAAAAGAAACCTTTCGCAATTGGCGCCCCGCCAGGCCCAAAAATGGCCATATGTCTGAAGATTGGTCCCACGCCCAAAGAGCCAGCAGGGAAAACTATGCCTTGTTCTAAAGCTCTTTGGGAACTACTTGCGTAGCCCCACACACCTGGGGGCTGCAGGCTTTCCTGCTGCCTTCAGCCTCAAAACAACCCTTTCGCACATGGCGCCGTGCCAGGCACAAAAATGGCCATATATCTGGAGATTGGTTCCACGCCCAAAGAGCCAGCAGGGAAAACTATGCCTTGTTCTAAAGCTCTTTGGGAACCGCTTGCGTAGCCCCACACACGTGGGGGCTGCAGGATTTCCTGGTGCCTTCAGACTCAAAACCACCCTTTCCCACTTGGCGCTGCGCCAGGCACAAAAATGGCCATATGTCTGGAGATTGGTCCCACGCCCAAAGAGCCAGCAGGGAAAAATATGCCTTGTTCTAAAGCTCTTTGGGAACCGCTTGCGTAGCCCCACACACCTGGGGGCTGCAGGCTTTCCTGCTGCCTTCAGCCTCAAAACCACCCTTTCCCACTTGGCGCCACGCCAGGCACAAAAATGGCCATATGTCTGGAGTTTGGTCCCACGCCCAAAGAGCCAGCAGGGAAAACTATGCCTTGTTCTAAAGCTCTTTGGGAACCGCTTGCGTAGCCCCACAGACCTGGGGGCTGCAGGCTTTCCTGCTGCCTTCAACCTCAAAAGCACCCTTTTCCACATGGCGTCACGCCAGGCCCAAAAATGTCCATATGTCTGGAGACTCGTCCCACGCCCAAAGAGCCAGCAGGGAAAACTATGCCTTGTTCTAAAGCTCTTTGGGAACCGCTTGCGTAGCCCCACACACCTGGGGGCTGCAGGCTTTCCTGCTCTCTTCAGCCTCAAAACCACCCTTTCCCACATGGCGCTCCGCCAGGCACAAAAATGGCCATATGTCTGGAGACTGGTCCCACGCCCAAAGAGCCAGCAGGGAAAACTATGCCTTGTTCTAAAGCTCTTTGGGAACCGCTTGCGTAGCCCCACACACCTGGGGGCTGCAGGCTTTCCTGCTGCCTTCAGCCTCAAAACCACCCTTTCCCACATGGCGCTCCGCCAGGCACAAAAATGGCCATATGTCTGGAGACTGGTCCCACGCCCAAAGAGCCAGCAGGGAAAACTATGCCTTGTTCTAAAGCTCTTTGGGAACCGCTTGCGTAGCCCCACACACCTGGGGGCTGCAGGCTTTCCTGCTGCCTTCAGCCTCAAAACCACCCTTTCCCACTTGGCCCCGCGCCAGGCCCAAAAATGGCCATATGTCAGGAGACTGGTCCCATGCCCAAAGAGCCAGCACGGAAAACTATGCCTTGTTCTAAAGCTCTTTGGGAACCGCTTGCGTAGCCCCACAGACCTGGGGGCTGCAGGCTTTCCTGCTGCCTTCAGCCTCAAAACCACCCTTTCCCACTTGGCGCCGCGCCAGGCCCAAAAATGGCCATATGTCTGGAGGCTGGTCCCACGCCCGAAGAGCCAGCAGGGAAAACTATGCCTTGTTCTAAAGCTCTTTGGGAACCGCTTGCGTAGCCCCACATACCTGGGAGCTGCAGGATTTCCGGCTCTCTTCAGCCTCAAAAGCACGCTTTCCCACTTGGCCCCGCGCCAGGCCCAAAAATGGCCATATGTCTGGAGATTGGTCCCACGCCCAAAGAGCCAGCAGGGAAAACTATGCCTTGTTCTAAAGCTCTTTGGGAACCGCTAGCGTAGCCCCACACAAACTGGGGGCTGCAGGCTTTTCTCGCGCTTTCAACCTCAAAACCACCCTTTCCCACATGGCGCCATGCCAGGCCCAAAAATGGCCATATGTGTGGAGGTTGGTCCCACGCCTAAAGAGCCAGCAGGGAAAACTATGCCTTGTTCTAAAGCTCTTTGGGAACCGCTTGCGTAGCCCCACAGACCTGGGGGCTGCAGGCTTTCCTACTGCCTTCAGCCTCAAAACCACCCTTTCCCACATGGCGCCACACCACGCCCAAAAATGGCCATATGTCTGGACACTGGTCCCACGCCCAA
Organism: Chroicocephalus ridibundus; assembly: GCF_963924245.1. Lineage (NCBI taxonomy): Eukaryota > Metazoa > Chordata > Aves > Charadriiformes > Laridae > Chroicocephalus > Chroicocephalus ridibundus. Next base: position 713,826 of record NW_026961682.1, read on the forward strand.
AGAGCCAGCAGGGAAAACTATGCCTTGTTCTAAAGCTCTTTGGGAACCGCTTGCGTAGCCCCTCACACCTGGGGGCTGCAGGCTTTCCTGCTGCCTTCAACCTCAAAACCACCCTTTTCCACATGGCGTCACGCCAGGCCCAAAAATGGCCATATGTCTGGAGACTGGTCCCACGCCCAAAGAGCCAGCAGGGAAAACTATGCCTTGTTCTAAAGCTCTTTGGGAACCGCTTGCATAGCCCCACACACCTGGGGGCTGCAGGCTTTCCTGCTGCCTTCAACCTCAAAAGCACCCTTTTTCACATGGCGTCACGCCAGGCACAAAAATGGCCATATGTCTGGAGGTTGGTCCCACGCCCAAAGAGCCAGCAGGGAAAACTATGCCTTGTTCTAAAGCTCTTTGAGAACCGCTTGCGTAGCCCCACAGACCTGGGGGCTGCAGGCTTTCCTGCTGCCTTCAGCCTCAAAAGAAACCTTTCGCAATTGGCGCCCCGCCAGGCCCACAAATGGCCATATGTTGAAGATTGGTCCCACGCCCAAAGAGCCAGCAGGGAAAACTATGCCTTGTTCTAAAGCTCTTTGGGAACCGCTTGCGTAGCCCCACACACGTGGGGGCTGCAGGATTTCCTGGTGCCTTCAGCCTCAAAACCACCCTTTCCAACTTGGCCCCGCGCCAGGCCCAAAAATGGCCATATGTCTGGAGACTGGTCCCACGCCCAAAGAGCCAGCAGGGAAAACTATGCCTTGTTCTAAAGCTCTTTGGGAACCGCTTGCGTAGCCCCACAGACCTGGGGGCTGCAGGCTTTCATGCTGCCTTCAGACTCAAAACCACCCTTTCCCACTTCGCATCGTGCCATGCACAAAAATGGCCATATTTCTGGAGACTTGTCCCTTTCCCAAAGAGCCAGCAGGGAAAACTATGTCTTGTTCTAAAGCTCTTTTGGAACCGCTTGCGTAGCCCCACACACCTGGGGGCTGCAGGCTTTCCTGCTGCCTTCAGCCTCAAAACCACCCTTTCCCACATGGCGCCACGCCAGGCACAAAAATGGCCATATGTCTGGAGTTTGGTCCCACGCCCAAAGAGCCAGCAGGGAAAACTATGCCTTGTTCTAAAGCTCTTTGGGAACCGCTTGCGTAGCCCCACACACCTGGGGGCTGCAGGCTTTCCTGCTGCCTTCAACCTCAAAAGCACCCTTTTCCACATGGCGTCACGCCAGGCCCAAAAATGGCCATATGTCTGGAGACTGGTCCCACGCCCAAAGAGCCAGCAGGGAAAACTATGCCTTGTTCTAAAGCTCTTTGGGAACCGCTTGCATAGCCCCACACACCTGGGGGCTGCAGGCTTTCCTGCTGCCTTCAACCTCAAAAGCACCCTTTTTCACATGGCGTCACGCCAGGCACAAAAATGGCCATATGTCTGGAGGTTGGTCCCACGCCCAAAGAGCCAGCAGGGAAAACTATGCCTTGTTCTAAAGCTCTTTGGGAACCGCTTGCGTAGCCCCACACACCTGGGGGCTGCAGGCTTTCCTGCTGCCTTCAGACTCAAAACCACCCTTTCCCACTTCGCATCGTGCCAGGCACAAAAATGGCCATATTTCTGGAGACTTGTCCCTTTCCCAAAGAGCCAGCAGGGAAAACTATGTCTTGTTCTAAAGCTCTTTTGGAACCGCTTGCGTAGCCCCACACACCTGGGGGCTGCAGGCTTTCCTGCTGCCTTCAGCCTCAAAACCACCCTTTCCCACATGGCGCCACGCCAGGCACAAAAATGGCCATATGTCTGGAGTTTGGTCCCACGCCCAAAGAGCCAGCAGGGAAAACTATGCCTTGTTCTAAAGCTCTTTGGGAACCGCTTGCGTAGCCCCACACACCTGGGGGCTGCAGGCTTTCCTGCTGCCTTCAACCTCAAAAGCACCCTTTTCCACATGGCGTCACGCCAGGCCCAAAAATGGCCATATGTCTGGAGACTGGTCCCACGCCCAAAGAGCCAGCAGGGAAAACTATGCCTTGTTCTAAAGCTCTTTGGGAACCGCTTGCATAGCCCCACACACCTGGGGGCTGCAGGCTTTCCTGCTGCCTTCAACCTCAAAAGCACCCTTTTTCACATGGCGTCACGCCAGGCACAAAAATGGCCATATGTCTGGAGGTTGGTCCCACGCCCAAAGAGCCAGCAGGGAAAACTATGCCTTGTTCTAAAGCTCTTTGGGAACCGCTTGCGTAGCCCCACACACCTGGGGGCTGCAGGCTTTCCTGCTGCCTTCAGACTCAAAACCACCCTTTCCCACTTCGCATCGTGCCAGGCACAAAAATGGCCATATTTCTGGAGACTTGTCCCTTTCCCAAAGAGCCAGCAGGGAAAACTATGTCTTGTTCTAAAGCTCTTTTGGAACCGCTTGCGTAGCCCCACACACCTGGGGGCTGCAGGCTTTCCTGCTGCCTTCAGCCTCAAAACCACCCTTTCCCACATGGCGCCACGCCAGGCACAAAAATGGCCATATGTCTGGAGTTTGGTCCCACGCCCAAAGAGCCAGCAGGGAAAACTATGCCTTGTTCTAAAGCTCTTTGGGAACCGCTTGCGTAGCCCCACACACCTGGGGGCTGCAGGCTTTCCTGCTGCCTTCAACCTCAAAAGCACCCTTTTCCACATGGCGTCACGCCAGGCCCAAAAATGGCGATATGTCTGGAGACTGGTCCCACGCACAAAGAGCCAGCAGGGAAAACTATGCCTTGTTCTAAAGCTCTTTGGGAACCGCTTGCGTAGCCCCACACACCTGGGGGCTGCAGGCTTTCCTGCCGCCTTCAACCTCAAAAGCACCCTTTTCCACATGGCGTCACGACAGGCAGAAAAATGGCCATATGTCTGGAGGTTGGTCCCACGCCCAAAGAGCCAGCAGGGAAAATTATGCCTTGTTCTAAAGCTCTTTGGGAACCGCTTGCGTAGCCCCACACACCTGGGGGCTGCAGGCTTTCCTGCTCTCTTCAGCCTCAAAAGAAACCTTTTGCAATTGGCGCCGCGCCAGGCCCAAAAATGGCCATATATCTGGAGATTGGTTCCACGCCCAAAGAGCCAGCAGGGAAAACTATGCCTTGTTCTAAAGCTCTTTGAGAACCGCTTGCGTAGCCCCACAGACCTGGGGGCTGCAGGCTTTCCTGCTGCCTTCAGCCTCAAAAGAAACCTTTCGCAATTGGCGCCCCGCCAGGCCCACAAATGGCCATATGTTGAAGATTGGTCCCACGCCCAAAGAGCCAGCAGGGAAAACTATGCCTTGTTCTAAAGCTCTTTGGGAACCGCTTGCGTAGCCCCACACACGTGGGGGCTGCAGGATTTCCTGGTGCCTTCAGCCTCAAAACCACCCTTTCCAACTTGGCCCCGCGCCAGGCCCAAAAATGGCCATATGTCTGGAGACTGGTCCCACGCCCAAAGAGCCAGCAGGGAAAACTATGCCTTGTTCTAAAGCTCTTTGGGAACCGCTTGCGTAGCCCCACACACCTGGGGGCTGCAGGCTTTCCTGCTGCCTTCAGACTCAAAACCACCCTTTCCCACTTCGCATCGTGCCATGCACAAAAATGGCCATATTTCTGGAGACTTGTCCCTTTCCCAAAGAGCCAGCAGGGAAAACTATGTCTTGTTCTAAAGCTCTTTTGGAACCGCTTGCGTAGCCCCACACACCTGGGGGCTGCAGGCTTTCCTGCTGCCTTCAGCCTCAAAACCACCCTTTCCCACATGGCGCCACGCCAGGCACAAAAATGGCCATATGTCTGGAGTTTGGTCCCACGCCCAAAGAGCCAGCAGGGAAAACTATGCCTTGTTCTAAAGCTATTTGGGAACCGCTTGCGTAGCCCCACACACCTGGGGGCTGCAGGCTTTCCTGCTGCCTTCAACCTCAAAAGCACCCTTTTCCACATGGCGTCACGCCAGGCCCAAAAATGGCCATATGTCTGGAGACTGGTCCCACGCCCAAAGAGCCAGCAGGGAAAACTATGCCTTGTTCTAAAGCTCTTTGGGAACCGCTTGCATAGCCCCACACACCTGGGGGCTGCAGGCTTTCCTGCTGCCTTCAACCTCAAAAGCACCCTTTTTCACATGGCGTCACGCCAGGCACAAAAATGGCCATATGTCTGGAGGTTGGTCCCACGCCCAAAGAGCCAGCAGGGAAAACTATGCCTTGTTCTAAAGCTCTTTGGGAACCGCTTGCGTAGCCCCACACACCTGGGGGCTGCAGGCTTTCCTGCTGCCTTCAGACTCAAAACCACCCTTTCCCACTTCGCATCGTGCCAGGCACAAAAATGGCCATATTTCTGGAGACTTGTCCCTTTCCCAAAGAGCCAGCAGGGAAAACTATGTCTTGTTCTAAAGCTCTTTTGGAACCGCTTGCGTAGCCCCACACACCTGGGGGCTGCAGGCTTTCCTGCTGCCTTCAGCCTCAAAACCACCCTTTCCCACATGGCGCCACGCCAGGCACAAAAATGGCCATATGTCTGGAGTTTGGTCCCACGCCCAAAGAGCCAGCAGGGAAAACTATGCCTTGTTCTAAAGCTCTTTGGGAACCGCTTGCGTAGCCCCACACACCTGGGGGCTGCAGGCTTTCCTGCTGCCTTCAACCTCAAAAGCACCCTTTTCCACATGGCGTCACGCCAGGCCCAAAAATGGCCATATGTCTGGAGACTGGTCCCACGCCCAAAGAGCCAGCAGGGAAAACTATGCCTTGTTCTAAAGCTCTTTGGGAACCGCTTGCATAGCCCCACACACCTGGGGGCTGCAGGCTTTCCTGCTGCCTTCAACCTCAAAAGCACCCTTTTTCACATGGCGTCACGCCAGGCACAAAAATGGCCATATGTCTGGAGGTTGGTCCCACGCCCAAAGAGCCAGCAGGGAAAACTATGCCTTGTTCTAAAGCTCTTTGGGAACCGCTTGCGTAGCCCCACACACCTGGGGGCTGCAGGCTTTCCTGCTGCCTTCAGACTCAAAACCACCCTTTCCCACTTCGCATCGTGCCAGGCACAAAAATGGCCATATTTCTGGAGACTTGTCCCTTTCCCAAAGAGCCAGCAGGGAAAACTATGTCTTGTTCTAAAGCTCTTTTGGAACCGCTTGCGTAGCCCCACACACCTGGGGGCTGCAGGCTTTCCTGCTGCCTTCAGCCTCAAAACCACCCTTTCCCACATGGCGCCACGCCAGGCACAAAAATGGCCATATGTCTGGAGTTTGGTCCCACGCCCAAAGAGCCAGCAGGGAAAACTATGCCTTGTTCTAAAGCTCTTTGGGAACCGCTTGCGTAGCCCCACACACCTGGGGGCTGCAGGCTTTCCTGCTGCCTTCAACCTCAAAAGCACCCTTTTCCACATGGCGTCACGCCAGGCCCAAAAATGGCGATATGTCTGGAGACTGGTCCCACGCACAAAGAGCCAGCAGGGAAAACTATGCCTTGTTCTAAAGCTCTTTGGGAACCGCTTGCGTAGCCCCACACACCTGGGGGCTGCAGGCTTTCCTGCTCTCTTCAGCCTCAAAAGAAACCTTTTGCAATTGGCGCCGCGCCAGGCCCAAAAATGGCCATATATCTGGAGATTGGTTCCACGCCCAAAGAGCCAGCAGGGAAAACTATGCCTTGTTCTAAAGCTCTTTGAGAACCTCTTGCGTAGCCCCACAGACCTGGGGGCTGCAGGCTTTCCTGCTGCCTTCAGCCTCAAAAGAAACCTTTCGCAATTGGCGCCCCGCCAGGCCCACAAATGGCCATATGTTGAAGATTGGTCCCACGCCCAAAGAGCCAGCAGGGAAAACTATGCCTTGTTCTAAAGCTCTTTGGGAACCGCTTGCGTAGCCCCACACACGTGGGGGCTGCAGGATTTCCTGGTGCCTTCAGCCTCAAAACCACCCTTTCCAACTTGGCCCCGCGCCAGGCCCAAAAATGGCCATATGTCTGGAGACTGGTCCCACGCCCAAAGAGCCAGCAGGGAAAACTATGCCTTGTTCTAAAGCTCTTTGGGAACCGCTTGCGTAGCCCCACACACCTGGGGGCTGCAGGCTTTCCTGCTGCCTTCAGACTCAAAACCACCCTTTCCCACTTCGCATCGTGCCAGGCACAAAAATGGCCATATTTCTGGAGACTTGTCCCTTTCCCAAAGAGCCAGCAGGGAAAACTATGTCTTGTTCTAAAGCTCTTTTGGAACCGCTTGCGTAGCCCCACACACCTGGGGGCTGCAGGCTTTCCTGCTGCCTTCAGCCTCAAAACCACCCTTTCCCACATGGCGCCACGCCAGGCACAAAAATGGCCATATGTCTGGAGTTTGGTCCCACGCCCAAAGAGCCAGCAGGGAAAACTATGCCTTGTTCTAAAGCTCTTTGGGAACCGCTTGCGTAGCCCCACACACCTGGGGGCTGCAGGCTTTCCTGCTGCCTTCAACCTCAAAAGCACCCTTTTCCACATGGCGTCACGCCAGGCCCAAAAATGGCCATATGTCTGGAGACTGGTCCCACGCCCAAAGAGCCAGCAGGGAAAACTATGCCTTGTTCTAAAGCTCTTTGGGAACCGCTTGCATAGCCCCACACACCTGGGGGCTGCAGGCTTTCCTGCTGCCTTCAACCTCAAAAGCACCCTTTTTCACATGGCGTCACGCCAGGCACAAAAATGGCCATATGTCTGGAGGTTGGTCCCACGCCCAAAGAGCCAGCAGGGAAAACTATGCCTTGTTCTAAAGCTCTTTGGGAACCGCTTGCGTAGCCCCACACACCTGGGGGCTGCAGGCTTTCCTGCTGCCTTCAGACTCAAAACCACCCTTTCCCACTTCGCATCGTGCCAGGCACAAAAATGGCCATATTTCTGGAGACTTGTCCCTTTCCCAAAGAGCCAGCAGGGAAAACTATGTCTTGTTCTAAAGCTCTTTGGGAACGGCTTGCGTAGCCCCACACACCTGGGGGCTGCAGGCTTTCCTGCTGCCTTCAGCCTCAAAACCACCCTTTCCCACATGGCGCCACGCCAGGCACAAAAATGGCCATATGTCTGGAGTTTGGTCCCACGCCCAAAGAGCCAGCAGGGAAAACTATGCCTTGTTCTAAAGCTCTTTGGGAACCGCTTGCGTAGCCCCACACACCTGGGGGCTGCAGGCTTTCCTGCTGCCTTCAACCTCAAAAGCACCCTTTTCCACATGGCGTCACGCCAGGCCCAAAAATGGCCATATGTCTGGAGACTGGTCCCACGCCCAAAGAGCCAGCAGGGAAAACTATGCCTTGTTCTAAAGCTCTTTGGGAACCGCTTGCATAGCCCCACACACCTGGGGGCTGCAGGCTTTCCTGCTGCCTTCAACCTCAAAAGCACCCTTTTTCACATGGCGTCACGCCAGGCACAAAAATGGCCATATGTCTGGAGGTTGGTCCCACGCCCAAAGAGCCAGCAGGGAAAACTATGCCTTGTTCTAAAGCTCTTTGGGAACCGCTTGCGTAGCCCCACACACCTGGGGGCTGCAGGCTTTCCTGCTCTCTTCAGCCTCAAAACCACCCTTTCCCACAGGGCGCTCCGCCAGGCACAAAAATGGCCATATGTCTGGAGACTGGTCCCACGCCCAAAGAGCCAGCAGGGAAAACTATGCCTTGTTCTAAAGCTCTTTGGGAACCGCTTGCGTAGCCCCACACACCTGGGGGCTGCAGGCTTTCCTGCTGCCTTCAGCCTCAAAACCACCCTTTCCCACTTGGCCCCGCGCCAGGCCCAAAAATGGCCATATGTCTGGAGACTGGTCTCATGCCCAAAGAGCCAGCACGGAAAACTATGCCTTGTTCTAAAGCTCTTTGGGAACCGCTTGCGTGGCCCCACAGACCTGCGGGCTGCAGGCTTTCCTGCTGCCTTCAGCCTCAAAACCACCCTTTCCCACTTGGCGCCGCGCCAGGCCCAAAAATGGCCATATGTCTGGAGGCTGGTCCCACGCCCGAAGAGCCAGCAGGGAAAACTATGCCTTGTTCTAAAGCTCTTTGGGAACCGCTTGCGTAGCCCCACATACCTGGGAGCTGCAGGATTTCCGGCTCTTTTCAGCCTCAAAAGCACGCTTTCCCACTTGGCCCCGCGCCACGCCCAAAAATGGCCATATGTCTGGAGATTGGTCCCACGCCCAAAGAGCCAGCAGGGAAAACTATGTCTTGTTCTAAAGCTCTTTGGGAACCGCTTGCGTAGCCCCACACAAACTGGGGGCTGCAGGCTTTTCTCGCGCTTTCAACCTCAAAACCACCTTTTCCCACATGGCGCCACGCCAGGCCCAAAAATGGCCATATGTCTGGAGACTGGTCCAACGCCTAAAGAGCCAGCAGGGAAAACTATGCCTTGTTCTAAAGCTCTTTGGGAACCGCTTGCGTAGCCCCACACACGTGGGGGCTGCAGGCTTTCCTGCTGCCTTCAACCTCAAAAGCACCCTTTTCCACATGGCGTCACGCCAGGCCCAAAAATGGCCATATGTCTGGAGACTGGTCCCACGCCCAAAGAGCCAGCAGGGAAAACTATGCCTTGTTCTAAAGCTCTTTGGGAACCGCTTGCATAGCCCCACACACCTGGGGGCTGCAGGCTTTCCTGCTGCCTTCAACCTCAAAACCACCCTTTTTCACATGGCGTCACGCCAGGCACAAAAATGGCCATATGTCTGGAGACTGGTCCCACGCCCAAAGAGCCAGCAGGGAAAACTATGCCTTGTTCTAAAGCTCTTTGGGAACCGCTTGCGTAGCCCCACACACCTGGGGGCTGCAGGCTTTCCTGCTGCCTTCAGACTCAAAACCACCCTTTCCCACTTCGCATCGTGCCAGGCACAAAAATGGCCATATTTCTGGAGACTTGTCCCTTTCCCAAAGAGCCAGCAGGGAAAACTATGTCTTGTTCTAAAGCTCTTTTGGAACCGCTTGCGTAGCCCCACACACCTGGGGGCTGCAGGCTTTCCTGCTGCCTTCAGCCTCAAAACCACCCTTTCCCACATGGCGCCACGCCAGGCACAAAAATGGCCATATGTCTGGAGTTTGGTCCCACGCCCAAAGAGCCAGCAGGGAAAACTATGCCTTGTTCTAAAGCTCTTTGGGAACCGCTTGCGTAGCCCCACACACCTGGGGGCTGCAGGCTTTCCTGCTGCCTTCAACCTCAAAAGCACCCTTTTCCACATGGCGTCACGCCAGGCCCAAAAATGGCGATATGTCTGGAGACTGGTCCCACGCACAAAGAGCCAGCAGGGAAAACTATGCCTTGTTCTAAAGCTCTTTGGGAACCGCTTGCGTAGCCCCACACACCTGGGGGCTGCAGGCTTTCCTGCTCTCTTCAGCCTCAAAAGAAACCTTTTGCAATTGGCGCCGCGCCAGGCCCAAAAATGGCCATATATCTGGAGATTGGTTCCACGCCCAAAGAGCCAGCAGGGAAAACTATGCCTTGTTCTAAAGCTCTTTGAGAACCGCTTGCGTAGCCCCACAGACCTGGGGGCTGCAGGCTTTCCTGCTGCCTTCAGCCTCAAAAGAAACCTTTCGCAATTGGCGCCCCGCCAGGCCCACAAATGGCCATATGTTGAAGATTGGTCCCACGCCCAAAGAGCCAGCAGGGAAAACTATGCCTTGTTCTAAAGCTCTTTGGGAACCGCTTGCGTAGCCCCACACACCTGGGGGCTGCAGGATTTCCTGGTGCCTTCAGCCTCAAAACCACCCTTTCCAACTTGGCCCCGCGCCAGGCCCAAAAATGGCCATATGTCTGGAGACTGGTCCCACGCCCAAAGAGCCAGCAGGGAAAACTATGCCTTGTTCTAAAGCTCTTTGGGAACGGCTTGCGTAGCCCCACACACCTGGGGGCTGCAGGCTTTCCTGCTGCCTTCAGACTCAAAACCACCCTTTCCCACTTCGCATCGTGCCAGGCACAAAAATGGCCATATTTCTGGAGACTTGTCCCTTTCCCAAAGAGCCAGCAGGGAAAACTATGTCTTGTTCTAAAGCTCTTTTGGAACCGCTTGCGTAGCCCCACACACCTGGGGGCTGCAGGCTTTCCTGCTGCCTTCAGCCTCAAAACCACCCTTTCCCACATGGCGCCACGCCAGGCACAAAAATGGCCATATGTCTGGAGTTTGGTCCCACGCCCAAAGAGCCAGCAGGGAAAACTATGCCTTGTTCTAAAGCTCTTTGGGAACCGCTTGCGTAGCCCCACACACCTGGGGGCTGCAGGCTTTCCTGCTGCCTTCAACCTCAAAAGCACCCTTTTCCACATGGCGTCACGCCAGGCCCAAAAATGGCCATATGTCTGGAGACTGGTCCCACGCCCAAAGAGCCAGCAGGGAAAACTATGCCTTGTTCTAAAGCTCTTTGGGAACCGCTTGCATAGCCCCACACACCTGGGGGCTGCAGGCTTTCCTGCTGCCTTCAACCTCAAAAGCACCCTTTTTCACATGGCGTCACGCCAGGCACAAAAATGGCCATATGTCTGGAGGTTGGTCCCACGCCCAAAGAGCCAGCAGGGAAAACTATGCCTTGTTCTAAAGCTCTTTGGGAACCGCTTGCGTAGCCCCACACACCTGGGGGCTGCAGGCTTTCCTGCTGCCTTCAGACTCAAAACCACCCTTTCCCACTTCGCATCGTGCCAGGCACAAAAATGGCCATATTTCTGGAGACTTGTCCCTTTCCCAAAGAGCCAGCAGGGAAAACTATGTCTTGTTCTAAAGCTCTTTTGGAACCGCTTGCGTAGCCCCACACACCTGGGGGCTGCAGGCTTTCCTGCTGCCTTCAGCCTCAAAACCACCCTTTCCCACATGGCGCCACGCCAGGCACAAAAATGGCCATATGTCTGGAGTTTGGTCCCACGCCCAAAGAGCCAGCAGGGAAAACTATGCCTTGTTCTAAAGCTCTTTGGGAACCGCTTGCGTAGCCCCACACACCTGGGGGCTGCAGGCTTTCCTGCTGCCTTCAACCTCAAAAGCACCCTTTTCCACATGGCGTCACGCCAGGCCCAAAAATGGCCATATGTCTGGAGACTGGTCCCACGCCCAAAGAGCCAGCAGGGAAAACTATGCCTTGTTCTAAAGCTCTTTGGGAACCGCTTGCATAGCCCCACACACCTGGGGGCTGCAGGCTTTCCTGCTGCCTTCAACCTCAAAAGCACCCTTTTTCACATGGCGTCACGCCAGGCACAAAAATGGCCATATGTCTGGAGGTTGGTCCCACGCCCAAAGAGCCAGCAGGGAAAACTATGCCTTGTTCTAAAGCTCTTTGGGAACCGCTTGCGTAGCCCCACACACGTGGGGGCTGCAGGCTTTCCTGCTCTCTTCAGCCTCAAAACCACCCTTTCCCACAGGGCGCTGCGCCAGGCCCAAAAATGGCCATATGTCTGGAGACTGGTCCCACGCCCAAAGAGCCAGCAGGGAAAACTATGCCTTGTTCTAAAGCTCTTTGGGAACCGCTTGCGTAGCCCCACACACCTGGGGGCTGCAGGCTTTCCTGCTGCCTTCAGCCTCAAAACCACCCTTTCCCACTTGGCCCCGCGCCAGGCCCAAAAATGGCCATATGTCTGGAGACTGGTCTCATGCCCAAA